>NW_009258673.1:159745-163422 GCF_000687185.1 Egretta garzetta
CCACACGCACGTTGGAAAAAGCGGGGACGAGGACAAACGGATGGGATGGAGCAGGGTGGAGGTGACCCCAAAACAGAGGCACTGAAGGACTCAATGCAGACTTGGAAACGTGGTGCTAAGAGGGCAGCCTTGGGGTGTGTGTGGGGGTTGTCTCACTCACTTCTGCCCTCCGTCAGAGGCGGCCACGTCCTGGGAGAGAGCACTGCTGCCCGCGCCGGACAGGCAGCGCTGCAGGGAGCTGTAGCCAAACCACAGGTTTTTCACCATGACTCTGCGGAGACCTGGAGGGACAGAGCATTGTAGGACGGGCGCAAGCACACAGGGCAGCTCTGAGCAGCCCATGCCTCAGCACCGCAGCCCAAATCTGGTGGTGTGACACTGGGGGTCCAGGGCACCCACAGCTCCAAGCTGTGCCTTAGAGAGGCTGCAGATAATCTCTCCTGCGCAGCCCATCTCGCTCTCACCCCGGGCATCTCCTCCCCGCACTTCTCCAGACTGCGTGTGTGCAGGGTAAGGAGTTTGTGCCTCAAGGAAGATGCTGCAGAAGTGCCAAGGGGAGACCCAGGGAAGCACAGGCATCATAACCTACCCCTGGCTCTCA
This sequence comes from Egretta garzetta, assembly GCF_000687185.1. NCBI lineage: Eukaryota > Metazoa > Chordata > Aves > Pelecaniformes > Ardeidae > Egretta > Egretta garzetta. Next base: position 160,347 of record NW_009258673.1, read on the forward strand.
GTCTTTGCATTTCTTCTGTGGGAACTTCAATGAGGTCGTGCCTGCCTTTCTCAGGGCTCTGGACCAGGTACGCCTTGCTGCTGGGCTCCTGCCCGCTCAGCTCCAGCTTCCTGACCTCCATCCCTGTGGAGGGGTAAAATCAGGTTCTGAACCAGGGTTCAACCTTCCTCCAGAGCTACTGCTACAGCAAAGTACCACACGGACGTTATAACCCCAGCCAGGACCCACAGCGGCAGCAAACATCCCTTTCAGTGCAAGCCATGGCACCTGGGCTCAGTTTGTCTGTGCCCAAAGGTTTCTTACAACCCTCTTGCAATCCAGTGCGAGAGGTGCCTCCACGCTGTGACACTTCTGCATGGAGGAAACGGGGAGAAGGCTGTAGGGTGAGCAGGAGACGAGCCAGAGGAGGAGGGGTGCCAAGAGTGGACTTGGACTGGGAACCAGATGGGACTAAGCTGGGTTGCAGTGAGATGCCCTCCCCAAGCCCTGCCAGTGCCACTCACCGACATTCCTGTGCTGGATCGTGATCTTTGTCCTCCCTGCGGTCAGCATCGGGGCTAAGTGTGACACCATTCTGTCGCAGAGCTCAACAACAGCCATGGGCCCCCTGATAACCTGCAAACACGGAGAGGGCAGTGGAAATCAGCACCTGCACCGCCAGCTCACGCTTCCCCCAGCTCACAAGGGTTTTCTTAAATGCTTGGTCCTGGGCAGAAGAAGAGAAGCTGGGACTCAAGGCTTTTGCTTTGCTTTTCTTTGATTTCTTCGCTAAAGGATGTTCCTGGTTCCTTCATCAGGGAGCTGAGACTGGCAATGAGGGAAACCTGCTGGTCTTTATAAAAAGCCACTAAACCAGCACGGAAATAACTAACAAAGCTTCTGGAAAGAAAGTAGATTTTTAGACCTGACTCCTGATTTTTGCAAAGCTGTAGAACAACCATCATCTCCTCCTGGAAAAGGCTTCACCCAGGAACAGACCAGTGCTGGAAGGGCAGTGGGTGACTGGCCCCATTGCTCAGGGGCCTGCGTGTGTTGTTGGGCAGCACAAGTGCCACCCCTGCAGTACACAAACCCAGACCCTTCCACCTCCAGCAGATACATCTGCTGCACCAGCTACACTGGGCCAGAGCTGGTTTTATGCCGCTATGGAGAAGCTGTAACTGTGGCCACGGAGACCTAAGCGACTCAAAGCGATGAGGTAAGCGCTGAACTACTCAACATCTTTTCATCTCTGGAGGTCCCTGGCTTGGTTCCTGGAGTGCTGGCCAGGCCAGACGCTGTCACACATTTCCCAGAGACCAGTGGAGAGCACAGACCATACAACAGGCACAAAGGACCCATGTGAGAAGGGAAGAAGCTAATGGAGAAAATCCTAACAGGGGTAGGATGATGGAAATCCCTCACACAAAGCCTGACGGTGTTCTGAACAGCGTGGGGGCTGGTGACAGATAGCTCCTTGGCAGCCCACCCACGGAAAATACAACAAACTGTAAAGTGAAGGATATTGCCCTGCCGGAGGCAGCAGGATGTGGAACCAGGGAACCTACAAAGCACCGGGAATCAGTGAAGTGTGGGTAATCCTGTAAATCCAGGCTGACAAAGTGGAGAAGCTTGACGAGAGCCGAGACAACCACTGGAGGGGTTTGCAAGGAAGGCACCGCTTGGCTGCACTTGTTTGCAGAAGAACTTGTTTGCATTTTCAAAAAACGAGGAAACAGTAAGGCAGCTGGTCCTTATCTGAGCTGGCAAAGAGGCTCCATGCCCACGTTGGCAGCATTTTCACAAGCTCCAGAATATGACCAGAAAAGCTACATGTGGCCATGCAAGGACAGGTCCTCAGCCTGTGGTCATACAGCAGGCCAAGGAGGTGCACACACAACAAGATGAACAGACGTGGCACACCATGGCCAGACTGCTGGCGACACCGTTACCTGGCTGACTGACGACCACGTTTCAATATTCTGCTCTTCCAAGATTAACTCGGTCACTTCCATGTAATACTGGCCCAACTGCTCCAACATCTTCAGCTCCTCTCCCTCCTGGACTTCCATATCAGAAACTTGCTTTAGTAGCTGAAGCACGGCAAGGAGGTCAGATGACTCCAGCACGGGTGTCTCTCCTTCCCTCAGGACAGTTGCCAAGACATCAAGAGCACCAAGAGCAACAGAGAGGTTCATGTTTTGGATATCACTTGTGAAGATGTTCTCAGGAATCTGCCATAGAAAAGATGTTTTAGTTCAGTGCAGAGCCCTGACTCTGCTGGATCACCAGCTATGCCTTGGCAATGCCCTGTGTGCCCTCGCCGGCGTGAGGACACCTGCCTGGCCAACCAGGCATATCTTAGGGGAAGGAGATCCACCTTGGCATTTTGAACTCTCTTGCCCAGCCACTGCTGGGGCTGCAGGACTCACCACAGTCCTCTCTGCAAGCGTGTTCACGCGGCCGACAAGCGAGTGGCTGGATTCCAGCTGAGCTTTTTTCAGTTGCCGGTACGCATCTGAGGAAAAAACACAAGCATAAGCATCGCTGTGTTGTCCAGCAGCGTGGTTAACACATACCATGCCCAAAGCCTGGGGCATGGTCCTCAGAGGGTGGCTAAGTTTGTAGGACAATCAGGACAAGGGGACTTCACAGCTGTATTTTATTTCTAGTACAAGATCCCATCTGGAGAGACTGTCTAACGCTTTTCTGCATCCTCCCCATGTCCCCCTGGCCAACGAGTCTGGAGATGCCCGGGTTGGGAGACACTCGACAACACTGCATCCAGAAGCCATGTAACCTGTACAACCACTGCTTAACTGGAGAAGAGCAAAATAACCTGTCAGAGCGCACGCAACCGAAGCAAAGCCACAGCTACAGCAGGTTTTGCATGCAATCTCTCCAGAGCAGACACCAGGCCTCCCCATCAGGAGCCATCATCCTAGCTAGGACCTCTGGGAGTGAATGCCGTGGAAGCAATGAATAAATAAATAAATAACAGATGCTGTACCCTTTCTGTAGCGACAGATAAAAGGCAAAGACTGCAAACAAGATGCGTAACTGAATCCACTGCTTCCAACTTCAAAAACTCGGCATT
>NW_009258673.1:163461-167568 GCF_000687185.1 Egretta garzetta
CAGGCCCTGTGGAAACACACACAGACAGAAGCCCATGTCCCCCAGAGACACCCCATCCCCAGCAGGTATCACGCTGACCGCAAGCCATCCACAAGCCCCCTGGAAGACAAAAGCTGTGGACTTCTCCTTAAGCAGCCCCAGAGCCAGAGCTGAGCAGGGACTGGGCTCAGAAACTGCTCCTGACCCCCCTGGTAAACTCAGATGAGGCCAGCAGTGACAGGTCCTGAGTTTGTGATTTATCAGCAATGTCACGCCAGCCTGGCCGAGAGACTGAATGCCCCCTCCCGGACGAGCATCGGAGCAGTGGGTGTGCAAACCCCAGGGAATGGCATCACTGACAAGGAAGCCATTTCTCCCAGTAGAAGGGCAAGCCTGTGGTTAGCCCGGGACAGCTGTCTTGGCTGGGGTCATTGCAGGGGCCTTCAGTTGCCAAGGGCTTAGAGATGACTGGGCTTTTAAGTACAATTTGTAAACTGCCCAGCCCAGCACCGAATGGGCTTCTGCTTTCCTTCCCAAAGGAGAAGCGTTCTTCCACAAACTGCACCAAATTCCCTCTTGAAGGACGGGATCGCTTCTCGGGCTATCCCTGCGTGCTGGCCCCCCACTGCAGAAGGCAGCTGAAGCAGCAAGGGGATGGAGACTTACCTGGGCAAAGGAACTGCGCGGTCACTTCCTGAACGGTGCTTTCAACCTCCAAAGCGTTTGAGCTCCACCCAAATACAAGGTCCTGCTCTACCACCCAGCACGACCGAACTTTCTCAATCTGCTCCGCGCCGAGGATGTTCTGCCAGACGTGCAAGTCGGTGATGTTCCCGCTGAAGGACTCTTTTGCCCTGAAGCCGCCCCCCAGGGAATCTTGATCTTGCCCAATTATGAAAGTCCCCTGGCCGTAGATGGCCTGGGGGGCAGACGGCCCCACAGCACACAAACCGCTGGCGGACGCCCTCCTTTTACCGTCGGCATAGATGGCCCAGGTCCCATTTTCCTGCTGCCAGGTCACGCAGAAGTGATGCCACTGTCCATCAGCACGGAACACGGGCAGGTATGGGGAATGGTGCCCGTGGACTATGAGAGCAAATCGAACAAAGCCTTCCTCATCGACAAAGCCACGAAGCTGGAACTCGTTAATAAAAGTCGGCACAGCATAGGAGAAGATGGTAGCAATCTCTTGGGTGCTGGTGTCCCACTGGAGGTGGGCACAGGCTGTCACAGCAGGCAGTGCTGGGAAGTCAGAGAGCACCTTCACGTATTTTGTGTCTGTTTTGTCTCCAAACACCAGGACTGGTACAATGTGGTCCCCTAGAAGGAGAAACTTCATCCAGCATAAAGGAAGAAGCATGGGCCAAAGCCTGCTCATCCTCCACTGGGATGAAAGCATCATTTTCGTTTGCCTCCTACTCAGGCTAAGAACTCATGGACCCTGCAGGCAAGGTCATCCTGTCCGCATGCAGCCAGGCTTCTGCTTCCCCCGTGCCTGGAGGGGATCAGGAAGGCAAGCAAGCTGAGCCTGCATCACTTCGGCAAGCGTCATTTCCAGAAACTTAGTTTTCTAGCAAATAGGACTGCAAACAGTGAACGTGGAAGGAACAGCATGTTCCCAAGCATCCCATGCTATAGCAACCAAGAGCATAGTCAAATAAAACCTTTGAGGCATCTGCCATGCAGTGCCTTGCTGCTGGGGAACACCCGTTCTCCCGGTCCCGTCTCCACCATCGTTGCTCTGCAGGACCCGCAGGTCCAAACGGCGATGCTGAGCAAAGCCCGACCTGCTTTACGGGGAGACGGTACAGGAGGACAGAGCAGAGGAGCCCCTTTGCAACTCCCTTCTGTTGCAATGCATTAAGAAATCTTGACAATGGCCAGCTGATGTGCTGGTTGTGTTCATGCTGCCAGTTCCAGCTTGTAACTAGAGGTCCTAAGTGCTACCACAGTGACAATAAAAAATGAGTGGCAACTTTTCCAGACATTCATTTTGCAGAAAGAAAAAGGAGCAGCAGCGAACAAATCCCCAAATAGTCCAAGCCCACTTATACTCACGTCTCCATTTTGGTTTGTGCAGGACATCGTCCCTCTCATTTAGCCAGACGGGACCTCTGATGTGGTGGGACTGCAGCAGTTTGCTAAAGGAAGCTTGCTCGCTGTCTTGGGGTTCAAAAAGCAACTGAGCAAAGCGTTGTTCACAGTATCTGTCTGCATGCCACCAGTCCAAAGCCGTGGCCACATATTCGTACGTGTGTCTTGAGGTCTGAATCGTGACAGGAGCAAAACCTGGAGGAAGACACACACAATGTGGAGAAACAGAAAGCCTCTCCAGCCCACTTCGGTGCCGCATCCACTACAGGGTCGGTCTCCTGCAGCATCCCCAAGCATTTCCACATACTGCCTGGTGCACCCCGCAAAGGCAGGAGCTCATTTCCCTATCCAGCCCTCGGGATGTGCAGTGAGCACAGTGCCACAGAAAAGTCCAGACTGTATTGGACCTAAAATGAGGGACATCTGTGAGTCTGCTCACAAACCGAACCGCCGGCCTAGGGCTGGCGCTGGGCACGCTTCTGTGGGACACGCAAAATCATGCTGAGCTCCATCCACAGCAAAAGCTCACTGTGGTACGCCCAGGGATTGCCCTCAGGGTAGCTTGATCAAAGCAGTTCTGTGCAAGCACATTTTCTCATTTTATCCCCACTTCCCAGCTCCTACCAGCTTCTGCACTTGCAGACGCAATTTGCAGGCACAAACCCATCTGTTCTGTTTGCAGTTGCAGCGGCACAGGCTAGCAGCCGAGCAGTACCCACCTGATCCGAGACAGTAAAATTTCATAGTTAGAAAATACTTAGCTATGCAAATATAATCAGGCACAAACCAGGGTATCAGAAGTTTCTTTATCTTTGTCTCTGCACTGGACACCTTTTTATGTGTTGCTTCTCTGTGCTGAATATTGCTCGTAAAATGTTCAGAAGCGCTGATAAAAACACTAACCTTTAGAAGTCTGATTCTCGGCAAGGGCTGCAGAGACAAAGAGGCTCCTGGACAGACCGACGACCTGTTGGAGAGGACGTTTTGTGACATTCGTCTACATAAAGCAGTAACATTATCTCAAATACTCAAATTATAAAAATGACAGTAAAACTCACCAGAAAGCTGAAGAAGCAAGAATCAGGTCTCAAGTCTCTTTTAAACATGCTGACCTACTGGGAAAGCTTTTACCCTTTGCTAGAATAAACAAAATATTAGTAGAGGCGCATTGCAGAGACAGACACATTCTGCAGAAAGCCAGTTCTCAGCCAAGGCTGCTGTCCTCAGCAGGTCTTGAATCAAAAAAGAGAAGCCGACTCTCTGAGATACCTGGCCTGGGTCGTATCCTGTCAAAATAACTCTCAGTTCTTCTTAAGGAACTCAAGGTCTCTGTTGAGCATTTGTTTCCAGGACACAGAATAATTAATCATAAAACATATACAGATGTGTGATATTAATAGAGGGGCAAGTTATCTCTTCATCTGCATTAACTAAACAAAAAAGCCATCATAAATTGCATTTGTTAAACAGTGTCACATCACTGTCAGCTTTTCTCACTTCTTTTAAATCCCGCAGGAATAAAGCACCCACACAGATCCTGCAGACCACTAAACCCAGCCTCTGCGAGCCTGGACGCAGAGCTCAGTGCCACGGAGCCGTCCTAGAGAGCTGCCCCACGGCAGGACCCTGCGGTGAGCCCCCACCTCACCACCACTGGGCCGGTGGAAGGGAAGTCTGAGCGCGTGGCCATGTAAAAATCTAGTGAAGTCATAGGTAAGGGGATGTGAAGATACAAACATGGAAACTGGCAATGTGTTCGCCAATGCAAACAAGTCCTAAAGCTGTGTCTCGACACTGGCACTGCCGGCGTGAGGAATCTCTTTGCTCTCCATGGGACTCCCGGTAAAAGCACCTATTTAGGCGCTTGGCTGCCAAGGGACTAAGGAGCTGAGTTCTGAAGCCCGGACTCTAAGTATGTTCACAAACAGTCTTCCAAAGTTTAGCAGTGACTTAGAAACACCGAACACAGCTCCAAGCCCTCCAGGGTGAAGCGTGCCTGGCTCTGCACAAATCTGAGTGGTGGGGGACGGGACC
>NW_009258673.1:168105-174709 GCF_000687185.1 Egretta garzetta
CGACGCCCTCGCCCCGGCTGGCAGCAGAGCACTCACAGTCCTCCTCGCTCCTTCGCGACCTGCGCCAGCAGCGCGGGGGATCTTCTTCCCCGGCAAGCACTTCTCCCTGGAAGTGCCCGATAAAGCTTCCCAGGAAATCTGGCACGAAGTCTGGGCAGGAAAATCAGGCGGTGGGGGAGTTACCAGGGATCCTCACAGCAGCAAGAGTCTGATACCTGCGTGCCCAGGAGTGCGGGTGAAGGAGATGTCCAGGAGGACAAACAAAAGACCTGGGCTGATACAATGAGCAGGGGCAGGGCTGAAGGGCAGAGTCAAACCCACAGGAGCTCTGCAGGGCACCTCCAGAGTGTCCCTCGTGATTTCCTCACTGTGCGACTTCAGCGTTCTGGCATCTCCTCCAGCCAGGGCCCGTGGCAGCCTCGGGGTAGATGCGAAGGCTGGAGGGCCCCAGGCCACCCCCATGGGCCAGCAGCACTCCCCACCTCGCAGGACAGAGCTGCTCTTTCGGTCAATGCCCACTCACTTTCACTACAGCAACAGGCACACGCTTCCCACTCCTCCCCTCCAAATGAATGCTTGAATCACACCATGGATTCACAGGCAACTGGCTTTTGTTCTTCGGGGTCTTCGTCCGGGAATGAAGGCAATTATCACATCCCGGTGCCTCTGCTCACCGCAATAAATCTCTCACAGAAGAATGGGCCTTGGAGGCAGCTGCTCCGGGCCGCTTAGTCACTGCTGCCAGTTGGGAAACGGCCTGGCACTCACGGACAGCGCGGCACAGAGTGCCGAGGGCTTGGCAAAGCTGCATGGCAGCACCGGGAGAGGGGTCTGCAGCTCACTGCCGTTTGGCCAGAACTGGATCCTACTCCCTCGGTGACGGAGGGAGCAAAGGGTATGAGGCAGAGGCCAAGTTTACACCAAAGATCTTCAGAGGAGAAGTGCAAAGCGTTTTTCAAGTTACGGCTGGATTAGGTTTAATAAGAGTTAGAGTTCCCCAGCAGAGAGTAAACTATTTTCTTTACGCCCCCGTCTTAGAATTGAACACCTTTTGTAGCAGCACTAAATGCAGTTTTCTGGTGGCATTAGAAACAGAACCCAGCTCACAGCCTGGACAGCATCACTCTTCTTTTCTATAGCCATAAAAATAAACCATCCTCTGTACTCATGCAGAGAGGTGAAAAGTTTCCTGTGCTCGTTGAATGCTGCCTGAGTTTCCAACCTCACCTACACAAGGTCTTTGGATTTAAATGTGAAGTAACTTCCATAATCACACACTGGCATTTCAGGTAAGACTCGACGCCTTGGCTGGAATCAAGGACACCTCTAGAGACCCTGGCAAGAACGCTGCGCTGGCGTTTCAAAGGAAAGGCGACAGCCAGCAGGTGGAAGCTAATAATTGGCACTTTCTTTAACCTAAAATCACACCTAGAAGGCCCCAAAGAGCGCAGGCTCCTGGGCTGCTGGACCCTTCCTATGGACCCCTCAGCTCTCCGCAGGATTTCCTGCAGCCACGAGCGCACGTGGGCACTGCCATCTGTTTGCTCCTTGCCATGGCAGCAGTCGTCGCCACCAAGGCTGGTAATTCATCATCGCATGGGCACTGATTCCCACAAAGCAAATCCTCCAGCCAGGCAGCTGTCTCCTTAAGGCAACTGCAGTTCCTGAAGTCAGCCTCCATTCGTACAGCTCAAAATAAACGAGAAATAACAGAGTTCTTAGAGTTAAGAGATGTCCATCCAGTGCAAGAAGACCTTGGCAAGCAGACATGACCTTGGGACAGTTAGATGGTAAAATCCCAACGTACTTTTAATGCCTGTAAATCTCTCTAATAAGCAGCTGAGCAAAGGGCAAATCGCGTTGCGCAGTTTGGGTGATGCTGTCAGTCTGGGTTAGTTTATTTTTAAGTAGGCTGCAATTCTGTTTACATGCAGTCAATTTAAAAAATCAGCTCAGGTGCATTTTAAGAAGCCTTTTCCTTACCAGCTAGCAAACCCTGATCTGCCACCCTCAAGGCACATCTTTCACACAGCCCTTGGAAGAGCTTCCCAGCACATGGGCTAGCAACATGTTAATCTTTATAAATCAAATATTTGCCAAGTGGAGTAGAAAGCCATGTGTCTATGCAAGATGAATTGAAAAATGGAACAAAGCGCTGTGTGTGTCAGAGATCACTGGGTCGCGTTGCAAGCCTGTCCCTTGCAGAGCTTTCCTTCAAAATAACATTTCCCGAGCCCAGCTGTAGATGTTATTCTACTCCAGCATTTGTTTTTTCCCACTTTTTACTGCACAAAACTGACCCTCTCTCTGACCCAGCTCCTCCTCATGGAGTTTAATGTCACCCAAACTTTATTTGAATTAGCTTCTGAGCTGAGACAGGGCTTGCCAAGCATTGACTTAGGAGGCACTGGTAGAAGAGATGCAGACGAAGCTCCCTCCCCACTAGTCCAGGGGCTGTGGAAGTATGTCACGCGCCTGCTGTATCTCAATTATTTTATACTTTCACACATCCAAAAATTTCACAAGCTGCTCTTTGGTGCTGATGCCTCACACCGATACCAGCGCTGCTTCTGCAGCTCAAAGCTTCCTCGGTATCCTTATTTATCTGCATATTTCTCTGCCTCAGCAGAGCCTGTCGTAGCCTTTGGAAGGAACAGAAAGCACAGGGGCTCCATCCTAACAAACCATCTTCAACTGTCCAACTACTTATCATTCAGAAAGAGGAGTGAAGCACTTGCTGCTTCTCTCTTGGCTAATGCTAATGAAAAGGGCAGCTGGGCTGCTTGCGAGTGCACAGGTAAGGATTTGAGCCTTCTGCTGCCTCTAACTCAGGCGTTTCCTTGAGGAGCGCAGACAGAGCCCAATGTCTCTCACATACAGAAACTAAACCTCCAAGTTGCTTCTACGAGGCCAAACCACTTCTGCTTTCCAGTTCCACCAACCAAGCCTTCCACCAGACGCCAGCCACCCCAGCATAAGGCCATTGCAAATGGGTAGTTTGTGACGTCCACAAATAAAGCCCGCGGCAGCCTTAAGGCTGAGGATGCACAGTCTGCCACAGACACGGGAACAGGACTAATGGATTTCTGAGTGTCCCTCAGCCTGTATATGAAACACACCCCTGGAACAGACACTTCCGTGCTAAAGTTCCTCACCTTTTCCTTCCCACACCCCTGAGATTCCAGTGTAAGGAGAAACGGGAGCTTGCTGTCCCATGAACTCCAGCTGGCTGAAAGGCTGCTGACTTCTGCTCCTGCAGGACCTCCAGGTCAGCTCTCCCAGTAGAGGATTCATCAGTATTCAGGAAGCAATTAACACCGCATTGCAGCGATCCGGTCATGGCACAACTTCCCACTGTTCCATCTGACAGGGAGACGCCAGCCCAGGACATCCCAGCTCTGTCACTCCAAGCAGGCTGTTAAGACACGTTATCACTCCCGCCTGGATCAAGCTATCAGAAGCAGCAGTGCCTGGCAAAATGTGGACAACTCTTCCACCTCCTCAGGACAAAGTCTCAGCATCTCCACCCAACACCCAAGCACACCTTACCCAGAAGACTGGTCTGTAGCTACACAGCAACCACTGGCCGGCCAAGCTAGCTAGCAGCGGTCACCAAGCGCACAATTTGCTCTTTGGACTTTGGATGGCGGATGCAATTTCACATTCACAGCTCTGCAGGAGAGAGACAGGAGGACACGTGTTCAAGCTAATTCTTCAGGTTTCCAAACAAGCGCACGTATTCTGCACACCAAAGGCCTACGCTGATTCGCTTTTATGGCCAGACACCTGCATGTTTGGCAATCCCATTATTTGCCTAGTTCTCCCCATTTCCTCTCCCCCTCTTCTTTCCAGTCTGTCACATCAGGGCTGACCAAACTTCCTGATGCTACAAGCTTCACATCGAGAAGCTGTGGGGAGAGGGCACAAGTTCACAAGCCAGAAGAGCAATACCTCCCCGAGGGGACAGAGCGACCCATGCACGTAGGTCTCGAGCCTGTCTGTACCGGCTCACCTCCTCGCACAGCAAAGTGCACAATTCACCCCGCAGCCCTCACCCCACCGTGCCCCCGTTAGCAGCCACGTGGCCTGGTTCAGCGCAGCAGTCACACCCCGACTGCTCGCCGAGAGGAAGCTGGGCAGGAGCTCCGCAGTCAGCATCTGCGCCTCCTCTCCCTGTCCCGTGCGCTGCCGAAAATACAGTCTGAAGACCCACAGCAGGCGTTACTTCATGGCATATGGCAATCATAAATTACATGCCCGGGGAGATGGAACTGATAGCAAGCAAAAGATTTTCCTAATTTACCTCTGTGGCTTTCCTGATGCCTGCATGTTGGAAAAAGTCCCACATCAGCAGAAAAAAAAGTTTGAGACTTGCTGATTGACTTAGTTTATTCTAATAGTGCACTCTAAAACGGCTGAGGTGGTCAGCTGCTTCCCTTCCAGTTTCAGTACTGGCCACAAGAAGCGGCTGAGACGACTTCTGTTCCTGCATTGCTTTTGGGGCCTTTACAGGGTTAGTAGTTCGGGAGACTTCTAAACATTCGGAGTGCCAGCTATGGAGGATTGCCCAGGGCTTAGAACTTGCATTGGCTGGGTAAAAAAATCTTTTCCAGAAGATGCTGGTGCTCAGTCCTAGTCCTGGCTGAGCAATGCAGAGCTCCCGCTGCAGCTTGGCTCCGCAGAGCCCCGCTTGGTGTTAATCTCCTATGATACACCGCCAACAACTACAAGACATCTCAGCCGAGAAGAAAGTCTTCCCTCCACAACCCCAGGCTTATATTTCTAAGGCCAATGATCCTATGCCAGTGCTATTTTGCTTTCTAGACTTGTTTGTAGAGTTAGATTTAACCAGGGTTTTATTTTGTTGGTTTTATTTCTTCAATGCCCCCAAGTCTCAGCGAGGTTTGTTTCAACAATCTCTTGTGGACATGCCAGCCTTAATCTCACCCTTCCAGGCCCTTCTTATTGTCTGGGATGAAAGCGCAAGGCAGAGCCTCCCCTGCTAATTGCCAGCTTTATGTTCCCCGGTGACGGGCGTATTGTCTGGAGGAGCAGCCCCCATTGTGTCCCTGCGCAGTAGGGCATCAGCTGCTGATACTGGAGAGCCTTTCAGGGGAGCTGGGGCACGGCTGGTTATTTAATGCCATCATTTATAACAAATCTGTGTAGCCTAGAAACTTTTAATAGAAAAAATGGGACCTGCCTTTATTATTCACCTTTCTTTGTTTTTTTTCCTCAAGCCACTAACTACTCCTAAATCTCCCATCCTCCTACCAGCAAGACAGGGCATTTGGTTCTGATTCTTTCTGAAACACTAAATCTCTCTGATATCCTTTTTCCACAGTTTTCTAATAAAGGGGTTTTGCTGGTTTAACCAGACACCCACTGTGGATCTCCTTCAACCTGTAATCACAGCCAGCAGAAAGTTTGCAAACTGTTATTCCCATGGGGCGCGTCCTGAAGCCACAGGGTGAGTCGATATGCACGGGCTCAGATCCACACGCGTTGCGGAGAGATGGCTGATGTCCTCCGGGGATCCTGAGTAACAGCCCCGAGGCAGGGAGCTCACTTCGGGGGACGGTGACTCTGCGCCTGCTTTATCAACTAAAAAGAGGGGCTCTGGTGCTCAGAGGGAGTGAGGAAAGGCAGCAGCAAGAGAGTTCCCGAGAGATGAGAGGAAAAAGCACAACAATATTAGACCCAGATTGCATCTGTCTTTCTCCCGAGAGATGAGAGGAAAAAGCACAACAACAATATTAGACCCAGATTGCATCTGTCTTTCCCATTTTTCACATTAAAGGGTAAAGCTTTCCATACGTGACTGTTGCCCAACAGCAGAGCCCCAGCCAGTACCGCAGCACCACGCGACCAGAAACACAACAGACCATTAAGCAGATGGCCCGAGTTCTGGCCCCAGCAACCTGGCAATAGAGAAACCATCTCTTTACTGGATTTAATCACGCCAGTTGCAAGACAGGAGGGAGGGTCTACAACAAATCGGCATAAGAAGCTCCATATCAACTTGCAGGACTACAGATGTTGAGAAAGAGGAAGCGCCTTCTGGCTGGCTGGGCCCCGGGTGCCTCTGCGGCTCTGGAGCAGCGTTTTGGTCGGGCCAGCACAGGCATCTGCGAGGGGGCTTCCCCGTACTTCCGCGCTCTCTCCCACACCGTGCACCATCAGCACGTGCATCCGACAGCCAGGGCTGGGAGGTCTGTGCCGACACGCAGGTACCGTGCCAAGGAGCACGAGCAGCCCTGAGGGACACAGCGGTCCCCAGGGGCCACGGTGCCTCCTTGGGACCCTGCCTGGGCTGGCCATGGACTCACAGCCCCTCCCTGTGTGCCCAGCAAAGCAGACCAACCCTCCCACTCCTTCAAATACCTTATGGCAATTTATACAAAGCAACGGTGAGCGGGGTAAGAAAAGTAATTATGGCTTTTACAGCTTAAAAGGGATGTGAGGCTTCGCTTCCACCAGGTACAGAGTGAAGTTTTTTCCCAGTGCCAGAAAGTTGATCCCGTGAGGCTGGGATTCAGTTCAGCCGTTGCTCAGCTGCCGTCAGTGTCTGGGCTGCTCTCAGTTGAGCTGCTCTAGGGTGTTC
>NW_009258673.1:175330-181346 GCF_000687185.1 Egretta garzetta
GTGATCCCAGGGGAGACAAAAGCATTTTGGGTCCCACGGGATGAAATACAGACTCACCTCCAAAGCAGTATTACGGGTTTATCGTCACTTGTCCATCTGAATGAGACAGTCAGACACTTCCCTGCTCATCCACTCTTCCCACCTTTGTCAGAATCAGGACATCAAGCTACATCCCTGTCAGAGATACCACTAATAAAGGTTAAATGCGGATATTTAGGGCTATAAATTACAGACCACAGAACTGTAAAATATGCTCAGGTGTTACAACAGAAGCTCCACGTGTTGCTTTGAAGCTCACAGAAGAGAGCCACCTCTTCTAACGCTGCCCTGGCTTTCCCTGCCCAAGGAGGAGCGAAGGGGTAGTACTGGGCAATGCAAGCACAGAAGGAACCCGAGATTCACAGGGCAGGTAATTGCTCCCTTCAGGGCAAGTCACTGCTCGGATTAGGCTGTCACACACCACCTCCTTCCATCCCTTTTGGGCACAATCCAGGTGACCATTTAGATTTTCTAGCACAGCGTCAACTCTGCTGTGCTCACCTGCTTTCTGCCGGCCGAGAGGAAAGGAGGCAGCAACCTAGGACCAGACCCACCCTTAGATTAGGAAGGGACAGTCTGCACATAAGGCATTCGCAAAGTTAGGAAGGCCCCAGCCTAACAGCTTGCCCATTTCTAAGAGACTCCTTTCACTCTTCCCAGCCATCCCTGGTGTTGTTGAGCCCGACTGCAACATCTGGAAGGTGCTGAACCTGCCAGAGGACACCGATACTCTCAGACAGGAGCAAGCAGAGCCAGGGAAGCTGTGGGCTGTGATCCAGCCCCCCTGCGAGAACAGCAGCGGCTGCAGCAGGTTGTTTTTCAAGAGCCAGGCATCGCTCCCTACTTCCCTGCAGTTTTCTTCATGCTGGCTTGCAGTATCCCCGTCTCCCCAGCTCCCCAGTTTAAGACTGGGTCCCCGCTGCTCAGTCTTCCCATTGTATTTTGCTTCCCACCTCACTCACGCTTAGTGGTATTCCTCGGTGCAAATGGGAGACGCTTTTCCTGCAATATGGCAGTTCACAGCTATAACATATATACAGCCTCGACCTGCAAATGGGAACACTTCCAGGTTACCAACATCTATTTTTGGAAGTTTAGCCTGTCTTAATAGCGGCTGTACCTCTGCAGTCATCTTCAGTCAACCCAAACGCGTATTCACAGTCCAGATGGAGACTCCCCACTTCGCATCCCTTTTAATGACACGCAGTGGCGGCTCAGAGAGCGGCACAGAGACCTCTTCGTACCTGAAACTCTCTTCCTCCTCTTCCAACTCATGTAGTTTTGCCAGCTTCTTCTGCCAGAACCTAAATAAAGCTGAAAACTTATTCCAACACTACTAACAGAAGGACTTCTGCAATTGTCAACAGAACACCAGAAATTCAGGCACTTCTCCTAAACAGTATTGACAAGTGATAGACAGTAGCATAATGATTCCAGTATCATAATGCGAGAAAATGGTGTAGGATCAGCACTGGACTTCCTTGAGTTCTAGCATCCTATAGCATTTAGCTGAGGGCAAGCAAGGGGCTCCCCGTGTTCTTCACTCGTCCCCTCCCTTGGAGGGAGGCAGCCTATTTCTTACGTCTACACCTCTGCCAGCTCCTTTTCACCATTCAGAAAATGGTTCTTTCAGAAACGCTTGGGACCTTGCTCCACATTTCAGTGCATCATCCCCTCACCTGCCACCCTTGTCTGCTCTCAGCTTCAACTTCTTCTTTCAGTTTTCAAAGCAATGAAGTCACCCTCTCAGGCTCAGGCCAGCTCTCTATTTCATGTAGTGAGGGTAAACACCTCAAACACATCACCTGCTTTCAGAAGCTACGGTTGCACAACAGAGAAGATCCCTGAGAGATCACCTTCTGCCCCGACCCGGGCAAGCACTTACTTGATTGGCTTTGTTTTAGCCACAGGTTGGTAAAGTTTGAGTCTATCTAGTTCTGATCTTGTCAGAATTGTATTTAAATTCTTCTGACAGATTCTTGGCCTGCAGTTTGTTAACAGATCGTTGTTGAGGCAAGATGTTTGAAATTAGAGTGGTTTTGAACAGGAGAGACACATGGTGCATTTATTCTCCAGTTCAGTGATTATCTCATCTCTCTGCCTGGCTCCGCTCCTACCACAAGTTCACCTTGGGACATTACCGGAGTTGCTGGCTAGTTTGGGAACGAGTGGGTGCGCTTGTTGGAATATGCACGAGACACGGCCGTGACCAGGGCTCAGGCACAACCCCAATGTGTGCTTTCAGCTTCTGGATGATTTGCATGGGCTCTGGTCAGCTCTAATGAGGATCAGTCCCATGCAGGTTTGGGTGTGCAGGGCCCCAGTACATTCTCCCACGGGCTCTGCAGGCGGGCGCTGAGCCTCAGGGCAGCAGTTCCGTGAGCGGATTTGTCACCTTTCATTTTGAACGGTCATAGGCACCAGTCCCATAGCCACAAGCTACTGGGCACCACACTCCCACCAGTGCTATACTGGGATCCTTGCTGACTTTTACCTAGCAGAGCTGAGGGCTTTACTGCCGTACTACAAAGCGCTCGAGGCTGTCTCTGAGTGCGGCTGTTGGGCTGACTGTGACTATCAGGGTTGTCTGTCTGTCCTTTGAAAAACCTTCAACAAGCAGGTTTAGGTGCCAAGTTATTCCATCAGAGGGTGCTGGAACAACAGAAACCCTCTGCCCATCGCTCTGCCCCATCACATAAACCCGATCCTGTCTCTGCAGGATCACAAACCTCATCTGCTAAGGCTTGGCTTTTTGCAACTCCCTTATTCTAGAGAGCAAAAAATGGACTGATGATTTACACTTGTTACCCTGAAGAAACAGCACGTCTGTCTCTCATACCGCAAGAGCAGGCGCAAGCTTTGCAGCGTAAAACTGGGCTGCAGATTTTGTTAAACATTCCAAGTTACCCAATGCCTCTTTAAGTAAGGCCCAAGAATTTAAGATGTCATTTGCCACTCAGGCACAAAGAAAGCACTGAATACAGAACTGGGAAACCAGGCAGGGTGTAAATGTAGACACTAAAATACCTGGGAGTTTATACATTACACACACACACATGCTGTAAAGGCATAGGCTTCAGCTTGGATGCCCACCTGTTGAGAAAAACACTAGCATTCTTTGTGTCCCAAGTAAGATTTTAAAAATGCGCCTGGAGTGCTATTTAACTTCCCTGTCAGATGTCTTGTAGGATGAGAAACCTGGATTGCAGTTTTGTTAGGGCTCGAAACAGACTTCAGGACTGCTTTCAAAAATAAAAAGTTTGGATTCTTTGGGCGTCAGCACAATCCATCACACCAGGTGAAGGTAAGCCTGGAAAGTGCGTGGCCTTAGATTTCAAAGAGAGTATTTCAGACAGCGCAGTGACCTTCCTCACTGCTGAGCAGACCATGTGCTGTCAGTCAGGAGACCATGCAAGCACTCCTTTACATGTTAGCCCACAACCTTAAGAATTCATTTAACTTGGCACCCTTTTCCCCAGTGTGCTTTCTTCTAATACTTTTAGACTTACCAAGCTCTTCAGAACAGGACCATCGCATTATTTCTCTTCCAACCTAGCGCAGTGGGCAGCCAAAGATAGTGGTTATGTGTCGTGACACCACCCATTACCCCGTCATCTCTTCAGAGGAACACAGGGCAGTTGTCAGGGTTTAGTGGTCCTGAGAACGACAGCCCTTGAGGACTCTGAAGGACTGCAGAAAACATGAACAAGACTTCTCTGCGTACGCAGTGGAGGGCATCAACCCAGAAGCAAAGTTTGCAATACAACAGGTATGAAAAAGCCCACGTAAGGTGTTCAGAAAAGTTCTTATTCTTAAGACCATCCGTTGTATCTACATAGATGGGACTGGAAATAGGTATCCTATACAGTCGAGAGGGAGAAACAAGCATTTGCCTGAATCTCAGCCAGCGATTAACGGGCAATAGATGGAGCTAGTGGTGCACCAAGACGGCTTTGAACTAGGAAAGAGATGTACTTGCACATCTGCAAAAGAGCCAGTCGCGTACCTGGGAGGATAGGAAAGACTCTATATTACTAGAAGGTAAAACAATAATTGTAGGACATCTGCTTAGTTGTCAAGGACCAAGAGGGAAATAAAGCTGTTGTCCCCTCTAGCTAAAACCTGCTGTTTCTTTTTCCCCAGACTCCCAACCACCAACTGCTCTACAGTTTGTATGCCAATCCAATTTTGATGCCTGTAATTCACCCCAGAGACTGTTTATTTTAACTTTATCAAGTGAAGAGAAAAACAACTGTGTTAGAATAAAAAAAAGAGCATCTGGCAGCAGGATATTCTCTCAGACAGCTTCCCAGCCCGACTGGTGTACAAGAAAAGGGGATTTTAGTTACTCAAGGGTTGAAAGAAGGGGGAGAAGAGAGCACAAACTGCAGGTTCTCTGTGTGCTTATCTTAAAGATGGACTTTCGTGGTCTGTTGGAACAAATACTCTCAGTATATTGTGCTCCACCTCAAACCAGGCAACCAACCCTTACCTGGGCCCTACAGGACACAGCGGCGATGAATCCACACGCAGGACATGCTGTCCAATGTAGCCTATGCCAAAAAAGTGACCTGTGGAGCTCCACCAGCTTGGTAATGTATCCCCAGGAGCTCCCAGCCTGCGCAGGACAGAGCAACACAGCTTTCTGATGGTTACCAGAAACCAAACGGCACTTAGGAAAACAGACATGGCCATTCCTTTTTCCAGATTTCAAGCATCAGGCCCCTTTCCCCCTCTTGAGCAGCACAGCGACTTGGAATAACATCAGCACATGTCTGAGTCCACCACCTGCATGGTGTCCTCAGCGAGAGCTCGTAAATCACAGGATCCCATTTCCCTGTCCCTAACTTAAACTGGCTCTTTCATACTTCATCGCAGGACTTTCGTACCCACTGGCAGGGGCTAGCACCACGCTTGCCTCTGCAGCTCCTCCAGTCTGGACGCTGCTGGTGGGTTTTTGCCTCAAGGCTGGCACAATTAAGAAGGAGGTTGCGTTTGGGTTTTCTTCCCCGTGGCCGTTTTTGCTCCCCTAGGCAACGCCACCTACTCCAACAACACCACGTTCTGAGCATTAACCACCTCAAGAACTTTACTCGGTAAGATACTTGGAGAAAGTTTCCTCTAAGTGAGAAGCCAACGCACTACTTTGGTTCTTGAAGAGAGAGGGCCTCATGTAATTAACATTTAGAACAAATAACATTTTACTTTATATTTTTTTCATGAACCAAGATGTTTAATTTCAGGCACTTGTACATCTAGAAAGCAAATTAAGAATGTGATAGACCTTGGAAAAATCCAGCTACGCCTGGATTGCTTTAGAATGCAGGGTTTCTTGAGACGTGGCCACAGGTTCTCTTCCCTACAGATGCACCACGCCACTCCTTTGAACAGGTAAGGAAAAGTTAAAAGGAGGTTGGGTGTAGTTTACCCCGAAAATACTAAATTCACTTCGCTGACCTCCGTGGCATACAGCAGGGCTTCCCGAACTCTGAGGAGGGGCATTTGCCTTTTTCCTCTCACCAGGTGACCGCTACATTAACAGCACAGCAGGGTTCGGCAGGCTTGCGTTTCCTCACGCAATTACAGGTTCTTTATAGGAACCACAGAATCACACAGAATCCCAGCATGGCAGGGGCTGGAAGGGACCCCGGGAGCTCACCCAGTGCCACCCCCCTGCCCAAGCAGGCTCTCCTAGAGCACGTTACACAGGACTTCGTCCAGGCAGGGGGTGAAGATCTCCAGAGAAGGAGACTCCACAGCCCCCTGGGCAGCCTGGGCCAGGGCTCGGGCACCCTCAGAGCAAAGCAGTCTTTCCTCCCGTTCAACTGGAACCTCTTCCGCTTCAGTTTGTGCCCACGGCCCCTTGTCCTGGCGCTGGGCACCACTGCAAAGAGACTGGTGCCACCCAAGTTCGGCATTTCCCCCTTTTTGTCCTTCACCCATCCTTTCACTTTCTTTCAAAGTCTGAAAGCATTTT
>NW_009258673.1:182430-186861 GCF_000687185.1 Egretta garzetta
TATTTCTCTCTTGCTGCAGGATGGCATAGTCCTCGGAGCAGATACGAGAGCAACTGAAGGCATGGTTGTTGCTGACAAGAATTGTTCGAAAATACACTTCATTTCTCCGAATATCTAGTAAGTATTAAAATTGTTTATTGCCTAATGGTATTGGTAGCAGTATTGGGATTTTGAGCCGTGTCCTTTGGTAACAGCAAATATTAAGGTGCACTTCAAAATGGCAATTTATTTGCAAGACTCGGGGCTTTTTGGTATTTCATTTACACTTAAATAGGCTATCTTTTATAATACTGACTGTATGAGATCTTTATTTCCTCAATTTTACGATGAGAAACTTTTATGTGTTGGATAAAGCAGAGAGTTATTTGTTTCCCTTGTCTTCCCCACCTGTTCCTAACTTACTCGTAATTTTTTTTCAGTTGCTGTGGTGCTGGAACAGCTGCAGATACTGATATGACAACTCAGCTGATTTCTTCCAATCTGGAGCTCCATTCACTATCTACTGGACGACTTCCAAGAGTTGTCACAGCTAATCGAATGCTAAAGCAAATGCTTTTCAGGTAGCCAAATGGGTTTCTTGTTTGTTAATGATGCTGTTAAAAAATACTAGATATGCTTAAGCTCCTGGGAAGGAACATAACAGGACTTTAGGAAAGATTTAATAGTTGCTTTTTGCTTCATAGGCTTTTGAACTGAGATGGAAGAGAAATCAGGTTTATGATGTTTTAGAGAATTGGTGCTATAATTGCCGGTGTTTACACTGCAAAAATAGAAGTCCAGTAGTTTATTGAACTGTTGATCACACCTATGAATACTGATGTGTATCTTCAGCAAGATGGCTGGGCCAGTAATAATGTTGTAATGTGCAAGCTTGTAAAATTGAGTCTTGCATATGACTTGTAATAGAATCACTACCTCAAAATGTATTTTGTTTTCAAAACAATAAAGTATTCAATCATTTGTAGCCCACAGCGGTTAATATAACACTCTGCTGGTGGTATAGTGAGGTAAATTAGTAAAATGGTTGAGAGTTGTACTGCAGTTCTTAACATTTTATTTGATTGCTTGACTCATCACAGACTGTTATTGTACGGCAGTTGAACTTCCTAACAAGCAGCATGACATAGAACATGCCCTTAGAGTGAGGGCATACACTCCAAACTTTTAAGTATTCCAGTACTGTTTAGTACTGTCCCTTGCAGAAGTAAAGAATGCTGTTGAGAAGGAAAGAATGAAATGAGTGTATTCAGTTAAAGATACTGTTCAAGCTATTGGAAAGTCTCCAGGAAGGTGAAATAAAGCAATGAAAAGAAAATGCTTTGTGCAACCAAGTGGCCTAGATAAATTACAGTAATTCAGCTTAGTCGCTCAATGCTGTATTGATGGGCAGTTTGCCTTTTAAGTGTGTCACAAAACAATAAATTAAAAAGTTAAAGCAGCCGAGAACATCTCATGGGGGAAATGAAGGAATACATTTTCTTTGAAGTCTCTAAATAAAAACATAATTGCAAATACAGGAATTCCATTTAAGGCTTGAAAACGAATTCAAATTCTCTCCCTGTTAGCACAAATGCATCATGCAGCCTGCTTGCTTGTTCTGCTTGATGCTGAAATACACCACGTTTTAGTAAATTTCTTAACTGAAACTGTTGGTTGCAGAAAGTAGTCTTTTACAGTGTGATCATGGAAAAATTCTCAAATGCATCCATTGTGTTAAAAAGAACCACAGCTTTATTGTGGACTTTCAGATTCACATATAAACGTTGCTCCTAGGTACCAAGGCTACATTGGTGCTGCCCTGGTTTTAGGGGGAGTAGATGTCACGGGACCTCACCTTTACAGCATATATCCCCACGGATCAACTGACAAACTGCCTTACGTTACCATGGGTAAGTGATGCTCCCTCAGTATTGTAACACAACTTCCTGGTAAAAAGTGTGAACGTTTCAAATTATTTAAAATGTTTTTACTTAAATTCCAATGTTTGCTGGGAGCTGTACAGACCTCAGACTTCAAAGATAAAGTTGTACCTGTATTTGTAAGGCAGGTGCGCTGTTCCGTTTTGTTTCTAACGCTTGAAAAACATGGGCTGTTATACTACCTAATCTAAGCTGCCAAAACCTGGTATCAGGAAAGTTGCTGTTCCCCAGCATACCTTGAAGCAAGACAGCTGTGGGATTCCCAAAAACTTTCTGTAAATAAAATCCTTAGAAACTTGATTTGTAGATAGTCCTAACTCATGGTCCATATAAAGTCTCACTTGGGGAATTCTGTTCTGCCTGAAGTTTTTCTGCACTATATTAGGAAAAAAATGTGCCTTGCTTCTCCTTTGGGACTGTTGTATTTCTGTAGTTTTTGCTAAGTAGGAGCTGTATTTTACTCAAGAAGGTGCTTTGTTGTAGTGAAGCAACAGCTGGTTTATTTGCTACTGCAATAATTGGTCTTAACTGCTATGTGGGATTTGTCAAAGAAATTTAATTTTGTCTATTATTGGGATCAACTTGACACTAGTAGCGTACCATCAGGTTATTAAGCGTTAGTACCCTGACTCTTCTGTCTGTAACGTTGTCTGTAATAACAAGAATTTGAGCTATATGTATGTGCAATTCTGTGTACATCTCGTTTGGTTTCGAATTAGGGAGCGTGATAATGCTGAAAGATGAAACCACAGATTTTTGCATGCTCTTCTGGCATTGAGGTACTCCTCCGTCAAGACCAGCTACAAAAGCAGTGTTCGGGATATATTGTAAAATACAGTCTTAGTAAATATATTCTTATTTGCTGTTTTTTCAACTATAAACAAGAATATGGGATAACTTGGAAATAAGCACTTTGTGGTAGCAGAATGCAAATCATAGGCAGCTTTTCTGGAGTGTCTTGTCTTTCTCTCTTTAAAAGCAGAAACATTGCTCCATTACTTCCCAGTTCTACAGAAGAAGAATACCTACAGGAGAGAATTAAACTTTTGAACTCTTCAGTGCTGCTTTGCAGTGGCAATAATTTCAAGCTGTGAAATGGCTCTTGAGCATATACCCATTTACCTGTGATCTTGCTAAACAACCCAATTAGAGGCCTCTTACGAGTATATTCAGGAAGACACTGTATTACAGAATAGGAAATCTTCATTCATCTAATCTTGATTTGTAAATTTAACTTGTCATTCCTTCTGTATCTTCTAACTATTCTTTGTCCATGTCCTCTAGAAAAAATTGTTTCTTTAGACACCTTGTTCTGTTCCTTAATTATGGAGGGATGCTTGGAAGGGTCCCTGTGGTAAGAATCCTGAAATAATAAGCTTTGCGGCTTGCAGATGAGCCTTAGTGATTGCCATCATACTTCTATTTTTTTGAGAAGGGAAGTAACACATGCATTGTTGAAGGGATGGACATGCACATCTCGAAATATTACAAAAGTTGCCCAGTCTTTGACAAAGGGAGTATTTTCAATACTAGTGTTGAGTTTGTTTGGTTACTTCTGAATTCTTTTGTGATTTATAGGCAATAATCTGGGAGTAAAGGGTAAAAAATGGTAAGAGATGTCACTGAGGCACTGGTAAGAGATTAAAGTAGTGCCCTCTAAGCTAATAATATTCTCGTACAGTTTCATCTGGCTCTTAAGATTAACGTCCTACTGAGAATATCTTGTATCTGGAAAAAGCAAAATTCCAAACGTAATCAGGGTTGCAATTATTTTTGCCATCTGATCACTCAAGAAGACACTGTATCAGGTTGGCATTTCATTTTGAAGACTTGGGACGATTTTAAATGAAGGTTTGGTTTTGGTAGAGCTATAGAAGTGTAATGTAGAGTCCAAATAAATATATCAGAAAAGAAAATTGATCTGAAAATGAAGTGTCAGAGATTAGTAAATCAGATTCAGCCTACGCCTGGTGCAGCTTTGATGCCGACTGTGATGGGAATGTATAACTTTAATTTTAGTTAATCTTTTTCTGTTCGTGGTTGGCATCTCTAGATAAAACACCTACTTCCTATATTCTTGGAAATGTGTAAGTTTTTTCTTTTTCTTCTGGATCTTTGCACTACTGAAACAGTGCAGCTGTTAAACTGAACCATCTGGTTAACGAGAACTGTGATTAACTTGCAGAAATTCTGCAGAGCTGGTATTGGACCAATAGATGGTGCCATTACCTTAGGAACTGGCAAATTACTTGGCAAATAGCATCCATGGAATGGTCATGTGATGTCATTTTTTAGCCTTCGATATAAAAAACCTAAATGTCTGATTCTTATAATTGCCTTACACCTGATACTGTACCCACAGTTAACTGTGGAACTGTAACTGTCTCTGTACTGATAGCTGCTGGTGGTTGATTGCCCAAAGAAAGTCACACTGTTTCAGTTATGTATGTGTTTACTTCTGTGCCGATGTTTTAAAAGCTTTAAAATGTGGCATTTCTGAAAATCCTGGCCA
>NW_009258673.1:186881-196125 GCF_000687185.1 Egretta garzetta
AGGAAGTAGAATATCAATGGATTAAGTTCATTGTGGCTTAAACTTTGATTTGCTGTCAGCTGTACCAGGTCTGTCTGGTGATTACGCGTTACTTTTGTCCATGCTGTCAAACAAAGCCCTTCTCAGCACAAATATCCTTTACCTTTCTACACCTGCTACACTGATACTTTCTCCAACAACCAAGATGTATCTTAGTAAAAAGATCTGCATGTGCATATAAATGAAAGATAGGACTGAGACAGCAGAAACCTATTGAAGGTCAAATCGGAGGTAGTAGTTGGAATTGTATTTTGATCTTACTTAGACTAATCTATTGTTTATTATTTTTCCAAATGTTCTAAGAGCAGTTTAGGGATAGGTATTGTTTGGCCAGCTAATTTCTGGAAATTTGGTATTAAATAGGAAAGGTGGTTGAGGTGTTGGGGTTTTGTTTGTTTTAATGTGCCAGAGTGTGTTTTTATTTAGCTGGAGTGTGTTTGTAGGTGGACAGAGCGGTGTCCTCCCTTGCAAGGGAGATTTAAAAGATACTCAGTGCTTACTCAGGAGTGAAAACATCAAATTAAACTGTTTATGCTGACAAAGGACAAAATTGGATTTCAGCAAACGATGCAAGATTGTCTGATTGCTCGGCTTGTCTAGGAAAGCTTCTGGCCAAGACTTATAATGAAATGCATGTATAAAATTAAAGCACTTGAAGTCTGTAGTTCAGCTTTCGGAAACAGTAAGGATGTTCCAGTTAGTGGCTAAAGCTAGTCCCCTGGTACCAGTGTTGCTTCATATTCATAAATCAGCTCTTCATGCATTGGCAATGTTGTCCTGCAGCGCAAGCACTACCACTGCTGAGACTCAGCCCCTCAGCCAGGAACCAGGGTGAAAAATGATCCCGATCGATGGGGCTGTGGAGATCACCGAATCTTTACCTAGGATGAACAGCAAATTGAATAACAATGAGTGCGTGTGAATAAATGCCCTGTCAGGGAGCCCTGACACTGATGGATTAGGAAGTGCTAAATGTTACTCTCTCAAGGCTCTGTGCATCCTCCAGTGCGGCAGGCTGAGGTAGCAAACAGGTCCTCGGGTGATGAAAATGGACTGTGCTTAGCAGTAAGAAGTTGTCTTCAGTGAATGTTCTGCTAAAAAAAGCCAGTTAATCTCTTTTAGAAAAGCTACTGCAGTTGCCAAACACGGTGGAAATTATTGTCGGCTGGATTTTTTGCTATGTATCAATAATTATCTTCCACTTTAAATCAATACTGAAGTGGTACAACTCCTCAAGTGGAGACCAAATGGGATTTTTAAAGTGAGTTTATTACAGTTTAGTCCAGAAAATTTTTGAATAACTTAGTTGTGAACACTTATGAAATGACCAATGTTTCTTAAGAAAAAAAGAAAATCTTTTAGGGTCTCATAACTACCCTGGCTCATGCTAACTGTCAGACTGAAAAGCATTTGCCTCAGAATACAGCTCTGCATCTCACTTTCTTTAGTTCTTTATAATTTGTTCGGCAATCAATACTTTTATATATTTAGATGCTAGGTTAATACTTCCTGAATATTTGTTTCTAAAATGTAGCTTGCTGAAAATGTATGCAAAAGAAATTCTTTGGAATTGATATGGCATTTTTTTCTTGATTGGGTTTCCAGGGTTGTTGATGTGTAAGCGCTCATAGCAGTTAGTGGTTTTGAAAAATCTAGCTGAAAGGGTTTTTTTTCTCAATATTATATAATACAAATACATGATGTTACCAATTATTCTTTGTTTTAATTACTGCTATTGCTTATACACAGAACAATTGTAAACGTCCAACATTTAGAAAAAAAAAAATCCAACCAAAGTTCTTGTTTCTGCATTGGTTGTGTGTTAAGGTTTCAAACTAAAGTTATCTAAGGTAAATACCTGGTTCGGTATTACCTTGAATCTGGGCTCAGTTAACGACACGTTATCTCACAGCTTTCCTTAATGTTTTAATAGATTTGAGGTTGAACTGCTGCATCTTAGCGATGTTGAATCCTAACTGGTAGTGACTTAAATCAGTTACTGTGTGTATGGGGTGGGAACATCTATCCCTAATTAATGGATGGTGTTTTGCAATGTTTGGATTTTATCTTTCTCCAGACATTATGTTTGGGAATTGTTAAGCTTGTTTCTACATAAAGGCAAAGCACGCTTGTTAAAAATGAATTATTGGTGGGCACTGAATACATGGACAAGAGAACAGCTGTTTCCCCACATACAAACAAGTTCTCCATAGACCCTTCGTATCTAAGTTTTCTGTGCTTTTATAGGTACTGCAATAAGAAAACCATATTGCCTATGTTTACCTAAGTTTGCGGATTTTACTGCCAGCTCTCCTGTTACAATGCATAGCTTTCACAAGTCGGTTGAACTCCTTGGAACATTGTGGGGTTGTTTGGATCATGTGTGGAATTTGACAAGTAGAGGGAAGTCGGTGTAACTGGATAGAGAAGTTTGCAATTGTGCTCGCGAGTAACTGCCCGCTGCTGGCTGGCTGCATGTCTGCATGGGCGCTCAGGTGATGGGGTTTCAGCCCACCTGCAGTGCGAATAAGGGGATTGAGGGGGTTTTCTTAGTTAATGTGCTACAAGTGAATATATGCACGTCATTAGTGTTTTCCAAAACAGTTCATATTGCTGTTGTCAAACAGCAGATGATTTGTTTTGATGCAGGAACTGGGAAGTATACATCTATTTGTGTTTCTAAAAACATGGTGTTTACATCTGGTGCCAGTCAGAGTAAAACACAATGAAAATTCTATTTAAGATTACAAAAATCTGTTCTTTCAGAGAATGCTTAGCTGTGCTGTGAGGCTTTTGTGAAGGCACTCTTTAAAAATGCAAGCTTATAAAACTTACGTTTAGGATTTATTAGCAGTAGAGAAAACCCCTCAGTTTTTAAGCTTTTCCAGCTTTACTTCCTGTTCTGGTAGGACCTCCTTGGGGTTGTGGTTTTTAGATGTAAATGTCTGCCTGTAGGTTTAAATACGTTTAGGCTTTCAACAACTCTTTGAAAA
Source organism: Egretta garzetta (assembly GCF_000687185.1). NCBI lineage: Eukaryota > Metazoa > Chordata > Aves > Pelecaniformes > Ardeidae > Egretta > Egretta garzetta. The sequence goes on from NW_009258673.1 coordinate 189,914, forward strand.
CTTACATTCTAGGACTGTCTGCGTTTATTTAACGTTGACATTAAATTTGGTATTTGCATCTTGGTAATATAGCGAGATAAATAATTAACGATACAGTTCTTTACGTATGAAGGATTTCATGTAACATATAAGGTTCCCCCCTTCTCCCCCCCTGCCTTTCTCCCTTTTCTTCTTTATAAGTCTACTGAGCCCGTAGGTTATAGGTTCTTTTGGGAACTTAAAGGAGCTGGAGGAGTGAATCCAGTCTGAGCCATGTATGAGATTATTGCAATATTTGCGTTACTGATAATTTTTATTCATTGGTTTTAAGAAATTAAGATTACTTTTTCTTAGCTCAGTAGCTTTAATGTAGTGATTTCTGTCAGATACTACTTTTTATACTTTCCTTCTTGCACATTTTTTAGTCTTTATACTCTTAATTTTTTCAGAGAACTCTTATCCAAGGGTAAGATTGTTTTCTAGTTTTGAGGCTTCCATTCTGCTTATGGTAGGCCTTCATTTGAGTGTAGTAAGACTGTGGTCTTAGTTTGAGACCCTACCTCAGATTCTTTTTTTCTTCCCTCATTAGAAATGTTCCTGTGTCATTCTACCAGAAGGATTATTTTATGGTTCATGTCCTGTATTTGTTTTGGAGCACACCTTATTTTGACCTTGCTTGAAGGATCAGTAAAATTCCTTGTATTTGTGATCTGTTCTGTTCTGTCAGCGGTTCATTTCTGCTATTAGTTGCTTAATCTTCTTTATTCCCAGTTTCAGCATTTAAAAAATGGAGTCATGTATTGCTCCAAGGTGTAAATGAATAGTCATTGCCTGTAATACAAGTACACACTTAGAGTGTCCTACTGCTTTTAGATGTGATGTATTTGGTACTGTAAAGGTAATGATCCTCAACCACAGCAATATTCTGTAACAGGAGTATCTGTCATATTCATTGGGATTACCATGTTCATTGATTTGTGTCTGTAAATCTGCTGTTTCTACCCTTTAAATTTGATCTATAATTGGGTCTCCTTAAATGGTCAGATAAGGTAGTCTGTATTTTCTCAACAGTGTCACTGTCAGCTTCTCCTTTTTCATTATACATTCAGCAGACTTGATAAAATCAGCAGGACACCTCATTTGAAACTGTTTAATCGCTGCCTTTTTCTTTCACTAAACCATTGAGGTGGTCAAGCGATATACACAAATCATTTTAAATAGAAAATATGGCTTTCTCTGTGACCCAGCTAAACAGATAGCAGTATGCAAAACAAGTTAAAAAGTAATAACTGCCAAAAAATCTTCTAATTGGAGTAAAAAATTGCAGGTAACTTTATTCACTCCCCAAAAGTAGCGTGCTCTGAAATATGGTGAGAGCCACAGACAGACAAGATATCTTCCTGAAGGCTCACTCTTTCTGAACAATGCAAGTTTCCAGTTTAAAATCGTATCATACTGCTTTTCATGTTAATTTACAGAAAGCACATTTATACCAGTTACAGCGCTTTGGGTAGAGATGGTTTCTGCTCCATTACTACGCTTGCACTGCATCCTTTAAGAGAAGTAATGTTAAACTCGTGTTTTCATATCTGTCATTTTGTCTATTCAGCTGTTATTGTTCAATGTAAAAATAATGGCACAAAGTAAATGCATAATAAACTGTTTTAAAGTAGATAGGGGAAATAACCTGATGGCAGCAGGCAGCTACCCTATTACCATTGCTAGTTTACTCATCCCCATGCGTAAAGGTGACTGTGCCAGGGCAGCTCGTTAAAGCAATCTATTCATTCGGAGCGTCTTGGTGTTAAGTGACATACCCTCTAATGTGGCCAGGCATAAAAGTGGGACAGGAGAGATGGGGGAGTAGGAATTGCAAACTGTGGCATTCAGTTAACTCTCTTTTCCTAACCTCATTTTCATATCTTAGTGTTCAAAATAGTAAAAAGAAAAAGGCTGTCAGAGCGGGGGCCATGACAAGTCTGCGTACACTAGCTATAAATTTAGGATTAAATTAGGTGCTGGACTTAAAGAGGGTAGACACTTGAGAGTGTATAGTGAGCTAAGATAGACTTCGGTCTGGTTGTGCTGATGATATTTGTTATCTTATTCTTTAAAAAAATACTGTATCTAAATACACTGGATAAATAAGTGTCCTAATTTTCTTACCATAGGTTCTGGGTCATTAGCAGCTATGGCCATATTTGAAGATAAATACAAACAGGACATGGAGGTAAGAAATTTTTTTTTTTAAAGCTCAGTGTTTCTTCCCTTGATAATTCTCACGATCGTAAGAATTTAAGAGGTTTGAAGCTTTAAAAAAGTTAAATCTGCTCTAGTTTCCCTGTACTTAAAATGTACTAATGTCAGCTTACTTGCAAAGCTGTAAAAGTTGATGGGTAGGATAAATTCAAAGAAATACATCTTGCAAATTTGTGTATGGAATAATTTGTGTGATTTGAATGTAGGCAAAAGCTTTAAAAACGTGCGACTTACTGATCATAGTTGACTTCAGGAATTTAACAGTCCTTGCATAGTCAATATTGCTCTCTCCCTCAGTAGTCAGTCCTGCCCTCTCTCTGTCTTGAAAAGGGAACGCGTGATTGTAAACGCGATAAAACCCCGCTCAAGTAGTCTATGAAACCAATTAGATTTCCGGTTGATTGGGTATGTTCAGAACTAGCAACTGCACTTCTATGTTTAATATCTACTTAAAAGCTGATTATCAGAAGATTTATAAGCTTGTGGGTTGTTTGTGTTTTGCTGATGATCTTGATAAAAATGGAAAAATGTTTGGTTGCTCATTATAGAGAATCATTCAGGAGAGCTAAAAGCTGGAGCGTCATAATTAAGATCAGAATAAGTTATTCAGTTATTTTTTTATGAATGTATGCATGCAGTACATTAATTTTCTATTAACTATAGTATGTCCTTACACTTAGTTACACCAGGTTCAGTGCCTGCTAAGCTAAACAATGAAAAATCTCGTTATCAGCAGGCAGACTATTGGTGAAAATAAAACCAAAACAATGAAAGGGCTCTCTGTGGCCATATTTTGTAAAATGCCTCTTTTAAACCACACTAATCTCTTCAGGCTTTCCGTGAGTGCTCCTTCTCATTCCAATTGATTAATCATTTCACTATAAAGAAAACACTGAGAATTGAACACAAAGTTGAAAATTGAACCCATGAAAAATATGACTTGTAACACTAGCAGTTGCAATCATTTCAGCCTAAAATGCAGCTATAACAAAGCTTCACAGCTATTTACTGTCACTGAATAATGTGGAGAAGGAAAAAGTTTATTTACTTCAGAAAAGGTCTTGAGATGTTCCTCATCTTTGTACTGCAACTGCTGTGGGTCATCTCCTCCCCTTCAAATGTCGGTGTGACTGCAGTATATTTTCAGCTGATGATCCTGTAAGTCCACTGAGTTCCTCTCTAAAATCAATTAAGTTTAAAATTTCAAGTGATGTGTCGTACCCTGTCACATCTCCTGAAGAGATGTGATGTGTGATACCAGTTGATGTAAAAAAACCAAAACAACTTGTTTTGAGAAGTTTTCCAGGAGTTGAACTGCTTAAGAGTTAGTAATAAACAGTTTTCCAGTTATTCTTGGAACTGGCTCCTCTTCTGTCAGTATATATCAAATAATTGTAGGTGTGCAAAATTATGAAAATGCAGTAAGATCAGGATTCCTGTGTTGCTGCAATGTCTTGGGCAATATCTGAAGACACTGGCCTTCTGGCCTCTAGTATATTTATAAATGCGATCAGAAATATTAGAGTATTTTTAATAGGCACTAAAGTTTCTTCTGTAAGTAGTGTTACACTTGATTGATGGAAAGAACCACTGGATAGAGGTAGACTCTGCTTTTTTTTTTTTTTTTTCCATCTACCCTCATGCTGCTGTAGAGTCTCTTTTTTCCAGCCTCTACTTGTGTGACACTGCACTTGGCACGTGTGCTATTCATACTGAAAACATGGGCTACAAATCCTTGGAATCAACAGCGACAGCGTAATAGTCCGCTTTCAAAGATGCAAATGTCAAAGAGCTGTGCTATGAAACTAAAAATTTCATCGTATTCTCAGCTAGTTTTCAAGCTTGTGTTTTAAGTCATTCTTTGTGTAAGAGCAACCAAAAAAGGCACCAAAAATTGGTAAATCTCCAACTTTTCCTATTTAGAAAGGTCATCCTAATTAAATTGTCTTCATATACAACCATAAATGGCAGCAGATATTCACTGTTATAACAAGCATGTAGAAATGCAACCTACCAATTTGTTGAAATAGATATTTAGATCTTTGAGACTTGCATGCACCTTAACCCTTTCTTTGTTTTACCAGGTATTCTGTTACCTAATAAAAATCTAGTAATCTTATTAACTAAGCCAGCAAAGGTTGAGGTGACATAGCTGAACCATACTCTTAAACACCTCATATTCTGTTAGGGCTGCCAGCTTAAAATATTTACTGCTTAAGTCAGATGTGTTTGGGTTTTTTTCTCTCCAGAAAAGTAACAAAATAACAAATGGTATTTCTATTGAAAGTAAAGCAAATTAAATCTGAAGTACACCATGTATATTTTACATAAAATTTGCTATGAAATGGAAATGGTGATAAACTTAAAATTCCTGGAGATTAATTTAATAAAATGGGTAGAGGATTAATATTTTTCTGTCACGATCAATACTGCTTTCTTTTGCACCAATTGTCAGAATATCTTGCTAGGGCTACTGGAGGGTAGTGGCGTGCTTCAAGACCATCACATCACAGAAAAATGATTCAAAGGCAAACTGTCCTGCACCCTCTGGTATCGACTTGCAAATTAGCATCTGGAATGTAATTAAACAAGCTTAATGAAAGTAGCAGCTGAATACTACTGGAAAAGACAATCAGCTTTTTTGCCTCTGATATATATTCTGTACTATTGAAGCTGATCACCAAACGCATCATGTGAGCACAGTTAAAAAAAATTAGCATTTATTTGAAGAATAGGAACTGTTTTTCATTCTGTTATGCTTTTGGCATGCACTGGTGTCCCATGAGAGCCATGCCACAGCAGATAGTGCACAATATTTATAAATCCATGACAGGCAATAATAGCAACTTGAAAAATTCTTTTGCTAGAATTTCAAGTTGAGAGCTGCCAAAAGCTGAGAGGATCAAATCTGCAGTGGCAGCTGCTGTGCCCTACAGTTAGAATCGTAGACTTTGAAGATGCTCAACTTAAAAAAAAAATAAAAAAATAAAAAAAGAAGACTGCAGGCTTAGCCAATTTTTGCAGGTTTCTAGAGCCCTGGCTCTCTGCCTTTTGAAGATGAGTTGCTGAAGCTTCTACCACTGCCTGAGGCATGCTAACACCAGCAGGATGTGTTTTTTTCCATAGACTTAGTGTGTCTTCAGATTTAAGTAGCACATGCTTTATCAATGCCAACTGTGATGGTCCTTTCCTTGGTTGCAATGCCGGGAGATGATCTTTACCCAACATCCTTCAGAGAAACTGCTAAGATAGATGGTGACGTACAGGAGTGCCACTTCTGCAGTCTGATTTATGGAGGCATGTTTCATTAGGAAGCAAGTGCTGGCCTCTAGAGGAACCATTATAGATTGCTGAAGATGTGAACACTTTCAGCCCTGAAGGCCTGTAGATGCTTCAAAAATGTAATGCCAAGCACCTAACTACTGTGGAACAATATTAATCTGTCATGTGGGCAGCTATAGATCTACTTTAAAAAACATAAGTGGAAGAACAGCACATCTAATAGAGTGTTTTGAGCTTAGATCTTTCATTGCAGCCAATTTTTCTTCTGGTAGACTGGCCACATGGTTTTTAAACCTTACAGTCAGATTTTGCAAATGCATTCATGCCTTCTGGTGTTAAACAATAGTAAAGAAATACTCTGAGTCAGTGGATATGGGAACTATCATGATCTGGGAAGAAGGTGTCTACAGTATTAAATGGTGGAATTCTGGGTTTATCTATACTGTGGTTGTTGAATTCCTCAGGAGATGGTGGGGGTATTATATATTCTATTCTGGTATTTGACTTGGGTTGTTTGAAAATTGGAAGCTTTTTGTCTGTAGCAGAATTACAGCGAGGCTATGTTGTAGGCTTCCGACAAGAGCTTCGTGTTTAAGCAAGGAAACAGGCTGCTTGTAACTTCATTTCTTTTCTGTATTTCATCAAAACAGCCAGGTTTAATAAAAAGAGGATCCAAAGGGAAGAGAGTAGGA
>NW_009258673.1:196143-215107 GCF_000687185.1 Egretta garzetta
TAGGGAAAGGGCAATAAATCTTTGTGTAATGAGTTTAGGGGCACGGAATAGGTGGAAAAAATGGAAGCAGGTAGCCTGGCAGATATTTGATAATTAATTTCCAAAATAGCTTACCCCCAAAATGTGAGATTATATTTACAGTCATTTATTACACCATTTTTTAGTGTGGCAGGAAAGGAAGTGGTACTGAATGAAAACAAAAATACTCCGGAGGGGTAGGAACAGATGAAAAATAAGGAGCGGCTGTTCTGACTACATTCCACTTGGGGCGTAGGCACTTACCCTCCTGCAGCAGCTACGCTCTCCAAAAAACTGCATCTTGCTCTCCTACCAGAGATCTGCACTCCTTCAACTGTTGGCCAGGTTTGCGTTTGTGATCATTCTGCAGTGATTACTTTTGCTAACTTGTTTGGTTGTGACAAACGTGGGTTTGGGAGCAATCTTATGAGCAATTCGGCTTGCAGATTTGGGTAATCCTCTGTAAAGGAGAAGTGGCAGCAGGAGGGGGGTTGGAGGTGGTAACCCTTTCCAGTTAGCCGTTGCAGCAGTAGGTGTGTTCACAAGTCATAGGAAGGAAGAGGACTGGAAGTTGCAAAGCGTGTAGGCTCGGGCTCTTCTGGTCCACGGTTTTGTTTCTGGCTTTACCACTGATTGCTGAGGTGCTTTGGAGCACCCCCATATCCCCAGAGTGAAGAAGCTGAGGCGTAAAGGATGCCTTCCTCCAGCTGCCCGATGTGCGGGAAGGTCTCTGCTGTGTCAAAGTAGTCTAAATTCTGCTTTCACTGTGAACCTCTTTCTGTAAAAAATATATCAGGCATAGTACAAAATACTACAAAAAAAGTCACTTTCTTAATTTTTAAACAGCTGACACACAGATCATTCCAGTGTTTCTGTGCTCCTATTTCATACTGTCCCTCAGTATGATGGTATTATTTTTGTTTATTAACTACTGGCAATAATAGTAAGCTATTTTTGGAAACTGTCAAAACTCTCTAATCTTCAACAATAGTTGTCTCATCAGTCTTATTTAGCCTGCATCTGTGTGATTCAAGGCTCAAGAGCAATGACAAGCTGCATATGAATTCTGTATTCATTAGTGATGGTGATCAAAATGCCTGTGTCCCTGCCATAGGGCTCAGGTGTGGAAGTCTGCAGGCTAATCCCACCAGCTGACATTCGGAGGTTTAATGACTCTGTAGGAAGGTGACCACTTGCTGGGAGGTTTGTCGGCTGAACTCAGACAGCAGACAATAGAGATCAAGCCAGACTATCAGAGTTAAGCTGGAGAGCCTGCCTGAGATACTTGAACCCCTGTTGGTGTCAAACACAGAGATTAAGTCAAGGGGGGGGGGGAGGGAATCTGATTCTGTGAACAAAAATAAGTACTTAGTTTTTATGTACTCTGTGTATCTGTTTATTTCATTACCCAGAGACTTAGTGGCATATCTTCACTGCCTTTTCTGACAGAGCTCAGGGCGATACAGATTTTGTGCTTTCCTCACATACCTGTGTTATTGTCACCTTCGGAGACTTGAATTTCCATGGGTAAATACCAGGTGTTAATGCAGATGATCATCCAGAAAATAAAGGCTTATCATGCTGTCTCTTATTTTTAGATTAGAATAAAATTATTCTATGGTAACCTGGTTCCTGCTTGACACTTCGGACAGTTAGTACAGTTCTCATCTTCTTCCACAGGACTGTGCCTTGGATTGATTTCCTTGGCGGAACTAAGGCTAAATGGGAAATCTGAGGCTGATATTAAATGTGCTAGCTAGACGTGCTCTGGAATGGCCAGGATTAGCGGAGAAGTGTTTGCGGTGTCCTTTTTGAATATATCAAAGCACAATTTCTGTGCAGAAATCAGGTGGGAAACCGCCAACAGTATCAGTCCGAGTTACCAGTGATACCCAGTAGCACCTTCTTCTGGTTTTCTGTTTACAGACTGTATCGAGGGAAATCAGTTTTACCTTGGTTTAAATTGGGCCTTGCTGTGTGACAAAGAGCAACAATTTCTTCACCTTTACAAAAGTAACAAACTTTGTACGTAATAACGTAGACAAGCTACTCGAAGCAGGGCTCCGCGTTAAGAGATGATTTCACTGCGCAGGGTAGACGTAGGACAGGTAATTATTTCTGATGCGCTTCTCGGGAGCAGGTGTTCCAGTCTAAATTGTTTCGGTTTGTGTATCTCCCATAACTGCAGAACACGGGCAAAACATACTGGAAAATATTTCACGTGGCACGAAGCCCAAGCGCGGCTGCGGTGGCGAGGGCTGTGAGGCAGGGGGCAATTTCAGGCTGAGCGGAGCAGAGTGGGTGGGAGTCAGCCTGGGCCATGAGGGGAGGCTCCCGTCCAGCCAGGAAGCTTTATGGGGTGGAAAAATTACCCAAGGGCCCAAGACTTCTTTTTCCAAATAAAATGTTGATCTTCATCCCCTTCCATCCTTTTTTCAGAGGTAAAGGAAGTCGAATGAAAAGAGATTTGCTGTATTTGAAGCCAGATGTGTTATTGCTGCTGGATATTCATTTTTTTGATACACAGTAATATATATATGGTAATTCTAATCGTCATCTTTTGCATGGTTTACGTTTCTGGCTACTTCCTGGTGGCTGAGGTTTGGTCTGTCACTGTAGGGTAATGCAGCTGTATGGAAAACTGAGGATAACGCACTGTCAGGGTAGAACTGGCAGCCTGGCAGAATTTACAGCTCTGTTACTGTTGAGTGAGTTCATTTTATTTTGAGAATCAGTTCCCTAGAAAAACATGAACTTCACCCAGACATAAGCAGTGATGGATTAAATGAATTTTCATATTCATTCTTAGTTCAAAGTATGGAAATAGTATTAAAAGAAACCCCACAGTTGCGAGAGGAGCTTGTAATTTAATTCTGTACCATTGGAATTACGTCTTGCACTAATCTTCATGTAAGGAATGACATATAGGAACTGATGTTATTGAATAGTAGTTCAGAAGCATATAAGTTTCTTGCCTTGGCAGGTAATTTGGCATAAATTGTTAATGTAAATCCAGGTTAGTGGGGAAGACGTTATTTTACTAAAAAAGATAAACTGCTGATTAATTCAGTATAGAACTCAATTACAAATTGAAAGTGTCTCTGCGGGACGCCGGTACCCTAAAGACAGCAGATGTTGAATAGATACTCCAGCATATTTCACACTGGTATGAAATATTAACATGGTTTATTGTACTTGTGTGGTGTACGATACCAGAAAGGGGGAGGTGGTGATGAGCCTGAGCTTGCAGGCGTCTACCATTGGAACATGAAAAAGCAGTAATCACTGAGAATAATAATTAGGGACTAAGGTGCATTTTATTTGAAAAGTTCTTGGTAAAAACCAGTTAGAAAACCCAACATTTACTAACATACTGGTCACAGCGCAACTGTCATCCAATGCAGTCCAGAATGACCCGATCTATGATTCTGTGGCCTGTTAATGAATGAATATAGGCCCATTTGTGTAAAATCCCCTCGAATTGCTGGGCTCTAACAAGACCGCTAGGCCAGTGCTATGCTCAGATTGCTTTTTGCATAATTTCCTGCCCATGCCATATTTGTGCTGAAGCTTGCTGCTGCCTAACAAAATTAGTTTTTCTGTATTTTCTGTGTAACGTAGGCAGCCCGATAACCCCGTTTGCGTTCATAATCCAGGGATTTAAGTTGGGTTTTTGTTGTCCTAATGTACTGCGTTGGTGATGGTGGCGCAGACAGGCTCTGCAGACCTTGAGAAGGTACCAAGTGATGAGCAGCCTTAGCAGTACAGCGGCACAAGACAATAAGGAATGTACGTCGCTGAAACTGGTCTGTGCTGCTTTTTTCTTCTTTCTTTTAAATAGAAGTCCAGCTTTGAAAGCTGCAGAGAAGTTAGAATTTGGACAAATGTATTGAACGTTACCATTCCAAACAGAAGGCATGTTCCACAGCATTTGAACAGGATGTATTCTGGAGAGAAAATTCTCATCATATTTAATAGTCTTTGAGTCCTTGACACTGTTTGTTGTGCAAATATTGAGTCATTCAGTTGCTTTCCTGCAAGTGAATGAAAGTAATGTTTCAGAATTTGGAGCATTTCAGTTTCTTGCTAAGTAAGGCTGTGGAAACAGGACTGGAAAATAATATGATACGAGTTACCTCGATTTAAAATAACTTAGCTGTTTAACACACAAAGTAATAGCGTTATTATTTCACTCCCCCCCCTTTCATTTTTGCTTTAGAAACTAAATTTCTGTTTCTTAGTCTTTTAATAGCTGTTCAGTAAAACTAAATAAACCTGTAGATGATATTTGGAGGCGTAGTTTTCTTTAGAAGTTTTTTCTTCACAGCGTACGTGACTCCAAAATAGCATATGGTTGAAATTCAGCAGAATGGAGGCGATGCCATCTTTACACCCATGACAGGACATGGTTTTAGTCCTAGATAGCTTTAGATGTCTTAATTTTTCCATCACATGCTAGGAATATTCTGATCATTTCTATCCATTTTTCTTTATGCCCAAACTGGTGGTTGTCCCCAGGATCATCTTTGTGTTTTACTGCTCCACGGCTCCCAGATGTTGCTGATCTTCCAGATTCTGATTTTCATAACCCCTTTGCCTTTGGGGTGATCATTGCTTTCATTCTTTCTGCTTGCAGCTTCTATCTTGTAAGTGTTCCAGCGTGCTGCGGTCATTCAGCACAGCAGTGTAATCCTTTTTCCTGAGTTGCAATCCTGATCCTACATATTTATCACACGTATCTATTTTAATAGCCTGTTTTGCAATATTTGGACTGTTAGATCTCAGCATTCTGCTTCTAACTTCTTTTGTGACTTTTTAGAGCATGAACAAAAGATGGTGGAGGAAGAAGGGCAGGGGAGAGCCAGGAAGACTGGCTACTTCCACACCTGATCAAAGATGAAAGAAAGCAAAATATTTTGATTGTAGCATATGTCTATTGAAAAAAATCTAAAAATTATGAACCAAGGTATGTCATTCATCTGCTTATGAGGGACTATTGAAATGTGTATTTTTTTTTTTTTTTTTTTTTTTTTTGGTGAAGACTTGTTAAACCTGAGTGGTTTAAATTATGTGTGCCAGCCCCTTTCCAGCTTCAGAAGGTAGCCAAAACAAATTCATTCTCACTAATGGAGTCTTTCAACCTCCCCTTACAAGAAAAACACAAAAGCACTTTGCTTCTCAGTTTTGTTATCTCTTTGGACTTAGCCAGCAGATTTTAGCATTGCTTCCAGTTACGTATTGATCTCTACCACAACTTCTCCCCACAGGCAGACTTACACATCCTCTCACATGTTGTAGTCTGCTGATAACTCTTCCAAAGTCTAATTATGCTTCTGTAGGTGCTTATGTCCTTCAAGAGGTATCACTTTCCTAGCCCCAAATTCCCAGCACTCCTTTATAGATTTATTTTTTTATTACCATTGTCCTTCCTGAAGCTTCTGATTTTTTTTTTCTTCCCTTTCTCTTCCCATGTGAGTCTTGTGGATTCTCACTTTTAAGTAGGATCGACATTTTACATTACATAATTCCAACAATTTTTTTCTGTTGTAAAAGACAGTTGTGATAAATATTTGAATTTTTTTATTTTTACAAAAATTGTTACACTCATATTCATCCTATACTAATATTAATTGTGTACTGTATTTCAAATTCTTGATAAGACTGATTATTGGAGAACTGCACTATGTCCCTTCTGTCTTAACAGGATACCGGTGGCCTGCAGAAGGTATTTATTTCAGTTTAAGAATTTAAAAAAAAAAAAAAATCCTTTCTACAGTTTTTAAATCTGGAAAAGAGATCTCCTGTGTAACTTTGCAAGCAAGTTAAAAAATGTCAAGGAAACAATATTCACAGAGCTGTTCCAGCTGCTCCCTTTATTGCTGTGGAGGCATCACGATAAACTTGTTTAACAGCTCTCAGTGAAGGCAGTATGGGTACGAGGTAGATGGATCCCCGTCTTCTGTAGGGAAGTCTCTCTTCTTTTTTACTTCAGTAGCATTTGAAATCTGGAAATGGCTTAAGTGAGAAGAGAAACTTGATTCAAGTCATATACAAGAATAATGTGTAAAAGTTCCTTATTGGGGCTGTTTGGGACTTGCACCACAGCAGCTGTAGAGAGGTAATCTATCAGCTCCTGAGTGTCTACAAAATGCAACTCTCCAGATAACAGGTTTAAAGTAAAGATTTAATACAGTCTCTATCTACTATGATGTTGCAGTGACAGTTTAAAACTCATTCTCTAAATCTCAGCAGACTTTATAGCTAGCAGTGGGCCCATATAAAGCTTAATGGCATTACAACACATAAATCATCTTTTAAAGATGCTACCAGTAGCTCCAATATTAAATGCAGACAATTGTCTGTGTTATAAATAATTTATCAAACACCATTTCAGATTAGCCTTCCATGCTGAGTTATTTATTTTAGCCTTTACTGTACTATTCCTAAGACACATTTTGAAAGATCCATTACTGGTCACTTTAATGAACTTGGGGGTCTGGCTGGCCCCCCCCAGGCACTACGGTACAGCTGCGGTGACCATTACACGGCTGATCTGGACCTCTTTGCGCCTTTTACAAGTGCTGCCCATTTGTCATGTAGTGGTAAATGGAGTTGCACATTGGAGTCCTGGGACACATTGTGTGATGTGGTGATGGAGACAAACAGATAGCTCTATAAAGTGCTGCTTGTCACTGCTGGCGTGGCGCGCAGTCCATCACTCCTGCTGTAATCTCATTTAAGGAGCCGTGCGCACCCGAGAGAATGATATTCCCAGTTAGCTTGGTCTTTGCAACCGTAAAGTAGGAAGTGCTCCTCTTACATACTCCGAACTTTTAGGGTTTTTTAAGATTAATTATTACAGTGACTCATTCATGCCTCTCTACTCGAGGCTGTGTCAGCACTTTTTGTGATAACCCCCTATTTTCTGATGGTAAAACAGCGGGCCTTGCTAGAACCTCGTCTGCAGGAGCTTGCTCAAGGAATGTTGTGGCTTGTTTTTTTTTTTTCCTTCTGGCTATTCTGGCCATCTTTCTAAATTATGAAGAGAGGAGGAAGCATAAACAGCATTGAAGCAGGGTTTCTAAAATGCAAGTTATTGCAGGTTCATGAACTAGGCTGTGCTGTATCAGGTGGAAGAGCTGAGGTTCCATTTTCGACTTCCCGGTGTAGTGATGCCTTACTGCAGCTACAGCTGCGCTCTACTGACTGTGCTGGGGATTTTTAGAACTATTTTGACAACAGTAGGTTCTAAGAGTACCTTTGAAACAGTAAATAAAATTTAAATTAGTGGGAGGACTCAGAGATTTACATTGTTGTCTAAAAAAGATTGAAATTAAGAGGGAGAGTGGAACAACTCCCCCACCAGTCTGCTTTAGTTTTCCTAAGCCACGGTGCTTTTCTGACACAAACACTCGCGTAACAGCTTAAGGTCGTTCTGGTTTTGCTACCACTTAATTTTTAAAACACATCTACGTATACTTCTTTGTTTTATTTTAGCATATTTACTTTCAGTATTTTACTGAAATACCCCGAGCGTGCAGCAAACAGTGAAAGTGGGCTTCGATCAGTTGAACGAGGAAACACTTGGCAGAGTTTTATTACCAAAGCCACTAAGGAAAGGTACAGGAATTATTTTTACAGAATGGCTGTTTTGTTCCAGTCAGCTTGGTAGAAACTGTAACACCCCCCCCCCCCCCCCCTTTTTTTTTTTGGTAGAGTAATACTAATGAAACTGGGGGTGAAATAAGAATTTATGTGATTTCTGTAGTTTACTGGGGAAAAAAAAAAGCCCCCTCCTGGTCAATACCTTAATTAAGCTGTTGGAACAGGAATATTGTTATTAACAAGTTCGTTTATAGAGGGCCATCGGAGAATGCAAAGTATGCACTGGGAGCAGACACGATTGTCGCTGAGCTAATTTTGGGCTCCTCTTCTGCCGCACTTGTGCGTGGGGGCTCGTGCAGCTGCTGTCTGACTCCCAGACCTCCTGGATCTTAGCATCGTTATTTTCACGTGGCAGGATACTGGCAGAGACACCGAGGCCTTTAAAATGAAGCAAATTTTAAAAAGCTGCCTTTATCACAATCAGCTCTTTGGTTGGTGATGGCTGGTGGCAGAAGAGCGTTCAAAGGTGTGAAATCTCAGCAAAGCCAGGGTGAGCCATCGTGGCCACCGTAGCGTTGGGCTGTGATCGTGCTGGGCTAGCGGAGCAGCTCCTGCCAGCAAGGAGGATGAAACGGGGCCCAAATTGGTGCGTTCACAGATGTGTTTGTCCCATTCTTTCTTTACTGGAAGGGGCGTGCTCAGTCAGTTTTCAAGTAAGTTTCTTGCACACCTTTGAGAAAAATTAAGGGGTCTTATGTGCTCTGGCATGCACCTACGAGGCTACTGAAAAGATTGAGTGTGTATGTATGTAAGCGTGTATGTATCTATATGGACCCAACCTGTTTTCCTTGCATTCCGACACTTCTGCTGGATGACCGGAGCGCTCGCGCTTCCTCTCCAGAGGCTTCAGGAGAGCTGAGGGTGCAGGACTCATCCGCCCTGGTTTTGTCTCTCTTGGCAAGCGGTACCGTGCCTGGGGAAGAGGTGTGGGACAGAGCACTCGCCCTCCACGCTGAGCTGCGGGGCTCTGTCCTAAGGGCAGCGCGTGCAGGGACTGAGAACAGATGCCTCTACCTGCTTTTTACAACATTTAAAATAACACATCAAGAAAATTGTTTTGCAACATTTCATGCTCACCATCTTCAGCTGTAGTGCAAAACTAAGGCTTTACTGACCGGTATCAGGTTATTGCCAACAGCACTGGATCTGATCTGCTATTTTTCAATAAGCTGCCTTTGCAACAAAAATAAGCCCTGCCTGGGATCTGTAGAGGGAGCCAGCGCAGCTGTAATGGCCTTTACTGGAGGAGAGGAGGTTATTGGGCTTCTCAAAACTTGTATTTCTGATGCCTCCACGTCAATACCATTCACTACTTTTATTGGGGAGGGAATTAAGATTCTTACAGGTCTGTTGTAATATTTTAAAGGAGAATTTGATGAATTTGCAATGGTTCCTTGTAAAAGACACTCATCATCTACGTGTCACTCGACATACTTGTGTGCACGCGTGTAACGCAGACGCTGTTGCGCTGTTTCAGGCTGTGTAGACAGCTTCTCAACAGTAAATTCCTCACCGTTAGGAGCAGGATGTGTATTTCAGCAGCTGCATGTTTGCCTTGTCAAAAGAAAGCAGAGATACAAAACCTGTAAGAAAGCAAACATTAGAACTTTTGCAGGATTAGTGCATGGTTTCAGAAGCAATAAAAATAGCAATCTTTATTTCCTGTGCTGGTTTTCTATTCTTGTTTTGTTGCAAATATGATTCTACTCGTTGTACAAAGTAATGTAGGAATACACACGTGTTTGAAATACATAAATACAGTATGTGGTAAATGCACTCTATTAAATACACATCCTGCTTTAGTTACCTATGGAATTTCTGAACTGTACAGCAGGAAAAAAACCAGGAAATTTTCTATTTTTTTCACTTAGAGGGTAAGACCTGAACTACAAATTGCAGTGTTTTGGCAGCGGTACCTAGTTTTTGACTTGGATTTTCAGGTTTCTTTAAATTCTCTGTACTTGTGTTCAGGACTGGAATTAGAAATTTGAGCCAGCTCCAGTTCAGCTCAGAGCTGAGGCTGCTGTGTAGCACGGGTACTGATGAGCCAAATACATTCTGCAGCCCAAGCTACGTTACAGACTCCTAGAAATGATTTGGTACGACAGAGGAGGATTATGGAGTCCCTACCTGGGGAAGGCTGTAACGGAACTTGTGTGAATCTTTAATTTGTATGCAGCTGTTACACAGAGGGCACGATAGGGAATCTGTAATGTACACGCACACAAAAGCCTGGAAGATAAGAACTGTAAAATTTACTTTATCCATTCACTAAGATGGAAATCTCAGTTTTGCTTCCATGACTGTGCTAAGTCTGCTCTGTCCTGGGGTGGTGGCTCACGAGCAGGATGAAGGGTTGGCCCTGTCGCTGCTCCCACGGCTCAGCAGACTGGGGTAACACTCTGCAGTACTTGGGTGATTAAGGCGGCGCTGGAATCTCATTTATTGTTCTGAGAGCTCACAGCTTCCACTGTCACATGGACAAACATTTCTGTGAAATGCTAACACTTGTGCAATGACAGCTTTTTTAACTTTTCCAGGAAGAGGAAGCCAAACAGCTTGTGAGAGATGCCATTGCAGCTGGCATATACAATGACCTGGGCTCCGGCAGCAACATAGATATCTGTGTTATAAGCAAGAACAAGTTGGATTTTCTCCGTCCGTATGACGTGGCCAACAGAAAGGGGGACAGGTCAGTACTCCTGAAGCTGTACATTATCCATGCTCTTCCCAGCAATTCCTATTTTCCATAATACTAAATTCTGTCAGTGTAATCTCCAACTCTGCATATTGAATTTCAACTGAACAAGAAACAAAATTTGTGGCTGTACCTGCAGTTGAATGGGGGCTGCAGGTGGCACATACAGATGTGTGGAGGAAGCGAATTAATTTCTTACCTGCCACTGCTTTACCACGCCAAGAGGCTGCTCTTGGGTTTCAGGCCGTTCAGGGCAGTAATGAAGTTCTGCATTTGTGACTGACCAGGCAGCAACTCAGCGTTGTTCTGCTGTGTTCGTGCTGAAGCGTGTGGGGTGCAGGGAAGGCTGCTGGTGTCGCCGTACCCACGGCAGGCCCGCCCCTGCCGAGCGTGGGGATTTCAAAGAGCAGTACAGGGCAGCACAGCCTGGCGTCAGCCCCTGGGCATGAATTCATGGCAGGGACAAAACCAAAAAAATGAGGGAAGATGCCACAGCTCTGGCCTGGGACTGCGAGGTTGCGTTTTGCTCTATTTCTAGAGGCCCTTTTTAGCCAGTGGCTGGAAAACGTGCCCTGTGTAAGGTTTGTGGTTTTTTTTTTTTTAAAGGCCACAGAGACAATGTTTTGATCACTACAGTTTTGTCAAAATTGTCCAGCAATGTACTGCAAGTATGGACAGGACAGTTCACAGTTAATGGCTAAATACTGCAGTCACAAGTTTGGTTTTTTTCTTAGTTGGCATAAACTTCCATTTCATGTATAAGTAAGTAAACTAAAAAAAAATGCTTGTAAGCATTCGCTCTCCTAACCAAAGCCTTCTCTCAACCATTTCCACAATGTAGAAACTTGAGCTTTTTTCCCCTAGCTCTTCGATTTGGCAAGACACAGCAAAGAGACAGATTTCTGTACAGCCCCCCCCAATTTTACAGCTCAGTGTTTAGTTCCTTAAAGCGCGTGGGAAGGCTGCACAGCACGCGATGCTGTTGTAACGCCTTCACCACGGTGACGTCATTCTGGCGCTTGGTGCCCCAGGACAGTAATGCTCAGTCTCTTAAATTCTGTGTCAAACGTTCAGCTGTGGAACTCTTTGGGAACAGGGTTACAGTTAAGTGTGGATCCTGTGGGCTTGTGCCATTGACCCTGTTCAGGATACAGAGGGGATGACATTCCGAAGCGAGCAAAATTTGCATGTTGGAGGAGCCTGGCAAATTTGACTTCTAACAGCTCAGAGAGCTGCTCAGTGAACTCCGCTGCCTCATCACAGCCCCAAGGCAGCTGAAGGTTTTTGCAATATGTGCTGTTAGGTTACGTGTAACAAGTTGTGCAACTTCTCAATCCACTGCCAAAATAGTAGATTTTAAAGAAATTGCTTTTTCCCTTCTTTCTAAGGCAGGCACCAAAGCCACGGCAAATTGCGCTGCTCCAGTTGAAGGCTTTTGGATTTCTTACTGTGCAACTTCATAGGCAGGGCACACCCTGAGCAGAAGCGCCTATTAGAGAGCTTTAATTACCCATTTTAAGTGAGATTTTTGGATTCTACGGTGTAGATGGGTGGAAAGGGCGACAACTCCTTGAGCCAGGTGCAGTGACGGTTTCAGAAGCGTGGCTTGATTACAGGCAGGCTTTGTGCTAACTGGTAGCTGATTTTAGCACAGGAACCCAAAGCCAATACACTGGTAAAATTATTCCAAGAGTTGCAATAAATAAATAAATAGCTTGTTCTTTGAGTGAGGGCACACAGAGCGTCCGATGCTGTCAGGAGGTCCCACTTAGTTCCATAAAGTGGCCTTGCCAGTTACTTGGCAATTTATTTTTTTTTTTTTTAAAAAAAGCCTGTGCATTTCCTCAAAATGCTCATTTATCTGCAACTTTGTATTGAGATTTTCAGTACGCACAGTTCCTTCGCTTACTTTGAACTTTTATAGGAACCTTCCAGAGAAGCTGATTAGTTCTAAAATGCTAAATGAGCGTTCTCCTATGTGGTGCTAACTTCTGGCTTAACTGTCACCCCTTGCTTTAACAGGTATGGGAGATACAAGTGTGAAAAAGGAACGACTGCTGTTCTCACAGAAAACGTCGCACTCCTGGAAATTGAGGTGGTGGATGAAACTGTACAAACCATGGACACTTCCTGAACCGCGTGTCACTGGAGGCCAGCTCTGGTTACGTGTAGAAGCCTTCCCCTAGCCAGAGAGACACGCAGCCGACACAGAATAAAGAGGGTTCTGCCCGCTCTCCTCAGCGGTGGTTTGTGTGGTCCTCATTTCTTCTGCTGCTTTTTCCTTCTTACACTGTTGAAAAGGCAAGGCTCAGGCAGAACAGCAGCATCTTACCCACTCTTCCCAGTGCTGTGGGCCATGAAAGTTAAGTTGGACTTTACCCCAAACGAGCTGAATTACCATGCGAGCGCACGTGAGGAGTGGAAAGCATCACACTGCCACGTGGGGCAGAAAAACCACCGAGCACAAGAGCTGTTGCTTCGTTCTAGGAACAGAACAGCAAGGGTAAAACTATTCTGCATAAGCCCACTTTGACAGGTTTAATTTAATATCACGCTCTTTTCTTGACGTATCCATACCAGATCCAGAAATGGTCTGAAAAGAGCGAGCACAGGAGGCTCTGAACTGCTGACCTTGACCTACAGCAGACTCCCACTACTTCATTACTGCAGGGAAACGATGCTGTTAGCACGACGTGTTCATGCTTACTCTTCCCTGTTTTTTGTAGCTAGAGACAGGACAGAGTAGATCCTCTACCCTGGGACACACATTTCCACATAATCCTTATTAAAGAGAAAACAAGAAAAGCTGGCTGACAATCCACTTGCGGAAGTATTTTCTCATTTAGTCAGAAGGTGCCATCCTGCAACAAACACCCACCAACCAACAGCTTTAGGGGGTAAAGACGCTCGTGCGTGGTTTTTCCCCGACAACCGAGGCAGCTGATGCAGTCCTTTGTCCATTTTCCGATAGCTGTAAGGAACAGTTGCACGCACATTTAAGCCTGTTTTCACTGGGTTTTGGTTCTTTCTTTTACTTATTCCTTAATACTAGACTTTTTTTTTTTTAAACAAAGGTGTTTATTTTGTAAATATTTTATTTATCTAAAAATGCACAATTGCAAAAAATTACCTTTTGAAATACATTTACTTAGAAGCACTAATAAATTCCATGTGGCAAGAAAGAGACCAGACTTCTCAAGATGCTCAAATTTAAGCTGGGCTTCCCTGGAAGCCAAAGATCCCTTTCCACGTTACACCGAGAGGCGCAGCCCCACCGTCCCGCTGAACGTGTAGCTGCCGCCACGGCTTAAAGGAAAGCTGCGGTGTGGAAGTGACAGGCTTCAGTCTTAGGGCCGAGATTGCTCAAGCAGCTGGGTGTAAATTAAACAAGTTAGCACGGGAATGTTGGAAGCGGTTTGGTGCCTCCATTACCTTCTCACGCTGATCGGAATTTCCTCACTCTCATGAGAGCAGCAGGCGCAACTTTCTGCTGCGAAGACTCAGTAAAATGGCACCTTGCATTAACGACCCCAACATTATTCACAGCAATTCATAGCTTTTCTTTGCTATCCTATATAAATAGTTCAAAATGTGATGGGAAGTAGTGGAAGATGGCACGGCAGTTTTCCTTTAAGTAGAGCAAATGACATTAAAAAAAAATCCACTAAAAGCATATATATGTATGGAACCCACTAACCCTAATCTTACTTCCAAAAAATTAAGGATTGTATGCTTGTCTTAAAAAAAAACCAACAGAAACCCCCACCAGGCACAGGCTGCATTTCAACTGTCACACATATTCTGCGTTTTGGCATCGGCCACCGTCGCACGTGGAAGCAGCGCTGTAACAGTCCGGGCTTTGCTCCTTCCCCCCGCCGCAGTCCTCGAGACCGGTGAGCGCAGCCCCGCTCCGCTGAGCGGGCAAATGAAATGGAAACACTTGAACGTGAATCCGCGTTTGTTCCTAAAGCAGTGAAGATTTTCCATCGACAGTAACGAAACAAATCATTGATTCAATGAATGAATTTAGGTGGTTGAAAATTTTTATGTAGTTACAGAAGATGACTCCTTCAAACCAGGCTGAGATTTTTTATAAAAATTCACATTCTGTAAATTAGCTTTCACAGTTAAAGAGACGGGGGCTGATCCTTATGCAGAATTGGATACACAAAGCATTTTATTGATTTCTTGTTAAAAATTTTTCAAAGTGTTCAGGGCACTGCTTTGCTTGAGTTTCACCTAAGGCACTACTGAACGTGTAGAAGTGTCTGTACCAAATCTGGTTGGCTTAGATGAACACTGGTTTTAAACAAGAACCTGGCATCTAAAAAGAATCCTGAAAAAAGAAGTTTAGAGAGAAATTACTTGCAGAAGCGATGCTGCTTTGGGGCTGGTTTGGCACGGTTGTCGTCTTTTTTCCCCAGGTGCACGCTTAACTCATCTCACTGGCTGTAGCCAAGTTAACAGATAATGCATCAGCAAAATACGCACTCTAAATTTTCAATTAAAAAAAGAAATCTTGAAAACAAATGTTTCCCACCCCCCAACCCTTCCCAGTTCCTACGTCTGAAGAGGAGGGAATTCATAAAAACACATAAATGGCTGCTTTAAAAATACACAAAGTAAAAACTGAATTTGCTATTAACCATTTGCAGAGAGGCAAAGTAGCAGTTATACAAATTACACAAAATCTACTGCAATTCTTACATTAGTATAAAGTGATTTCACTGAAGGAATTATTTCAATATTTCACATTACAGTTAAGATAGAAGGGGTGCGTCAAATGCTTGGACACCCTTGTTAATATCTATCCTAGGTTACACACGACAGTTTTAAGAAAGGACCCTTAAATGATCTACATCCGTAACGTTATTGGCCTTAAAAAAAAAAAAAAAAGAAAAAAAAAATCACTTGCAATACCTCACAGAATCTTCACTTTAAAGCATGACCACCTTGTAAGAGTCCTTGTCAAATAACCTGCAGAAATAATGGAGCATCTTGCTACGAGTGCTCAACCCTCTCCCTTGGGTGACAAGGCACCAGTCGGTTTCATCTGAGAAAAAAAAAATTCAAGTAAGACTGAGCTGTGCTGGCTTCTTGAGTGTCGGCAGATGGTTCATGTGCTGGAGGTCCAAACATGCATTTGTTTTGCTATTTGGTGCACGTAACCAATGTCAGGTCTTTGATCTGGATCCGGGTATATGCACATGCTGACCAGCTCCCGCAGCTGAAAGACAGGAAAAGAGGCAGGCGGATGTGAATGCATCAGCTGACTTCTTACTGGAAAAGGCTGCGGGAATGTTTGTCCGAGCACTGGAGTCCAGGACCGGAGCTGGGAACCTCTCTTACACAGCTGTTCCTGGGCAGACTGTAGGCACACATCTGTCTGTCTGTCCCATCCCATGTCCTGTTACCCCCACCCCTCCCCAAAATGGCCAGGAAGAACCTTTTCCACCAAACCTTCAGCACTGAAGATTTCCATCTTCCACACAACCCAGTGGATCGTCCGTCGTCATTTACACCGCGCTAGCAGCATACAAACACCCAGGGGTGCCGCCTGCAGCGGCTGCGTGTGGCTCCACAGAGAACGCAACCACCGCCTCCGGTCTGCTGCTCCTGACACCGGGAGTTTTCCTGGGGGATTTCTGATTCCCCTCAGTGATCCAGAGCAGAGATGACCAACACCATCAACTGGCCTGGGCAGGATGGGGGTGAAGGAAGGAAGGGAAAATGAGACCACTACAGAAACCTGGCCGAGCTGGCAGCGGGGATGGGCTTGCCAGGGGAAGTGGGAAGTAAATAGAGGGGTGTAAAAAAACATCCTGAACAGAGCTCTCCTGTACATCGGCTGCACTCCCCTTCCCCCAGCAAGCCCGGGCACAAGCCAGTTCAAGGTTTTTATGTAAGAAGTCTGAACAGCACTTGGGTATCTTAAGATACTGGAGCACGGCTGTCAGACACCAGTGTTTCCGAAAAACCTTTGTGAGGAAGAGAGGCTGGTCATTGATTATGGTTAATAAATAAAATGCAGAAGGGCTGAAGTCTCCCCACCTCCCAACCCTCTTTATTGTGCACATGAAAGATTGTAGCTTTTAATTATACAGACACTGAAAGCTGCTCGTACCCCCGAGGCACCGGGAGAAACAGCCTTGAGCCTCTGATCTTCTCACATCCTCCCAGTAGCCACAGTGCCAATTATTTTAATGGTAATTAAAAGCATGACCATACAGCTATCAAGCACACGGCTTCAGCTGCATCATGGAATGCACCCAGTGAGGTTTTCAGCTCTGGATGGAGCAGGGCACCGTGCTTCAAGTTGTCACTGGGCCTGGGGCACATTTTGGGGGGATTCCTGCAGGACGGCACGCAGCCGATGGGGCAACATGGGGACAGGATGGAGGCAGCGGAAGTGGAAGGGCACGGTGTAACGTAGCTCCTGCCAAGCACCTCGCCTCTCGTTTTGTGTGTACGCAGAGCGCGATAGCCTGGCTGGGGGGTTTGTATCTCCAGAGGAAACCCAATGCCACTGCCGGCCCTGGCCCGTTCTC
Source organism: Egretta garzetta (assembly GCF_000687185.1). Taxonomy (NCBI): domain Eukaryota; kingdom Metazoa; phylum Chordata; class Aves; order Pelecaniformes; family Ardeidae; genus Egretta; species Egretta garzetta. The sequence continues at coordinate 213,073 of NW_009258673.1, forward strand.
TCCTAACTGCTCCGGTGACTTAATTCATCTGAGGGCAGGGGTTGCTGCCTCTCTACAGCCGAGACCCCAACAATTTAACACGTACCTCAGCCCTGATCAGACAGACCCCCAACAAAATGGCCACAAACAAATGAAAATGCTTCTAAAGCTCTGACCAGAGCCTGCGCCATCAGCTCAATTTGTCCAACCAGCAGCTGTGCTCCCATGGGGATACAGCACTTACACTGCCTGGGAAGTTTTGTCCGCTATGGATGACCAGGACAGCACAGGCATTTCACCATCAGCTACAAGGAACTGGCGGACCAAGCCTTGATAAGCACCGCCAACAGGTATCTCCAATTACCAGCAAATTTGCTCCCAATATAGAAAACTAATCCTGGCTGGAGTCCCAGCTCCTCCTCCTGCCACAAGCAGCACGCCAGTTGATCACGGGAGGATCTGGACTGGGTAGCCACAAAAGGCTACAGAGAAGAGGAACATCACAGAAAGGGAACACCATTAACGCAGGCATTCTTCAATAAATGCTCTGCCTTGTTCATCTAAACCAACGCTGCGACTAAAATATTCATGTGATCAGCAGTCAGACTGCAGCTGAAGCTTCGCTTCGAGACCGCATTACTGAGGCGAAGGAAAGACACGCCGAGGGCTCCGGAGTGTCGCTGAAAATTTTGGTAGCGTGGCACGGCCTAATCCTCACCCCTGTCCTCGGGCGGGAGGATGTAAAGGCTTTACTGCTTTCCCACATCCCTCACAAACCTGCGGCAGTGACAATATTAGAGTGGTTGTAAAGACTCTGCCCGTTCGAGCTAAACCAGAGACATCTGCTCTAGAAGGAAAAGGCGTACGTCCAGACCGAGATAACCACGCACCCACCAGCCGCGGGACAAGTTCTTTCTGGTGCAGCTTCCTGCACGGCTCATCTAGCTTGGCTGCTGGGAGGCACCAACACACCTTCCCCTTTGGCTATCCACTCCGAAAGCCTCTGAAAATCCGATCTTTACAAGTAGGTACTAAGCCAAATATTGTTCGTGGTGGAGTCATGTTCTAGTACTCACAAAACTGAAGCTCTTCACGGTTTCAGTCAGAAGCAGCAGCTAATGCAGCGAGATGAGCTACAGCCAAAGGCACAGCCCTCCTCCGACTTTGTCAAGCATTCTGTTAATAGTGCATGAACACCATCTGGAGTCTAGTTCTCTGGGACCTGGCGCCTTTGAGCTTTAAACCATCCTTCTCACCCTGGATTGTATCACTACACTACGCACACTCTTTAGCACTGCCAGAGGGAAGCAAACAGACAGTAATTGTACAGACAGGAAACACATCTGTCAGCTAACACTAATTCTTGCTGCCAGCAGGCATATCCTGAAATGCACGCTACAACAGCATGGCAAACGTGAACGCACAGAGCCGGGACTCGCTGCTACGGCAGCTGGAGGAGGAAAAAAAAAAAAAAGTATTTTTTTATAAAACCCACTTTTCCAGAACTGTTCTCAAATAATCTTTTTGCCTGAGTTACTTAGCAAGTGAAAAACCTAACTAAAACGTAAAATGGGTGGTGCAGGGTCCCTCGCAGGGTGGGGACCAGGCCGCCTGCTGCCGGCCCCGTACGGTATTTCCCCTGCATCCTGCCTCTCGCTCCTCGGAACTCTGAGGTAGAATAAAACAAAAGAAACCCCCCAAAGGATATGGTGAACATTTAAAATTACATTAGCCATTTCCTTTCTAATAGAATGCAACTGCAACTGAGTGAGGAGGGAGGGAAAACCAGCTGGTTTGTCTAGGTAAGAGAAGAGAAGTTAAAGCAACCCATCCCAAAAGGCCCCGAACAAAAACAACACGCGTGTTCGGAGCTGAAGTGAAACGTCGCCAAGCAAGCATGCCCGGTGACAATTTTGGTTTTATACACTCCGCTGCAGCCACTGCTCTCCATCTCTTGCTTTCATATGCACAAACCCCAGAATTTTAAAAGCCCCCATACAGCTGCTGTACAGATACTTACTGCATTCAACTAAACAGCTTTCCTCCACCTCTTTCC
>NW_009258673.1:215127-215390 GCF_000687185.1 Egretta garzetta
TACATGCTGAAGACTTCACAAACAAAAATTTAAGCACCGTTTTATGGTTTGTTATTCCAAGGGAACAGAGCAAAGGGGAGGTTTCCCACGGTTCGTTGTTTTTTGCCAGCACCACAGACTTTCAGTTCCAAAATATTCCCCACACTAAGAAATCTTCTTTTCTGTCTTAATTTAGCTTGTCGATATTCAGACACCACAACGACAGCTTCCTAAGCCAACCCGAAAGGTACGCAGGGCTCTGCCTTGGTTGGGGGGGGCTTCTC
>NW_009258673.1:218514-218902 GCF_000687185.1 Egretta garzetta
CCTGCAAAAGTGCTCCCAATTTACCTTTTCAGAATAATGTTCAGCTGGAAGAGGTGGGTAGTCACATTGCTCTATTTTTTGGCAAAGAGAAAACAGGTTCATTTTATCTCCATAGAAGGGACTCTGAAGAGCTGCCATCTGGAGAGAAAAAACAGACAATATTTCAGAAACGCGAAGGATTTACGCTTGCCCTCAGCGCTGCTCATTTGCAAGAGCAACTTTTGCCGTTTGACCGCAAGCAAGTGATGCTGCTGCTCTTTGAGACCATCCACAGCCAGAATTGCTCTGAGATCCCGAGTTTTGCACACCGGCACAGGGCTGGTGCCAGGCACCCGCGCCCCCCAACGCCCCCACGCCGTCCTCGCACACCAGTGACGTGCAGCAGCAG
>NW_009258673.1:218966-220991 GCF_000687185.1 Egretta garzetta
TCGTGCCCGCTCCGCACAGCCAGGGCCCCGCTCCAAGCCGGCCCCCCGTCCCTGCCACGGCACGCAGCAGCACCCAGCCCAGGAAAGCCTCATCACTTTCTTGTCACTGTGATTCTTTCTGCCCAAAGCGTTTCAGATGTGGGATGCTGGGTGTGTACAGGCAATTCTACAGGTATGCAGAAAAAAGGATTTTTTTTTTTTTTTAAAGCAAATACATAAATAAATAAATAGGATGCTTGGACCGTAGAGCAATCAGTTCAAAACCAACTGGCTCAAAGATGACTTTGAAAACCTCTCAAACCCAATAATCTCTTTAAAAAGCAGAAGCCCTTCTGTCTTTGGTAACACGTCATGGTTTCAATCTTCCTTGGTTACAACCCTATTCAGTTCATTTGCTCTCTGCGACTGCTACAAGGAATAAATAGATAGGTTTGGACATTTACCTACCTAGAATATGAAGAATCTTACAAGCTTGAGCAATGTACTTCAGCCTTTTGAAAAAAACCAAACAAAACCAACCAAACAACAAAACAACCTCGAAACAAACATCCCCTCCCGCCAGCGATCTGCTATTTAGAAGAGTTTCCCAGGCAGATTTGGGAACCAAACCACTGAAACTTTTCCTAATCAATCTGGCCTTTTTCAATTCTGTTGTATGAATCCAGTATTTGCACCTCCAACGCCACGCCAGATGTCCGAGATAAACAGGCTGTTCAGGCGGCGGGGAGAGCAGGGCGGAAGGCACTGGGTGGGGAAGAATTCCTTCCAGGGCACGCGGAGACTCCTTACAGAGATATGTTTATGTTATGCTCAAGCCTCAGGAAGGAAACTGCATCTGTGTGTGGAAAACCCTTTTCAGTGCAAGCTCTCAACCGGGAGGTCTAAACGGACGCTGAACACGAGCCTCAAAACCAGCTGTAGCAACACAGGCGTTTCTGAACCTAAAACGTGCGGCTTAAAGTCGCGCCTATCAAAGGCCCACGCGATGAGCCGAGCGCCTTCCCTCTCGCTCTCCCACAGCGGGGCCCAAGCCCAAGACCCGCGGTGGCCGCTGGCCGGGCCCATCTGCTCGTTAGTCCAGGGTGCTACCCAAGCGCCCCTCGTCACTGCTCATCACTCCCGCCGCCTGTCAGAGCCAGCCCCCGTGGCACAGCCATTCCTCCTTTAACGAAGAACCACTGGATAATTGTGGATATTACCCACTCTGTTTAGATCTTTTAAAACTATTTTGCTACAAGCTACATCAAATCGGCAAGCTCTTCGTACTGAGGCCAGCTCAAGTTGGTACTTCTCACCATGGCTTTAATAGGGGGTTATTTGATGATTGTCTTTTGCTCATTACCATGCGCTGTGAAAGCCATCTGAAGAACGCCGTCTCGGTGCTGACACACACAGCAAGCTCCCAGCAGAATTACAGAAAGTCAATACTAGATCCTCCACTCTATTATCCCGCAGTTAGGAATCAAGATTGATGGATTATTAGTGATGTGGTGACTGACAAGCGGTTTTGATTAGGGCCGAGTTTTGGAATGCTGCGTTTGGGTGGGATTTCCAGCAGCAGGACGGGGCCTGGCACAGAGGTGTCCCCAAGCTGCCCCCCCCCCGCCCCCAGCGCCGCAGCCAGGGCTGTCTGACCCAAACTTCATTACCATTAACCCACGGCCAAGTGCTGAGCAATGAGGGACACGTCCGGGTGAACTATCCTTGGTTTAAATCACAAACCTATCTTTTAACCAATTTAAAGTGATTCTGTTTCTCCTTGCTCATTTGCAAGACGTATCAGTTATTCTGTGGAATTAGTGGAAACGCGCCTCAGGTGCGGGGGCCACCTTGCACAAGACAGCCGCGAGAGGTAAGGGACCCTCTGCAATGAGTTCTGAGCCACTGCGAGGAGTAGTGAGATACGTTCTGGCCAAATCTCCAAGGTTCTCTCTTGATGTCCCACCAGACTAAAATATTTTTTCAGGAAGCTCTTCCAGAAGAGGAATTACACCCTGAGCAGCTGCACAGGACAGGCGGGGGGGG
>NW_009258673.1:221018-233110 GCF_000687185.1 Egretta garzetta
ACCGGAGGCTGAAGAGTCACCCAAGAGGCTTGCCAAGGGAGCCCCCCCGGCTGGGCAAGAGCCCCAACAGCCCGGTGCTCGGGGCCTTTTGGAAGTTTTTGAAGGCAAAAAGGTGACGACGTATCGCTGTTACTTCATTGCCGTCATAACAGTAACAGGCAAATCAGTGGGGAAAAAAAATTACAGACTACAATTAGAGACACTAATCTCTAATTGGAGATTAGTAGCAAACTGCTCTCAATCAGTTAGAACAAAAGTGGAGAGCCCAGCACGCAAAATTGTTCCAAGAAAAAACACTACTGGGCCTTAGGGAAGGCGCAGGAGGCAACCAAGGGTTAAACAAGGTCTCCAAGATTTCAGTACAAACACCGATAACGCCAGCAAGGCTGAAAGGTATTTTCAATCTCCGTTAAATTTTCTTTCCAAGTCTAGTTAAGCAGTCATGTGCAAAGAGGAGGAACGAAAAGGAAGCAACGTGGGGTTTTGGGGTGGTAAATGCAGAGAATTCAAATGGAAAGAGATGGCGCACACGTTCTGCCAAACCAGCCCAGTCCGCAGGGGACACGACCACAGGCGCTCCAAATATCTCACTAACAACAGTTTGTGACGCTACATCGGAGTTTGCTCCTGACATTTTGATTAGACCAATTACCACAGGACAGCTAGATCGCCATTTAAGATGCCCACCATGCAGTACGACTGGTTAAAAAATACATACATGTAGGAATCGCTGTTAGTGTTCAAATTGACCGTCTTGCCAGAACTGCTAAAGTCATTGCTTGTAGCTATGTTCTGCGAATTAACAACTTATTTCTATCCCCTCCAAGTTATCTTGCTGACAGATATCTATGGGAAGTGAGGGATGGAGACAGTTACTACTATATTGATAAGATTTAATAAAAAACACTGTATGATTATCAATGTCAAAGTTAAGTGGTGCTATGTGGCATCACATCCCAAGCCCCTCAGCGCGCCCGGGGTGGATTCCAGTGGACACGCACGTCTCTGAGGGCAATTTGTACATTAAATCTCTCTCCAGCTTATCTACACAATCTATCTGGAGAAAGATCAGAAGTGACTCACAACCAAACAAATACCGCTTCCTTACTTTTAAGCCAAATGGAAAAGCATTCTTGGTACAAGAAATAAGTGCAGATAAAACACAGCTCCTTCAAAGACATACGGATTTGATTTTTCATTTTCCAAATTCTAAAAAGTTTAAAAAGTCAAGTAGCTCTTTACCTACGGAACACAAAACTGGTAACTGTCCAGTCCTCCTTGGAATTTGCAAGGCCTCACAGCTCCTATTCACAACGTTAAGGTTTACCTACGTAGGAAGTAAATTTAAAAACGCTTCACTGCCAAATCTTTCACACGTTACTACAGTACTGCTACTCCTACCAGAGAATTATGTTCAGCGCGCAATTAAGTCAGCTTCTTGAAATATAAGGAGTACCAAGACTACTGTGCCATAAGGGGACCATATTGCCTACAACAAAAACATATCTTAGCACAACGCTAAATATTTCTCTCTGCATAAATCTGGAATCCCATCTCCAGCAGAGCTCAGCCTCAGCAGTGGCTCGGAGCAGCCTGACGGGGAAGCTGTACGCCACAGCAGCAAACGAGTAGCGGCGCTCAGCTCGGGCGACTTTTGACTGTCACCGATAGGCTTGGCAAGTCCAACGCACCATGGCGGGGCCAACGTCCTCAGCTCAGCGAAGCCCTAAACTGAGAATTCCTCTTTAGTCCCAATACACAAAGTGTACCTGGAACTGTTCAGCATAACGCATGGCTGGGAGCTCAGGCTTCCTTCTGCTCCCACAGAAGAGTTTCCAAATTCCTCTTCCAATGCCACCAGCAGACCCAGGTACACACAGCTATACCGTACCATTCCAGTTCTCACTATCTCATTAGAAGCATTACAAGCAAAACCATCCTTTATAAAAGTACCAGCTTTTCAGTGCTATGGTGCTGCGGCTGCTTCAGGAATTATTAAAAGTCTCTTGAATTCCGTCACTAGAGGTAATGAGAATTTGAGGACAGACACAAAACCACTCAATTTAAGCTCACAATTTTCCAAGTATTTTTTGATCAAGTACTTAGCAGGGTGCCTTATGCCCTTTCTCTCCCTCCTATCCCCTGGAATTTTAACAATAAATCAGTGGTACAGCCACGTTGGGCTCCAGTGTCTCCACCAAAGTGGATCTGCCTCTCAGCAGATCTAGTGGCTACTGGCTCCAATACTAGGAAAGCCAATGCTGGGACTTGACACTGCCTGGGATGACTTACGGGGCATTTGTGCCAGACACCCAGATAAAATCTTCTCCCTTAATTAAACTCCGTGCCGTGTCAAGTGCACAGAGAGTCAGCAGTTGTGAGCAGGCTGTCTGAAGAGCCTTTACGTCATGGTGGAAACACGGTCTTTGGAGGGACACTGGTAGGAGGATAAAAAGAATGGGTAATTGTGGGCCTTTTTACCCCCAAGAGCATTTTTTGGACCACATTAAAGTCCATAACTGCACCCAGCTGTGCTGCTGTCTTACATGCGAGAAGCAAAAGGCTGTTAGTGTTGAGCCCTCAAGACTGGCCAAGTCCCTCTAGCAGGATTTTATCCATCTACTTCTCAGAGTTTCCAGCACCAGTCTGTCTCTCTGAAGATGTACACCACACAGCACGTTCCCACTCTGCCAGCAATACATCAGCACCCACCGAACTGTACGACGCGGGGCTTGGTAGCACAGCAGTGACGGTAGGGGACCTCATGGAACGAGCAATTTGTTGGATTAGATGAACATTCTTCCCCAAAATACATAGTGACAAGCTATGTGAAAATTCATTTTTATACCATTTGTCCCAAAAGGTTTGTCTCTCACCTGGCTGAAGTACATGCTGAACTACAGCAGTCTGCACATCCGATGTGCTCACAAAATGAGTTACATTTCTTTTTATGCTCTAATTCTGTGTGGTTACGAGAAGTTGTAGTGAGAAGCAAAATGTCATCAGTTCACGTAATTTATTATCCAAAGAGGAGGTGAGAAGTATTCTTAGTACTGAATATCCCAGGGATTTTTAATTCTCTGGGCTGGGGTAAGAGCTTTCTAAATGTTGACATGCACTTGGATTCAAAAGATGTGTACATTTAAAAAAGATTAAGATTAGACTACAAAGGAAGACAAGACTGTTCAGTACCCTTCAATCCCTGCTAAGAATGAAATCACAAAACTCAAATACTGTTATGAAGTCACATCACTTATTTTCAAAATATATGTAATAGCTTAAGAAAAAGCTGCACACTAAGCGTGGAGCTCATACAAAGTGCGCCTGCTTTCTATCTGTGCATGTGGCTACAAGACAACGTACAACTGGAAAAAATTCCAGCTACAGTCTAATGAAGTTAGAGGAACTGATTTCGAATTACATAAACCCTCTATTTTTCTTTATTGAAAGCTCCCAAAATTAAAATATTCCCATTGGTCAGAATTCAATTTAAAAACCAGAAGCTTACATTCAAATGAATTTGCTATTTTTAAAACAAATGCAGTATTCAGGAGAAGTTACGAACATGCTTCCCAGTAACAGCTCTGCTCACAGGGGGAAGCAAGCGTGCAGTGAGCTGGGTTGTTCACGTCTGTGTCCTCAACATCTACTGCGACCTGAATTAACTCTGTGCAAGTACCGTGCTGCACGGCACAGTCCCTTTGCTCTCCATGCTCAAAAAGCAAACGATGAGCACAAAGAGAGATAACTTTTCATAAGGTTTCTCAACAATTAAGCTAAAGTAAGTCTGACCTACTCAATTCCTGCACCGTATTGCGTGGTCAGGACAAACCTGGGGGAAGAAGGAAGAAAAAAAAAAAAAAAAAAAAAAAAAAAAAAAAAAAAAAAAAGAGTTAGAAGATACTTGCCTCATACAATAAACAGCCCAAAGACCAGATATCAGATTTAAAGTTATAGCCGTTTTCATGTATTCTTTCTGGGGACATATAGTACGGAGTTCCCACTGCAAAACAAAAAACACAAACAAGGAGTTATAGCCTTACAAAGCGACCGTGCAACTTGTATTACACAGAAGCTTGACTTCATTAAAGGATTAAGTTTAGCATGAATAGCTAATTAGAAGAGTTTGGCACAAGAATTTGGAAACAAATCATGGTTTCGAAGGCGTAGAACCAAATGTATCATCACATACAGAGCTAGAGGACTGCTGAACATTACTGAAAATGTCTTCTGTATTTTTGAAATTCGAGGAACATTTTCTTCCCCTTCCAGCCCTCCGAGTGCCTTCAGAGCGCCTCAGACGGCCAGAGCAGTCACAGAGCATCACCCTCCTTTGGTTTGCTCAACAGCACTGAAACTGCGAGCGAGATGTCACGAACGTGCTCTGCGAACCCAAGAATCCCGTGACAGCGTATCAACCGAACGTTCACCTGACACGCACCGCGCCAGCGGCATGACAGAGCGGCTCCAGATATGACGGGGTACCCTTTTTAAGAGTTCAGGAGACCATTTACTGCAGCAGAGAAATGGAAGTAACAAGCTCAGCACACCAGACAGGTATTCAAAAACTTTCTGAAAGAACCAGGATCATCATTCCAAACTTTAAAATCCTGCCCCAACTTGTAGTCACGTCAGAAGCTGTGGGATTTCTATGTACTTCCAGAAGTCTGTATTTTATCAAAAGAAATTTACTCCAGCATTTTGGACAGGAGTTACAGGAAATTATTAATAAATTCCTTACCTCAAAAAGGTTCTTTTTAAAATCCTAAATAAGTTTCAGTTGTGGTACTGAAAACACAAGACATCCTGGCAGTCTCAACTACATCAAATAATCCTCAGATACATCATTTATTAAAACATCCAAGGACTTTATACACTCTCTTTTCTCCTGCTTCCCCGGCCTCTGTCATTTTTTATTTTTTTTATTTTTTTTTTTTTTTTTGCTTTTGGCATTCCAGCGTATCCTCCTCCTAATTAAAGGCCTTTCCTCACAAGATGGCAAATGTTTAATTTGCCTGTTACAGTCAGTTTACAATTTCTCCATTTGAAATGCTGACTGCAGACAGCTGGAACACTAATAAGCAGCCGAAGGACAGTACTAGGGGTGGAGGGGAAGAACAGCCACCACCTTCCCCCGACACTAAGGAGGGGTTTGCACCCTGTAGGGAACAAATGAGTTCTGGGGCAGAAAGCAATGGCTTCCTGAAAGGCAAAAATCAACCCCCACCCAGCACCCAGATGGCCCAGCACAAAGCTGCTGCCGTCAGCGTGGTACCTGAACAAAATCACTTTGGGGTCCCTCTAGCTTAGACCAGGCTGTGCTAAGTAACGGTTGCACTTGATGATCTTCAAGGTCTTTTTCAACCCAATCGATTCTATGGTTCTATGGTAAGCATACGCCCGAGTCAGAACCTCAACTGCGTTCCTCTGTCATCGAGAGAGCCTAAACACAGGCCAAGATCCCTTCGATACAGGCACCGTACGAAGGCTGTCTTTGCAGGACAGAAAGACTTTTACAGCCCTGAAGAATTCCCAACACGGATACAACCCAAGACACAGAGGAGCGTTAGAGGCGGGGCAGCACCCGAGGAGTCAGACAACTGCACCTTCTCAGTACATCAGCATCCCAACAGAAGGTGGAAATCAGAGAAATACAAGAGTCTTCTCTTAGGTTATTTGGTCAAAACAAAGAGCATTGATTTGAAATCAGTACTGTCAGTGCTAGCATGCCTCCAAAGCATCCCGACATACCCCTTACGTAGGTCTTGCTGGAAGTATGGATGCCACATGCACCAGATCCTCCCAGTTCACCCCATCACTAAAGTCTCTACCATATCAACATTCTGAAGCCCCCAGGGTGCTCCAGGGTAAACTCAGATTACGTTGCACCAGCTACACCACCTTAAATCCTCCAGGCATTTTCTTTCTCTGGGGTGGAAACTAGGCAGCTTACTGCAAAACAACGCCAAACACCCCCACGCCCCAAACCAATGCTCTTCAATCTTTATCCTACATTTCTGTCGTGCATTCCTATGCCCAAACCTTGAGTCTACTGAACCTCAATGATTTTTACTCAGAGCTACTCAGAAATGTAGCATATAATGTGAAATTAATCCTATGGCATTGGTGTGAAACATAAGATGTTACAGGAATACATATATAAAACTCCACTTCCCAAAATAGCCCAAGTAACCCAGAAAGGGGACCACTTCCCTGACTGGCTCATTTATTTGGTCCCCCAGGACTTTCAGTAATCAGCTGCCCTATATGATGAACTCAGCTTCTGCTTGCAAGTCATTCAAATAAGAAATTACTTCACTTGCAAGGTGAAGAGTACGCGAATGAGAAATTACATTTTTGCAAATTCTATACAAACTGTAACACAGGAAAAATAACACATGGAGCTTATTATATTTCCACGCTCAGTAATATCATATGCAGCCCAGGAGCGTGCCAAATTGACACTGCCCCAGATCTGGCTGGGTTTAATTGCCAGTGAAAGGCCTCTGTGCATGGATGGGACCAGAGTTCTGTTAATAGTTAGTAATTTTGAACAGACCGCACAGAGTAACGTCGCAGAACGCCAAAAGGAGCCCAGACTCATTCAAGGAATCCAACAAGGCTTTCCGTGGATCTCTTCCATGTGCATGCAAGATGCACACAATGGCAGCACAGCTCTCCAAGTAATTCCCACACATTTGCCAGATTTCTGTACATGAACTGACTTGGTTGGAATAGCGGTGATTCATTTTCCTGCTTAGAAATATGCAGCTGCAGAAGAAACGGTGATTCATTATGTGAAGTTCTTGAAGACAGTTTTGGAAGTCCCCACTGAGCACCAGTGTGCAAGACACTTCCCGACCTTCAACTTCTCAGCACTTCTGCTTTTCTCAAATCTGCCAGGGCTGTTAACGGAGCGGATGAAGCAGAAGACAGGCTCGCCCTTCACTGACAGCGCGTACAGGAGCGGAGCACAGGCGGACAGCAGCACGCAGCTGGCAGGAGGGAACACCAAGATCATTCCCACTTTTGCTCCCCTAAGTCTTCGTGCTTCAGAGCGCTGGTGCCAGGGGCAGCCTCCAGCCGTAGGTGTTCTGGCGGTCAGTTATTCTGGGTCACTGCGTGACAATCTCAGAGCAAGTAACAACGCGTGGGCTCTAAAGTTATGGCCTTGCCTTCCACGTTAGCAGGGGTCTGCGTGGTAGGCTAAAATTGTCGTTTCAGATAATGCCTCAGAACGACCTTCGATCAAAGCAGAATGACAGGGTTTGTAATACGGATGAGTGCGTTACAGTCCATATTTGATTTTCTGTGCATTAGTCTGTTCCATTATTTTAATAGGTCTGTGGAGCAGCCCACGCCTGAGCTGATTTTATGAAGTCTACCTTGCACATTTACCTATCATTACTGTAGTGTTGTCAGCAAATGTATGAACAAGCAGGTCTCTGCGTTTCAAAACTGATGCATTAATTTTTAAATAACTGTCATGATAAAAGACTGACAAGCCCAATTCTCTTTATGGCCTGTCCAACATTATGTGGGAATCTCCTGTAATGAGCATCTTCTAGAAAACCGCACAAGGCTTCCAGTGCAATCAGTCAGGGCTCACCATTGCATTACATTAGTCAATTTGACAAGGATAGGCTAATCGGAGACTATTAATCGCAAACTTTCTTTGGTGTTTGCCCTACTGAAAATACAAAATATTGTTCAGATTCAATATTAATCACCAGCTGGTAGAGTAACGCCTTTAAAGTTATAAAGGTCGCAAAATGGTAGAGAAGATTATGACTAAGGAAGCGTCTTCCCGTTCTACTCCTGAAAGTTGGAACACTTCGCTTGAATACCAGCACGCTTCAGCGATACCAGAACAACGTTTCTTCCCGCTCTCCCCAGCGCTGTCGGCGTGCGTAGCTACAACACCCACAGGGGCCAGCTCTGGGATGTGTGCAACACCCAAACTAGGGAAATGGTAATTATTCTGAGTTCGATTAAGAGCAGTCTCTCTTGGTTCACCAGGAGAAGACACAGGCAAAGGCAAAGTTAATCCAGAAACAAAATTCCAATTCCTTTCTTCTCAGATGTAGTTTGAATCAAAACCCTGCCCGTGCAACTGGAGCCCCAGCGTGCGCGGGCACTCGGAGCTGAGCTCCCACGTCTGTCACAGGAGCACCCAGGTAAAGAGCGACGCTACTCCTGAACTCAGCAAGTCTCTCACTACACAGGGAAGATCACGCTCGCTCTTTTAAAAAACATTTTCCAGCTTGAATCAGAGGGGGTTTGTTGTTGAGAAAGTGACTGTGACCCAGTTATTAGTACAGTCACACACCGATCGTTATTTTCTATACAGAGCTTCTCCCTGTGCAAATACAGTTCATCCAGGGATCAATGCTGCCTGTGAAACTCATCCTTAGCTGAAACAAGACAAAATCTGATTCATGCTTTTCGGAGGCTCTAGCAAGAGTCTCATTCACTGGATTTAAAGCACCACAGATGAGTCTCTTGCAGAGCAGCCTCCCGCGCCTTTAGGCACATCGTCGTTAGACTGAAATCAGTGCAGAGCATCTCCAAATATTTTAATAGGCTTTGTCTGTTGGGGTTTTTTAAACGCTATAAAAAATAAGCATCTCTTGTAATTAATCCCACTCCATAGCCACATCTGGCTGCAAAGAACAAGTGACCAGGAATGCTTTCCGTGTTCCACCTTCACCAGCACCTTCCAGCTCATATTTAATACTGAGCTGAACAGCGTTTCTGAATCTATCACTTTTCTTTCTCACAGCAGGGAACAGAGTTCTGAATATGAAAGAACCTTACAAATTCTGACCTTTATTGTATCTTTACAGAGTATTCCCAGTTTCAAACCAAGAGATATCAGAGCACAAGGCGGGCCTCAAAGGGGTAATACTGATTAAAGCGCTCCTTCGTTCTAGAGATGCTCCACTCCTGTCAAAACAAACTTCGCAATGTTTTGAAATACTTGTGATTTTTGAAACATGCTCATTACAAATGAAAAAGGCAGAGAACTATGCTCAAAAACCTGATACGCCACCCAGGAGTAACAAAACCACAGTTTTAAAAATAATAATTAAGTATTTCCAGAACTATTAGCTTAGCTTTAACATGCAAGACACACTATTACATATTCCATGAACATACAGACAGTTGAAAAAAGAAAATTCTTAGTATGTTTTAATAATATCTGGTGGTACAGACGCAGCGGGGAAGCAATTCTACTTGAAAATGAAAGTCCACAACTCTCACCCTCTCATCTCTCTAGACATGCTGGTAGGTTACCAAGAAAAATTTACAGCATTATTTAAAAGGAGCCTCATCCATAACTACCTGCTTCTAAATGCTTGTGTTACTCGGGGTGTATTTCCAAAAAGGCGGCTGAGGTCTTTTCCCAGAAGGAGAGTTTAGGAAATAGCTCAACTTTTGGGAATAAGCTGAAGTGAAACTGTGATTAAATGCACTAAAGTTTACTTTAAATTCCTTCCAATCTCAGTGTGAGGTACCCCCCCTAACTGTTTCAAGGGGGAAGAAAAAAAAAAAAAAATCACTTATTATGCACAAAATATTTATTTTTTTTTGTAAGAATATTGCAGTTGTTTTTATAGGACTTGTTGCTCTAAGCTCTCTCTTTTTTTCTTATTAGCATTTAATTACATACAGAACCCTACCAAAATCCTTACAGTTTTTTGGATTTGTTTTTTCACATCAGCAGTACAATGTACCTGCAGGAACTCTGCAGCCATCTTTTCTTCCACAAACACAGATCAAAAGGCCAAAGTTTCTCAAAACGCACAGAATATTGGCTGCTGACATTCTGAGCAGCCTTCTTGTTCCCACTTTCTCTTAACAAGTCCTGCTTGCTAGCCCCTTGGAGGGCTGTGACCTTGTTTCAGGTGGCAAACTGGCTTGGCAAGCAAAAGGAAAAAAAAAAAAAAAAAAAAAAAGACAAATAATCCATTTATAAAAGAGGTCGTCTCATGACGGCAGTTACTCCCTGTTTGCTCTCGCATCCAACAAGAAACCAGAAGGAGCGTGAACACCTCACGTACTCCAACTCACGGCCATTTGCACGCTCTAAACTGGGAAGCTTTGACTTACGTGCATCCCCCCAAAGAAAAATCTGCTCCAAGTTTATTCTCGCCCAAGAATAAATAATAAATCATCTGCTCCAAAACAAGACTATTCTGTGTAAAATTTTGTTTTTTTGTTTTGGGTTTTCTTCTTTTCTCCTTTCTCTTCAAAATGTAAAGCCCATCAGAAGCTTTGGATAATGCCAAGTTTATTTGGCTAAAATGGGCATTCTAGCAGTTCACGATAAAGTTATCCATCTTAATATTAATGGAAATTCTCTGTATTTATTACAGTTCCTAGTGAAACCAAAATCTACCAACTTACTGTTAAGTTTTCCAAAGTCTATGCAGGTTTTAATTATGCTCTACTACTTAGCATTTTCATCGTCTAACTAATTGGGTTTTATAGCACAGTTAATGACTCAAACTTTTTAACAAGCACATCAGAACCACCTTAACTGACAAGATGTTCCTCTGGATGCCCACCTCGGAGATCAACCAAGTAAATAACGCAGACAATCAAACATTAAAAACAGACAAAAACTGCTCCTAGTCCTATTAAATCTTGAATGAGAGAGACGACACCTGGAAGCCACCACAGACCAGTACTCGAACATCAACCCAGACTGCACGGTGTCACCCCCCCAAACTCCAGCACCCAGATGTCATTTCGTCATTACTGGGTGCAGAGCCCTGGGTTAAGTACAGTCATTTTCTGTAGTGAAACAGTCTGTCAAACAGGTATCATGCAGCTCCTCTGGGGAAAAAAAAACACCATACAAATAAAAGAAAAGGGAAAAAAAAAAGAGTATGAATGTAGTAAAATGCTCGCATTATAAACTGCAAAAGAAGAGGCTGTAAAAGTTTTTCAAGAAAATAGTAAGCAGTACTGAAAATAAAAAGGAAAAAGCATTCCTCCTCACTTCATGCTGAATTTCCCCCCCGTTCCCTCCTACACCCCCCAAAAAAATGAAGTTTCTGTGATATGAGAGTCCATTTCCATCGAACTAAATCCTGGAGCTTCTGATACAAGGGAGCTTACAATAGGGAAGGAAGGACGGTAAGCCACCGTGTTGTAACAAGGAGGACTAAAATTCACCTTAGCTACGCTCATTACCTTTAAAATATGGGAGTTTTCTGGTAAAGCTTGCGCATGAAGAGCTCTCCCCTATGGAAAAGTATCTCCTGTCTTCTCTCACAAGTGAGACAGGGAAAAGGGAAAGCGGCAGAAGAGGTGCCACCGGTGAATTCACCCCACCTCCCAGCCTCCAGCGGGTTTCTGGTGTTTATCACCCACCCCACAATGCTGCCGCCTTTCCCAACGCACTTCAGTTACTCAGTGAGACAGGAGGTGTCCATGTTTCCCCTCTCACAGGTCTGCCCATGGAGGTTTTCCAGAGGCCAGGGCTTTCCCTGCCTCATGGTCACCGGCTGCCCCGGTGATGCTCCTGACCGGCCGTGCCGCTGGTCAGGCGTCGTGCCGCCGCGCCGAGCAAGGCACTCGCCTGCATCTCGCGAGCTGTGTATGGGCAAATCTTTCATTTTTCTTTCATTACCCCGGCATGTACTGTCACTTAATTTTTATGTATGCAATCCTTCCTGACAAATATGATCTGCTGCCTGGTAATTCGTCTGACGTTCATTCTGTTCCTTGCTCTAATTACAGCTCCCATTCCTGACACGGTGGCGGCCGTGCTGCCGCAGCCCGGTGGTACACCTGTCAGACGGGTTGTGGTACTGCCTAATGCCCTTTTATGCCAGTCTGATGCTAGCAAATACAAAGAAAGAAAAAAAAAAAATTAGATGAATATATTTGCATAAGCCGCGCGTTCAATTCATGGGTCAGCAGCCAGAGAAATGATGGTTCAGGGCGGTTGCCAGGGCAACGCAGCTACGGGAAGTGCCCGGCATCGCAGCCTGGGTCTGCGCGGGTACCACGCGCCGGTTTGCAGGGTGTTCATCACTCACAGCTACTTAAACAAATGTCTTAATTAAACCAAAACCAAG
>NW_009258673.1:233139-247107 GCF_000687185.1 Egretta garzetta
TTTAAAAGAAAAAAAAAAAAAAAAGCTTCAAGCATGCATATTTTTTGATTGCAAAAATATTCTTCTTGCTTGGATACAAGAACCACTGGAAATGGTGGTGCGTCTACCCCTCCCTCAACACAACGTGCAGTCTCCAGTATCGCTCACTGCCACCCCTTTAGCATTTTGCACCTTATTCACCTGTTTCCAGGATGCTGTTGATTTGAGGAAGGGCAAGGTTCGTGCAGAAGAGGCTTAGCTCTTCCTACACGAGTTTTCTCAATTAAGAGAGAGCAACCCTGGTAAAGGTCACAAGCTTGGCTTACATGTGCAGCCAGTTTCCAAGCCTCAATTTATTCTTATTAATATAATAAGTGCAGCAGTCAAACTAGATAAGATCATATAATTAGACATGACCATATTTTTGCCTGTTCAGATGATGTGACTGTAACTTTCTGTGAAGAGGATTTATTTCAGTCTATTAAGTATAGTGTGTAGATAACCTAGGGTAGCTTTTGATGCAAAGGGAAATCTCCTAGTATTTCAGGAAAGTAAACTGTAGAAATGCCTCTTGTTTTTTTAAGCACACACAAAATAAGGCATGTCTTCCTTTCCTGTGTACTGAGAAGCCCCAGGGTTGCTGACGAGTATTATCAATTAAGTTTGTATAAGAAACAATTGAGCAAGACTCAACTCAGTGGAGGAAATTGCACAAAGACAAACAGTCAAACACACGTGCCGTGTTCCAGAATCAACCGAGCGCGCTAAAGCTAAAAAAGCTTACGTACTGCACTAAGAGCCAAAGTGCCTTCACGGCTGTAACACAGAAGTACCTTTGTGACTCAAAAAATAGAGACCCGCTCATAAAAACGGAACATCAGCCACCTCTCCAGAGGCTACAGGCACAATTACGGAATAGTTTATACTGTCAGACTTAAACAATGAACTGTATTTACTGTGGACCTTTCCGTAGCACTGTAAGTAATGCTAATGGTAAAAATGAGGCAGAGAGGAACCCAGATGTTCTAAACCGGTCAACTTAATTTCAATTCCCAGAAAAATGCTGGAGGTATAGGCATGCTACTTGTAAAACACAGAAAAAAGAACAAGAAACGAATCATCGCCATTATGACTGGTCCACAAAACATCATGACAAATGATATGATTTCTTCCCACGATAAGGTAAGGGGCTTTGGAGGGAGGGGAACAGAAGCAACAGATGTATCACAACTTCAACGCTTTTGACAAAAGCTTGTATAACTTACAAGCAACTGTCAAATTTGTCTAAATGAAGCTACTTAATGGATGCAAAATTGGTCGGAAAACCAGTTCCCTGTCAAAGTAGAAGGCTACTTCAAGCGAAGTCCTGCAAGGCAGCCGATAGCTCTGGTTCTGTTCAATGCCGGCATTAACACGGGGGACCGTGGCCATGCTACTGCCTTTGTGGGTAACAAGAAGTTGGAATGAACCAAAGCACAGCAGAGTACAGAATAAAAATTCAGAGTGATCGTAAGTAGGAGAGTCTGGAAACCGGATACAATTTAATAACAGTAAAGGCGATGTACTACCCTTTGGCAGGAACGATTTGCTGCACCAACAGAAGAGCAGGAAAACAACCTTGAGGCATGGGGAAGACATTACGAAAACGTGGATCTTTAAAAGCCTAAGCTGAGTTTCAGGTCCCTTTTTGGAACAGATGAACTGCAAGGGCTTTGAACGCTTCCGCCGCCTCAGCTGACAGTCACACCCCCCTTCAGGGTAAGCCTGCTGTGGTGAAACATCTAATTCCTGCGAGCAGAGCGCAGGCAAACGTGCCATTTAGAGTGGGAAAGCTGCATTTGTTACATTTGCTGTAAATCATACACTTACCAGGCCAGGTCTAACAGAAAAAAATATAAAGCAGTTTAAAAAAAACCCTAACAAACCACCACACCATTATTTCATATGAAGAGTATTTAAAATACGTGTCATAGAAAACATGCATGCATCCGGTGAATCGAGCCTCTGTCGTAGCAGGAGGACAGACATCGCTTCCTTGGAACATCACAGCTACAACTGTACAAGTACCATCTTACCTAAGGAATGTGCTGCAGTGGTTTTAGAACTAAAAAACCGGCCTAATCCGAGATCTCCCAGCTTCACCACCCCTGTGGCTGTTATAAACACGTTGGCTGGTTTTATGTCTGCAAGAAGAAGAAGGTAGAAGGTCAAAGCCACAAAAGGTTATTTGGTTCTAATACCGCAATAGAAACGTAGCCTGGAGCGCTCCCCGTACAAAAGAGGCTCCAGCAGAACCGCGTTTCTTCATAGCTTTGATAGGCTGAATCGTCCAAGACTTCAAGCTCTGCACATACACAAAAATCAGAGCATACTTCCCAGCGCCTAAGAAATACCAACGAGAGGAACATACAGGAGACAGCACAACAGAATGGAGGCAACCGCTGTAACTAATGGAAATCAAAGAAGTCTGTCTGCTTCTCTTTGCAAATGATCCTACAGGAAACGGTATGGCCCACCATGGTCCCCCCGCACCCAGGGCAAATTACTGTCCCAAACATATATAAATTGAGTTAGTGAGGCTCTTTCCTCACGTTAAAGCAGACTAAATGTGCGAGGCTCCAAATTTCAGCCACCAATTACAGATCTGATATGGGTACCACTGATGAACTGCATCAGGGATGTATAAAGGAGCAAAAACAAAATCACGTTGCTGGAAAAACAAAACAAAACAAAAAAAACAAACAGTGAAGAATTCACTACTTCAAAGGAGAGAGGAAATAACAAGCAGCAGAGATTGGTATCGGTGCCTTTTGGGGTATTTGCATTTCCTGGGTCAAGTCCTTCACAAAGCATTTCATTTACACTGAAACAAGCAATATAATTTTTGGATAGAGTTCAAAGTTACGGAAGGTTCCAAGATGAGAGATTCAAAAATAATTAATGAAAATGGAGAACAGGTTATGAAAGCATGGGACGTATTTGTACTAGTATTTCAGAAAAGCTCGCAAGACAGAATAACTCTTCTAAACTCTCTAAGGTCACAGCTAATATAATGAAGGCTATTGCTTAAGAGTTCACTGTATCCAGTAGTCTCAGCATTTTACTTCTGACACTTTTCTAATGGCAAGTTTGACACTTCTACTTAATATCAGTGTCTGGAATACAAAGCAGCTCATCTTCCTAATACCACGCTCACTTCGGACTGAATCCTTTAACAATGAGGCAAAGAGACAGAAGGAGAAATCCATCTTGCAAGCTCCAGCCTCTCTAAACATGCACTGGCTGAACATCAGCATAATTGTTTTTGAATGTAGGCGCTTACTAATTGGAACATTATATTATTATTCAGTGAAAAGAGACTGAATTAATGTTACCTCTGTGCATCACCCTGCGGGAGTGCATGTGTTCAACTGCACTGCATAACTGCACAAAATATTTCCACACCGTCCTTTCCGGGATTAACCGTTTCTGCTTTTTAAAATACTGTGGAAGGAAATAAATAAGAGATCAGTGAGAAAGCAACATATTTGACTCGTTCCTGGACTCGCGTTACTCAGCTGCAGGTCGCTCACGTCCTCCTGATCTGCAGCAGCACGACTTTCCTTCTGATGAGCTTTTAACTCCTTCCCTCTGTATGTAAACTTCAGTGCAGTTCACTAATTAACAACTATTATGAAAAATATGCTTAAATAGGTTTGACATTTTTGAATGGACACCAATTATAATTAGCATTAATCTCCTTAATTACCTTGCAAAACATATTTAACGCCTCAAAACAACAAATGTCTCAAATATTTTGCCTTGAGTAACAAAAGACCATTAAAAAAAAATCGTGTAAACATTCGTTATTGTACAGTCTATGAACAACAATAAGGAAATCTGTTTGCCCTTTTTAAAAGATGGCCAGAACAGCGATAACGTATCCATGTTTCTTCTGCGATCAGGTAGAATAATATACTCTATTTCATACATAATAGGAATATTAAATTAACTGAACTATCTCCAGTAAGACAGACAGACACTACTGATCAAGAGACACACAGACCTGGAAAAAGACTGGTTTGCGTGCATTTATGCAACGCCAAGCAGAGTTGAGTCCAGACTCAGTGGACTTCTGGGCACTAATAGCTCTCAAATAAAATAAATGTAAGCATAATGCACACAACACGAAGGAGCGCGGCACGGCGATGGCTCTCTGCAACACCGAAGTCTTCTTCCCGAGCAACTTATTGCAGGAATAAATAACCAGCTGCACACCTCAGGGAAGGCTAAACATTATATATCTTCAGCTACTCTTTTTCCATTTCAGAAATGCACAACAGGCACGCACAT
Organism: Egretta garzetta; assembly: GCF_000687185.1. NCBI lineage: Eukaryota > Metazoa > Chordata > Aves > Pelecaniformes > Ardeidae > Egretta > Egretta garzetta. The sequence continues at coordinate 237,451 of NW_009258673.1, forward strand.
CACAGGCAAAGCGCGACCGCCTCCTCCAAGGCATCCCAAAACTGCACTACTTCAGATTATTGGTCCCTGACTTCTCATTGCTCCTTCCCGTGCGAGATACTGAGCCAGTTCCTCATCCAGAGCATTAACAAAACACACTTACAATACGCTTGCAGAGGTTTAAGATTTATCCTCCTCCTTTGATATACAAGGTGTCACTGGATAACGACTCTCTCTGAAATGCTGTACACCCTTCTAGCGCACCGCAGCTGCATTTCTTTTGCATCGTACCCTCGAGAATTTCCATCAGCAGCGTGCGAGAGCAAGAATAAAGGGAAGGAATTGGTTGTTGCCCCTTTCTGCATCTTGTGCTTTTTCCTCTCAATACAGACATCTGATGTCCATTGTCACATTTTATATTTTATGTGAAATGCTGTTACTGGTTCGTGTTTGACTCAAGTAATGGCAAATTTTCTTTTGCAGATCAGCTGTGAAGGGGCATGACCGTGCAATTCCCCAGGCAGCAAATCTGACAGATTGCAACAGTTCCAAACCAAAACTTGATAGAGAGCACCGAGGAATTACGGAGGGTGAGGGATAAAGTGTTATATACACGGTAATATTATTTAGTTCTCATTAAAGCATTTAAGAGTAGATATGCAAGACCACAAGTGATAATTTTCTAAATGTCATGTCCAATAAGATTCGCCTGACATTTACAAGAAAGTCCCAACTCTCCAGTGGGTTCTCCTGCAGCACTCCCTTACATCGCCTTTACAATACCTCATAAATAATGCAGGCACCAGGGGCGTGACAAAGCCAGTCCCTGTTTTTATCACTCTCACACCTTCAGAGTGTTGTTACTGCTGTTCCTACCACCTCACTGCAACCGAAAATCCTCACATAAGCTTAAATTCCCAAAGGATGGGGAGGTGGGGGTGGCAGAGGGGCAGCAGGCAAACTCCCCTTCTGCAGTTAAAGCTCTGTCGAGGACGAGACTTTCATTCTTAAGGGTTGTTTTTTTTTCCTCTTTTTATTAAAAAAAAGGAATTTGAATATTTGCACCAATGGAAAAACATCATTTATATGACCTTGAAAAAACCTAGTGCATCATTTTCGTGCCCGCAATAAATGCGTGGGAACACAGACCAGGCTGGGGAGTGCTGGCAGGAAGAACACAGGTTACAGTGCTGGTCAAGTTAACCTAAGAACATACAAACAATGATCTGGAAAACAGAACTCCTACTCGAAATTTTCTTAAAATCACTTTTTATGTCATTAAACGATCAACTCTGACAGATAAATGAACGTATTTATTGATAGGGAAAGTTTAAGCTGAAAACTGTTAGTGACCAAAAAAAGCAGATATTTTGTATGACAGTATCTTACAACTAGGGAAGTAAAACTTTTTATAAGCTAAGATTTAAAAATCAAGCAAAGCAATGGCACACCCCGGGACAATCACAGTCCTAACTCTTGCTCTCACAATCCTCTCATTTTTCCCATCTTTAACCGCAACTACAAAAAGCCTGAGATAAACTGCAAGTTTCCCAGGATCTGTTGGGAAAAGGGCAAAACATACAGGAAGCCACAAGAAAACAGTGGAAGATAAATGACACATGAGCCCTCCCCAGGCAGACGGACAAGCTCTGCCTCCACAACCCTCCATGAGCACCACCAAGACTCCGACACCGTGGCTGCAGGAGTCACCGTGCACTCGAGGTGGTGGCACCGCCTGCGCACGCGGCGTCGGCCACCACCAGCTCATCCCTCGGGCTCGGGGCAGATCCGAGCGTTGCTCCCATTGCCAAGCGGCTGTGGAGCAAGGCCCTATCTGGAATTTTGGGGCTTTCCTCAGGAACGGCTCTGCCAATCGCCTGTTCCCAGCTCGCTCGCCCAGGGGGACTTTCCGGTGAGACAGAGCAGATTTTCATGGATACTGTAAATTTAGCCGCTGACTATGGACTAAATGGGTAACTTGTTTGACAGCCTTTGGCCTAGTGCCTCATAGCTCTGCTGGCAAAGAAAACAAATCTGTTAATAAGATATTTTAACTGTGACAACAAGGAGGAGGAGAACTTTCCAAACATTCATTTATGATAATTACAGAATAATGATGGCAAAAAAAACAGGTAAAACATGGAGAGAAGGTTGAGAGTGCTAACAAACATGATATAACACATCTGTTCTCACAAGGGATGTACATCTAAAGATTAACATGTCAAAGAAAATATAAAAGCAGGTGGTAACAGCTTAACTAAAGCTGGTTTGCAGCAATACAAGTATTCCTAAGAGCAACATAAGAGAAGAACAAGTACTTGAAACATTTTCTCAAACCCAAATCCCCATTGAAAAGAAAGTCAATACACTTTCTTGAATGTCTTCAGAGTGGCAGGCAGGCTATGTGAGCAGTGAATCTAACAATAATTAAATGTCCCCATCAATCACGGACTGGATAAATCAACCTTGCAAATAACGCACATGTCCCACCAAGTCATGCAGAGGCTTGCTCCCTTCTGAAGCAGTCACCAGAAGCAAGTCCATAGCCCGCTGTATTTAAAATGCCACCAGATGCTTCAGTTTAGGCTCTGGAAGCACCCTGTGGGTGCGTAAAACCTCAAGAGAAGAATAAAAGTGCTTCTGGCACTGCGTACCCCCCATGGCCTCAAGTCTCTGCCTAATCCCAAACGTCTGTAGCACCTCTAGAACTGACACATCCTTACCTTAATCATCTGAGAGAGATCGCCAGCATCAGCCAGTTCCAGGACAATGTTAAGCTCATTGTCTTCAATAAAAGAATCCAAATATTTAATTATATTGGGGTGGTTCAGTTGCTGCAGAGAGAGGGGATACAAGAAGAAAATTTGTAATGCTGTAATGACGACTCCAAGATACCACACCTGCAGCGGTTCTGTGATCATCATGCAAACCAGTTCATAACAGGTACAACTACAAACTGTGCTCTGGATTATTACAAACATCCTGCAAGAAAGATCATTTATCACAAGCACAGCATAATAAAATTGTCTTGAGTAAAGAGCAATACCGCCCAAAATAGGGTGAGTTTGTGAGTTTACAACAGAGAAGGCTATGTCCTGAAAGAAACTGTGTTAAGCAAAACCTGATTTTTCCCCTGTTAAATATAAACAAAGCACCCAACTCTTGATTACAGTAGTCCCCGAGATATCTTTGCCCCTTTAAGAAAGGGATTAAATTAGAACTTTGATGGAGGAAAATAATGGACAAATGCCACACATCAGTCTATTTTTCTGATTATTTACACTTGCATCTTCACTAATTACTTTCTTCGTTTCAGTAGATCTTTTTCTTATATTCACAACTGGTATTTTAGGGTTGGTTTTTTTTTCTCCTCCTATGTTTGTCAAAAATTTGCATCTTCTCAGAACGTTACGCTTTACTCACAGGACTAAATTAAGGAACAGGCTCAACAAATTAAAATTTCTGTGTTAATATTTTATGTCTGAATTTCTTAAAGTGGAAAACCATAATTGCTGAGAAGGTAACGCAGTATCAAGATCCCTCTCTTCACCCGCTCGCTCATTTTGCATTAGATTATCTTTTTCTTGTGCTCTTAGAAATGCAGTAAATTTAGCAACTACTGAAGTGAACATTTCATCTACTGAACAACCGTGACTCAACCTGTCTGTTCCAGGGGGTACAAAGCCAAAAGAAACACTGTTATGATCCATCATGCTAATCACTCCTCTCTGCATGCACATTAGGGGATAGATTCTCCTTTGCAATGCCTTGACACTAGCGTGCATTAGCCTTAATGGGATCCATGTGCAGGCATCAGGGGAAGAGCATTCCCACAAGACTGAGCCATAAATAAATAAATAAATACCACAGGCCACCATTGCTGTTGAAATTTCTGCTCTCACGGACATCAATCAAAGATCAACTTCCAGCCAAAAAAGCACCAAAATCAGGAGTGGAACAGCCACCGACGTGTAATGCACGTCAGGAGCCCTTCTCCCCCCGCCGGCACTGCCGCAGCACACCCAATGCCTGGGCACGGCGTGCTGCCCCTGCAGACACAGCAAAGCCTACCCGAGCCGTCGGGAAGTCCAAGCAGCCAAACAAGCCTTTTTCTGAGCCTTGGCACCACGTGCCAATAAAACACAACATCAAACTATGACAACTGCAAGAAGGAATGAAGACCGCACACCTCTGGAGAGGTACAACAAAGCCCAACTCACCCAGACCCAGGCGTTGCTTCACTGATATAAAGACTTTAAATATATGAGAGTGCGAGAAAGCGTGTACACGCTCTTTACTGATGGTTTGTATTGATTTGAAGAAACTCATTGCACCTAAAGAGGGACGTTTCTTCTATTACAATGAAGTCGTATAAAACTAAAAGCCAACAAGTGAAATGCCCATGCCACCATGTAAACTTCTGCAATTGCTCTTCTGATGAGCTGATCTCCAAGGGCTCCCATTTCAGCAGCCGAAGCTGACACCCCCTCTGCTGAAGCCAAGTAGAGGGGCGAGCGCTCTAGAAGGAGCTGTAGCAGACTCTTCTCCGCTGGAAAGCACGGCAGGCCACCCGTGACCCTGCTGAGGTGCGAATACAGAGGTATGGGGGTTTCCTTGTTTCACTTCCCTTTGGACTCCGCTTTCCCAGGACAGCCAGGTAGACCACCCTGGATTAGCCAAACTTCCATTCTCCACTCCCACTTTTGTCAATCTTCTTTAAATAGATATATTGACTCCAGGGTTATTTTTATAACTATCGTATTTGCCTGTGGCATGGAAAAGACTATCTGAAATTTTGTCAGAAGGAAGGTATATTCATTCTCACAAATCCTTAAATGCACAAAAGATTACAAACACTTTATCTTGGGTTAATGACATTTCCCACTTCTTTAACGCATCCTAAAAGTTTGATGGCAGTTAATGCCTGATGTGTATGCACAGCAGCACCGTCAGCAAGAGGCACGCAGAAGGGTAAGCCACCTCTAAATGAGCGAGCGTGGGTGCTGGCAGCCCAAATGCTGATTACAGCCAGACCACTGAGCTGCTTTACCTAAACCTTTTAGCCAGAATTACACTGAAAGTAATATACAATTTTGTCTGGCTTCTGTTAAATTTCGAATAATTAAAATTCATTTAGAAATCACAAAAAACCTCTTTTGTTTCCATGGTCACACAGAAGACTTTGATCAAAAAAGACAAAGTATTATTTTGACAGGGACGGACTACAGCAAGTCTGTGCAATTCCTCAAATTCCTCAATGGTCTGCGTTAAAAAAAACAACAAAGAAAGAAAAGCTCTTCTAGCGAGTTGCTTTACTGATAGTCCCTAAATACTTCATACTAGATACCGGTTTAAAAGTAGCAAGAAAGTTTTAATAATATTAAATAACCCCTGTTACATGGCCAGCCACTAGACAGGATTGCAAGGCAGACACGTACCTCACATCAACAACGATTAGAAGTTAAATTGATCAAGATTTAAACAGACTCTGAAACACCGTGCTGAATTAGGTCCTTACACAGTTTACACTTTCTAGACACAAGAACAATTATCTTAATTGAAAAATTTAGGAAGTGAAAGGTATTCTATCTTTGAATATAATGACACTGATAATGCTGAAATAAAAATTAGTAAGGAAAAGCCATTCATTCATTTCAGAAAACCATTCCTGTCCTACCTTCCGGAGGCTGTGCACACACTATTCTAAAAGAAACCAAACCGTGAAAAGCTCACAACAGAACAAGAAACGCCATGAAAGTTCATAAAAAGCCAGGCCAGAGATCACGCGTTCTCTGCAGCGAGAACTCGAGTCTCACTCTTAAAACTTGTTCCTCTTCCAAGCACAGACTTCTCCAAAGCTGGCAACTCCAACTTTGATTACTTTTTACTTATTATCTGCTGATCTTCTCAGCGGCTGAGCTACGTGCCATCTTGGATAAAATTCAATGGATTTTGTTGGCTCGCTGACTTGAAAACCAGAAGTCACTTGAAGGAAGTGAACTACAAGCAATACTAAGAAACACATCCCCTTTGTATCTGTAATACCACAGGATTCATCAAACTGACTTTTAACACACTCAGGCTTCCTTGGATGGTGCCACACAACTGTCCAAGCAGGAAGATTTGTTGGCATTCAACAATAAATAACACTTAAACTACCAGCACAGTACTGTTTTGCATAATAAACAGTGTATTGATACGTTTCTACTAGAGGGTTTCCTAATCTTCTGTAAAATATTGTGCAAAATAATCCAATTTTATCAACCCGACTTAGCTCAATGTATCGTATTTGTTTTCACAGCTCGGCCGCTACGGTAACCCTGGGTTGATGTCTGGCTTCTTGGTGGGCTTTACACAAGCAGCTAAGCTGCCCCAGCCATCCCGCGCGGGTGGATCGGAGCTGAGCTTCTAGAGGCTCCTGTCATCCTGGGGATTTTATCCCATCTTCCTCTGCTTCTCATGAATTTGCACATTCTGCTCTGAATAAATCCTGTGCAAGTTTATGACACCTTTCATAACCAGAGTTCCAGACAAAACTGCTTAGATTACCTAGAACCCCAAAATATCACAAATTCTCTTTCTGAATGTTAATGTTGGCGTTATTTGTCCTCCATGACTGTTAAGCAACTGGATCTCGGTCACGCAAACCGCTATCTTTGTGTTTATCCTGCATGCCTTCACTACAATCTAGTGGACTCAAGCTTTGTCTACAACTGCATGAATATAAATCGACAATTTAAATAGAAATACCTACAGCCACATTTACAAAATGAATTATTTAATACTTTAAAAATTAGATTTGTCTAGTTAAACTAACATTTTAGCTTCCTACAATCTGTTGCATTTGCTCAAAATAGGTATTTAAAGTGCAATGCACGTATATTTGTAATAGATTCCTTAAACTGTAGGCAGAAAACTCAACAAAATTAAGTTTTAAGACAAAACTGTTGCCTCATGTAGGCACGCCAGCTTGCTAAAGAAAGAACAGACTATTGAGATCATTGTGTCTGCTGTATAAGCTTTATTTGCCATAAAACGTAAACGACTGTTGCCAACCTGAAAATGAGCTTTTCCCTCAAAGCAAAAAAAAAAAGTCACTGCAAAAATCTTACCTTCAAGAGGTCAATCTCTTTAATGCAGTCTTGCCTAGCCTTGGCATCCATCATTTCAAAAATCTTCAAAGACAAAAACATAGAAGATGAAAATGAAACAACAACAAAACCAAAGAATTTTTTTATTTTAACAAGAAATTGGCCTTTCCTCTTCCCTCTCCCAGTTTGTATATCCTGTACTGTAATGAGTATACATACAATCTCCAGCTCAAGGAAAGATCAACATTTTCTTTATTTTGAAACCACTAAAGGGCTAGCAATAGGATAAAATTAATTTTAGAACCTGTAGGCAATATTCTAAGCAGCACAAAAAATAGTGATAGCAGTTTGTGAATCTGCTGCTGTGATTTTCAAAACATAGTTGAATTACTGTACATTTCACATGGTAAATGAAAGGTAAAACGTTTACTTTTTTCTTTTACACAGAGATACAGCTTCCACTGATTTCTCTGTAACAACAATAATATTGACCATTAATAATCACTCTGTAATAATCAGTAAGTCACTAGAAACAAGAGTTTAAAGGATCTGTTGAAGGCTTAAATGCAAATCTCCTCAAACAAAATGCTGTTCTGAACACTGCACCATACTTTAAGCCGGGTTACAAGTCTATACTGCTTGCATGGAAGTTTCTCAGAAATTCTTCTAAAACTCCATCAGCAAGCACAGGTGTTTTTCCCTTTTGTGCTCTTGTGTTCTCATGACCCACCTGTGCTGGGATGGCAGGCTCCAAGCTGCACAGCACAGCCTTCGGGCCTCATGCTTTCACACAGATTTAATAATAGTTTAGTGAACCCTTTTTATGAAGTGAAATTAGAAATAAATATGAAGTTGCGGTACTGCTACATAATTCTGATTTAGAAACATTATCCCTTGTCATCTTGGAGTGGGTTTAAGACCACGCAGTGCAAACACACTGCTCAAAATGGAAATGGGGTCCCATATAGGACATAGGGCTATGCGTAACATAGGCACTGAGGATACAGCCGAGGGCGGGCAGGAGCACAGCGGGGCCGCTTGGCCTCTGATATCCAGGTGTAAACTGAGCACCAGGAAACTAACCTGACTTAGTATTTGTAAAACTGCTTTGAGACCTTCAGAAGCATTATTGTTCATTCCTTATCTTGAAATAATAAAGCAAAAAAACCCCTCTAAAAACCAACTGAATAAGATAAAGCAGACTGCTGGAGTTTTTTAATGTAAAAATATCAAACCGGATGATCCAGCCCTCTCAAACCTTAAACTTTCAGTTTCTAAAGCATCTTATTGCATTATTTCTGCTGACAAAAGAATACTGAAAGAGGTATCTGACTCAAAGTAATCTGTGTACACACTTAAAGCATTTCCATTCTACTTTGAACTTAAATGCTCACCTGAACTTTCTTTAATGCCACAGGTTTTCTGTCCAGAAGACAAGTTGCTTTGTAAACTTCGCTGAATTGTCCTCGTCCAATCTTTTTCTCTATCTGAAAATCAGCCAGCGTGCAGCGATATGGGTACGACGTTAAATGTCTCTGTTCAGGTCAAAAGAAATTAAATCAATCAACCAGAAAAAAAGAGAGACGCAAACCCATGAATTTTCATTCCCAATCTATCTTCTTTATGACCACAAACTAGTGGTTTCTACGACTGATGACATTCAGGAGGATAAATCCTCATAGTAAGGATTGCCCAGCAAGAGAGACAAGTTTGGCATTGCTGTGGTGTAGAATGGACAACGGAGTGCTCTGGCTTTCCTCTTCCTACCTTCAATGTCCTTCGTCCGCTTCAGACAAGCCTGTACCCGATCCGCTCTCACATGAAGCACAGCAGCCAGCCGCAAGCGCGCACACGCACGAACGGCAGAGACTTGTGTGAAAATATTAACCAAACCAAAGCATAAAACTAGTAACAGCTACCAAAAGTGCGCAGAACAGTCAAGATCACTACACGTGCACGCCCTCTTGCTCTCATTTCTGATGGTCAAGAATTTGATCTATGCTGATCAGTCTGTAGATAACTCCAACCATAAATGCATTAATTCCCAGTAAATGTGTTAGTAACATTGGCTGAATTAAGTTAAATGACTTTTTAAAAAAGGAAATAAAGTCTTGCCTTCTGTGTAAGTAACTAATGAGCCCCTAACTACTGTCTCCCTCGTTACACACCCTCTCATCAACTTTGCCTGCTTGGGTCACCTGGGAGACGCTGATGCCTACTGCTGAGCAGTCGCAGGTAAACCCCCAGCCAGGCAGGCAGACACAGCGGAACGAGGATTATGTACTCCGCGGACTAGGAATCGCTCCCTAGAGCCACTCTGGTCTCTTCTGTAATTAACATGACTACTAACCAATGTTTAAAAAAGAAATTACGAAAATTAATTACTTAAAAGTTGCCATGCACGCCAAGTAGAGTATTTTTAAGCTTCAGCATCTTGAGCCATTTCAGAGTTCCCACCGAAAACCACAAAAAGTCGAGTACACAACAGAAGTCGGGGGGAAGGGCTTCCCAAGGACGCTTACAGCCAGATCCCAGCACAAGTGTCCAGGGAGAGCAGGCCAGGAGGGCTGGTGTTTCTGGGAGGTGA
>NW_009258673.1:247136-263659 GCF_000687185.1 Egretta garzetta
AGCTTCCAGTCCAGCGTCTTTTGCCAGCACTACATACAAGACAGCACGAGGATCTCTTACCGTACATATTTATTTTGATGAGTAAATAAGTTTGGACTTCTTTTCTTTGCAACATAAATAAAAATCACTACTATTCAATGAACAATAAAAAGTATCAATCGGATATCTAAAAAAAGATTTCGAGGTGTCTGCGTGACTCTGAACTACAAGTTATCTGGCTGAGGTTTTGTAAACAAAGTTGTAAAATTCAATGTTTTTAAGAAAATTCACCAGTAAAGTACCCTAAATAGTAATTTCTCACCCACGAACTGCATCAATCAATGAAGACAAGCTATTTTGAAAACTGTCACCTTTACAGCATTCTTACGCAACAAACGCAAGAGGAATCGCACAACAAAAGCTACTCTTCTGCAGGCATACTCAAGAAACAGGATTACGTTTTAGAAACGCTGATGATACAGAGAGGCAGACATAAATCACAAACCAGACAGTGAAAAGACTGTCAGGTCTTTTCGCTGTCATCTTCTCCCTCGTCTCTCCGGCAGCGAGAGGCTGCTTGGTGCTGGAGCGTGCCCTGCACTTCCACGCCACCGCCCCGCGTCAGCGTTGAGAACTGAGGACAGAGCCCTACTGCTATGAAAAGAGAGGACTGAAAAGCTTGGACGGTTACGAGCTCCAGAGAAGACAAAACCGCAATACCGTAACATCCAGCCAATCCCTGCTAATTCAAGTAGGCACGTAACTGCAAATGTAACTCCAGGCCATCACGCTCATCAGCTTTCCCAGTTTAAGTTCCCTAAAAGAGCAAACTCACTCCTTCTCAGATGAAACGGCACTTCAAGTAATTACTTCTGAAATGCCAAGGCCACAGGTAAGTTTTTCCATCTATCACCATGAGCATTTAAATGTTCTCATGCTGTGAGAAATGGTTTTCATTTCTCTGGGCTAAAGATGACACGATAAAAATTTTAATTCATGAACAACCACCTACACAAATCAGGCAGCTGCATTAGTGCTGCTATCATGAAGGCGAGTCGCACAGAAATAGGGAGCTAATTTCATCATGTATTTCCTTTAAACACTCCAGGGAGTGTTATCCTTCGAAGACCACTCGAGTCTCCCCTACACTCGGAGAGAAGCCCTGTTGCCCACCTCACTGCGCAGCCACCATCGGCTGCAACCAAAGTTTGCACTGGCAAGCAAAGGGAAGTCACCCTCAGTACTTGTGCTCTGCTTGAAGTCCTACTGCATTTACAAGCTGTAACACAGCAAAATAAAAATTAAAATGAAGATTCAGGATTCGTTTCTCTAAATTTCGCAGCGTATACTACACAATAAAATGGGAGCATCCTTTCACTGGTGAGGAAAAAGCCAGCCTATGGGCCACCAAGAAAACAGCAGCATGTCAGGCTAACACGGCTTTATTTACATATATCCCCCTTTGCGTTACTAAATTATCAACACAGGAAGGCAACACAGGATGAAACCAGACAAGGAAATATTAAAAGCGATCACCCCCTGCAGCTTTCTCAATTTAAATTGGTTGCAATCTCTCTTTGCAGGGACTTGATGAACAGTAATACTCACCAGTACACACTACAGGAGCGCTCATTTCATTCCAGGGAGCGCCAACCAAACATTCGGTTATGTGCATTTTTTGTGTGACAAAGCCACCAGAAGAACGTCCGAACAGTATTTGTTCAACTCGACTGGTAACTAACCAGGAACAGCTCAATTCCCTGAATTTTTTTATTTTTTTTTTTTACATACGAGCTATTAAACAAATCGAGCTGCCCAGCCAAATCACTTTACCCAGCCAAAACAAAGGTGTCGGTATATAAAATTACAAAACACTTTTTCCTAATTAAAAACCAGAAAGGAATCCAAGCACTTCCTTCCCCACGAAGGTGCGCCTCCAGAGCCACGCTCTCCCCGAGTAGTAAGGAAGTTTGAGCAACAGCTTTTCCACCTTGGAGTTCACATTCACAACAGAGGTAGCAGTTTTAACAAGACTTTTCTGAAGCAACTACCACAAAACTTTCTTTTCAAGGCAGAAATCCATGCTGCAATCAAGGATGGTATCCATTTGCCCTTCGTAAATCATCGAACCGTGTGCTTAAACCAAGAGTGTTTAAGTGTAAATTAATATTTTAAGCGTGTGCCAAGAAATATCTAGCAACTTCTTAACTTGAAAATATAAATAAATGTTAGGCAAGTGACAGGGCGTGTGTGTGCGTCCTAACCACTTTCACATGGTTAGCACATAAAGTCTGCTTGCCATGCTGGAGGTAATGCTGGGTGATGACTGGACACCTTAGCTGATATGTTCTGGCATCCTCCATGACTACAGCTGCACATTTACATATGCAATGACCTAGATTTGCATTTGCTATCACAACCTATCAGACCTAATTAAAGTAATGGAGCTTGCATGTAGGCTAGAAGATGTTTGATAAACCGGAGAGCATGCCCAGGTTAGACCAACCATACCAGAAAGCTCCCTGTTGATTACGGCAGCCCATTTCCCATACATCCGTGTAAAATTAACCTTCTCTTAGGCTTTACTTAAAGGTAAGCAGGTAACTCTTCTAAATACTGTTACAAGGACACACTTAGACTACCTAAGAAACACCTGCCTCCTCAGAATATCATCCCTATTATGGCCTTACATACATTTCACTGATTTCATGACTTTTGACAAGGGGAACTCTGTTTTTTCAAAGTCTTTCTACATTTAACCACCACAATTTTTCATAAAGCTGTCAAAGAACCATTACCTAGTCGTTCAAGTAAACCATGATCTCTATTCCTGCAAATCTCAGAGTTTTCATATACAGATATAAATTGGGTGTAAAATTAGATACCACCCTCATCTTCAAATCTGTTCATCAAAAATAGATTTTCTCATTTTCAGGACAGATTCGGCCTCAGTGAAGGGTTCAGGTCTGCGTGAATACAGGAAAGCCAAGCACTGTCTCTGCAGAACAGGTTTCAAGGTCAATGAGGGAGCTTAAATTAAAAAAGGGAGAAGAAAATAAAACACCATCCCCCCCCCCCCCCCAACCACTGGACCTTTAAAGACACTACAAAAATCGGGCTGTTTGCACACTTCTGTTCCCAGGGCAGCTGTCGGAAGGGGTCAGGCCGGGAAGAACTAGTTTTGAGACAAAGGCTGTTCTCTTTATCCACACAATGAAGTCTCATTCTTCTACTACTCCATTAAAAAAAAAAAAAGCCAAATAGTAAAGTCAATTAATTCCTCATTCAAATAAAGAGGCTATTCATTTTTAAGAAGAAATGCAGAGATTATTCCAAGAACAAGCTATTCTGGACAACGTCTCTGGCATACACGCTCTCTTTTGGATGTACTCACTGATGCGAGAGCAACAATTTCAAAGCTGGCAAAAGGATGCAGCCACAGCCCTGGTCACAATACTTAATGGAGAAGTTTGCCAGAACTTTCAGCCTCAAATTTTGAGGTGTTACGAAGATTTTCTGCAAAACAGAATTAGTAAGGTTCTATAATACTAAAAAAAAAAAAAAAAAAAAATATCTGTGTTGTACGCACCTGAAGAGATATGCTGCAAGGATAAGGAACTTTATTAAAGCTGAATACATGTCTCCATATACCAAATTATAAAACAACTCAGGCAAATATGGAGGACGAAAGGATTCGAAGAGTTCCTTGCTGTATACATGCTCCTGGTGACAGGATGTAGTTTCTACTTACGCTTCCACCTTTTCAGGGGTGTTGGCCGTAGCACCAGCACGGGCGACCCTCTGAGCACGCAAGAGTACAAACACCCCAAAATTTACAACTGGACATTTCATACAATTTCCCCCAAATCGTCCATACGCTGCTACAACCATGTGCAGGTAGGACATAACCTGAAACAGAATTTTTCTATTTTTTTTAAATGAGTAGTTGTACATCTCAGAATTTGTATTTTGGGATAAGGAAGAATAAGAAAAAAAAAAATGTTCCGTAGAAAGACTTTCAATCTCCAGAACAATTAATGGTTGGCCAATAAATTTACCTCTTTGTAATTATTTAAGAGCTGGGGAAAACCTGAACAGTCCTGAGAACGCTCCCTAAGCAGCCTTTCCTGCAGCCTCTAACCCAATATTTCAGGCAAAGCGCTGAGAGACTGAAGACAAAAATATCAGTAAAATACTAATGTGCTGCAGAGCAATGCCTGTATGACTGCTGCTCCCAGAGGCATGGAAAAAAATAAGCCTGAATGAGCTGAACAAAGGGGAATGTTCTCTGCTAATTGCACAATATATAAACCCAGAGTGCTAATGTTAATTAATAATAAAGTGAGTTGTTTTACTGCTGTCTGATTGGCATGTGGACAACCAGCACTAATCCCCACTCTGCACAAATGGCTCCAAGGTCACGAGGCGTTTAGATTATTTGTAATCAACTTAAACATTGTTAAAGATTGGTTAACCAACAGTTAAAAAGCCAGACAGTACAATCTTTAGATGCCAATAAAAGCATCTTCCCTGTAGTGCCATGAAGTGAAATATTCTTTAGAAGACTAAAAACATACTCGCCCAATTAATTTTCTGAAATCTCATTAAAAAATTTAGCCCGACTAAGTCATACACTTCTGACCTGAATTTTAATTATCTTTACACTGGATATAAGTGGGTTTTTTTCTGATATTTGCAATGCATCATTAATTTTAAAGCAATGGTTTCCTCGCTTCTAAAGTGCATACTTCATCTGAATGACATTTACCATAAACTAATTTCACCTTTAAAAGACATCTGCAGTAGTAGATGGGGAAGCTCCAGCCCCTCCAGCTGAACACGTATACATTACAAGCAGTGATTTACTACCAACGTCAGTGTTTCAAACCTCTTTATGATGTCCCAAATTATACAGCCATCTCCATTCAATAATGCCTACCTGAAGGAATTCTGCGTGCTGCGAGGTTGAAATTCCAGTGTGAGTTTATGAGAATACATTAGAACAGACTGATTAAAAAAGAACTTCTAAGCTCACAAGAGATGAGGAAACTTTTAAAATATGGATTGGCCTTCCAACAGGTAGGCAAGTAATTATCGAAGGACACATCAGGCTTTTCAATTTGCAGCTTCCAAACTAGACTACAGTCATCAAAAATATCCTTAACCTGAGCTGTTACCTAGAATTTAAAGTTTGCTGAAGAACTTGGCTTGGATTTCAAAGTTTTAACAACCCTATCAGCAGATATTTGTGCTAGCTTATGACAAGGCAACAGAGGAATACCAGCCTGAAAATAGCAGACCAAGGTGATATTCAAAGAAACTAATATTAACGTAGAAATAACCCAAGCATTTCAGAAAATGATAAACTGAAGAGACTTTTTTGCTGCCAGATGACCAGTTCAAATCCATCTTCAATTCACAAACCAAAATCAAACTACCGTGAACAGCTCTGCTGCTAAGCTGTGGGAGTATAAAAGGGTTCTTTACATGTGAGTTATGATGTTTGTATAGTACAAAAACCAAGTCAAAAATTACAGCTCCGTATTCTTATATCACTGATTTACTCCTAAATAACTTTTGTTGCTGACTGCTACAAACACCAAGTAATCTAGAGATCGAAATAATTGACACTTCCACTCTGGAACATTACTGGAAAGTGTTTTGTCTCTTGCTGACGAACTTCATGAAGGTAACGCTGGGCAGGTAAGGCAGCCAGCAGCTAACCCGGGATTTTATTGGGCCTTCTGTATATTTGTATATTCACTTGAATTAGAAAACTTCTAAATATGAAGCATTACTCAAAAGTGTCATCTTAGTACTGAACTATAGTAGTTAAAGACAGAAAAGTCTGACACACTTATGCACAGCTCTACACTACCTCGTTATAAAACAGAAATAACTCCTCTGTCAGAATGAACAAAAAAAGCTTTAGCAAGCAGCGTAATTACGGGAAAGGTTTCTCCTGGAGGAGCACACCGTTGCTCCAGGCTTTCTGGGGGTGACACAGTAGTTTTGAATGAAAGGGCTGGAAGGGAGAGAGGGCCATTCCATACAAACCCCCTCACCTGCGACTCTAAAAGCTCAAGTTCTGTTTTTTCTGCTTAAGCTTTTACCCCTGCCATGCACGACATTTCTTCTAAGACAAGTTTGGTCAGTTTTCCCTCCCCAAACCTCTCTCTCTCTTCCACAAGCTATTATATAGCATGTCTGCATTACTTATACCTTCAGAAGAAAGAAATGAAGTAATTTTGGATTCCTCCAGGTAATAGGTACCAGAAAATTGAAAATGATACGTAATTATGTTCCTGCAAAACGGAAAAATCAGAAATACGTAATGAGCAATCAGATCATGCCATCAACGTAAGGTCACCTGCCCTCTGAATAGCACCATTTTTGTTAGTTTCTAAGCTGAGTTTGCTGAGGGGAGGAGGTTTTCTCCTGTTCTCTGGTAGACTGTGTATTTGTTATACGGCTTTTTTTTTTTTTCTTTAAAATTAAACAGCAGAAACAAAAGAAAATCTTTCTACAATCCTAATTCCAAACTAGATCATTCTCAGAACAGTTAATACACTCAGAGACCTCCATTAACACAACTTGGATATTAAGCGAGTTGAGGGGAGGTTTCACTGAACAATGACCATCCAGCAAAATGAGCCCACTCAGCATCAGCATAACAGCAGAACATACATTATTAGCTACTAATTACACTTAACTATGTCATTACAAATTCTAACATGTGCTCTAAGATGCCATGAACGTATCTGCTGCGCAGGAACACTTCCTAATCTTGTTCATGAAATAATTACAGGGGCTCTATCCTGCCAAATGAGGCAGTAATTAACCTTAATTGCTCAAAATGCAACTGGCTAATTCTAGGAGATTAATCAAGGGGATTCAATTATTATTAAATGACTTAATATGACAAATTGCTACATTAGGAGAGGGGGGCTTCGCTCCATACAACATTACTTTCCCAGCAGTGCCGTGTAAGACACACAGTACTTTATGTGTAGACAACCTCGTTTTTTTCCAAATCCTGCCCTGTGATGTGATACAACTGTCCTAACGACCTCTCCTTGGTCAATAACCTCAATCACCACTGGGCTGCACATTTGGAATAACAGATTGACACCCCCAGCCCCCTCCCCAGGGTTACACCACAGCTGCAATGGCCGCCTTTCGGACAGACTTTCCGTGATGCTTTGTTTATTCCTTAAAATCCACATAGGTAAAACCTAATTGTGCCGATAAACAGTCTAAGAAAGGCAAGCAGCCAGAATTCACAAAACGCAAGTTTCACGATCACAGCGAAGGCACCGGCATGACTGAGTACAGGTCTAACCCTCGGTTTAGCGCACTTCTGCGGAAGGGCAGAGGAGGAGAGAGATGAGCCACTGCAGTGAAACTTGGTAAGAGTATAGACAAAATACATCACGAGAGATATTCCAGAGACTCACAGGGAATTAAGTCAGAGAGCCTACAGTTCCATGTAGGATGAACTTTTTCTTCTGTGTGGTAATTACCTCTTCAGCATTTATTATAAAGGGAAATAAAATACATTTATTCATTTACACAGTCAACTGCTTTTCTTTGGCCTTTTCTTCAAGGAATCAAAGAGAAGAGAAAGCCAAACCAGCACATGTTTTTATAAGATGATTTTAAAAGTACTTGCTTTAAGCAAAATGCAAAGTATTTCCTTTTTCTCTTATTATCAGCAAAAGACTAGATTCAGGAAACTCTGGCTGGCAGAATCCCAAACTGGATATACCCTAAAACTGCTATAACTGCAACACAAACAAAAGGGGGAAGGCTAAATGCCAAGAAATCTATAGACCTTTATAGAAGGAAGGGAAGAAAGTAGAGAAGGAGAAAGATTGAAGAGATACACGTGCTTACCTGAGGATCATGCTGATACTCCTGCCCCGGCAGCTTGCAGAGAGGGTTGTTCTGGTCCCCTAGATGATGTGGGTGGTTGTGCTGCCCTTCCATGGTGTCATACCAAACTCGGCCTCACAGTTCTGCTGCAGTCAAAAGAAAGAGGAGAGAGAGAGAAGCCTCATCACTGCCCATCCAGCGCTGAAAGCAAGGAACTCTTCCTAGGGGTGTGCCCACACGTGGTTGTACATCGAGACAGCAAGAACTGATTCCTCCCCTTTCTTCCCTCGGATGGACTCACGCATACAATTCTCAAAGAAAGAAAACCCTTATCCACCACCAGCCCCGCGGGAGCTCAGCCCGTCAGCGAGGGACCAGAACGCGCCCGCTGCCGCCTGCAAGCTGGGAGGATGCAGCAACCGGTCAAGGCTACCCCAGCTCCCCCAAGATTACACAACAAAAATGCCAATATCACAAATATTACCAGTGTCACTTCATAATGAGCAAAATAGCAGAACCGGGGGTTATTTGGCCAGTGGTACGTTATCTACAACAGGCATTGCTTTTGTCAACTGCAACAGCAGCTAGCGTCGCTTCCCTAGAACTACCGAGCCTGGATGGTCCCCAGCGGTATTGGAGACTTTAGTGGACAACTCAAGAAAGGTCAGCACGTTTCCATTTGTAAAACAAAAAATGTCAGAAAGTCCTAGCAGACAGTTGTAGCTGTCTTTGGCCAGGGACGACCTGAAAGCGTAGCCTTACCCACAGTCTTTCTTCCCCACCCCCAAATTAAAAGGTTTTATGCAGGTTGGTAAGCCACAGGAAGCAGTAGCTAGAAACTGTATTAGATGCCATGAGATCAAAATATTATTCTAAGAACAAACAAACAAGGGAAAGTTCCATGAATTGTTTTGTTCCAGTTTACCTGCAGCAATTACTAAGCACAGCTGTCCCGCAGAATTTCCTCCAAAAAATTACAGAAATTAAAAGGATGCAGTGCTGGAGAAGAGAATCCAGCAAAAGTTATGAGATACAGAGCTTACTGCAAGGAGGCAAAAATAAATTCACCATTGTGATTTGCAATGATCCTTCATTTTAATTCTAAAATTACCCTTTACCCTATGGAGACCAGTGCAGTCTGCCCTCCCTTTTTTAAGTGCAGAAATCTCATTTGTGAAGTTCTGAGTCACAACACAAAATAAAATTTAGCCTTCATTTATGCACAGCTGAAGAGCTATGAAATCCAGCACCTGTAACACAAGACTTCTACACCTCACATCTTGGGTCTATCTCGAATCAAGTTATTTCACAGTATGACAAGATTAGTTTTATTTTGAGCAGTATTAGAAAACCAAGCAAAAGCTTGTGGGTAACAGGAAGGAAGGAAGAGACACAAGTACAGGTTATAATCAACCATAACACAAACCAATCAGAAGAAATCTGAAGTGTGGTAGCCAGTTTTCATTTTTTAGAATTTAAAAAAAAAAAAAAAAAAAAAAGCGAGAGAGGGGGAAAAAAAATTAGAAGTGAAATTCCCCACAATGGCTGAATGAGGCAAAGGAACTTATTTCCCAAAGTGGACGTACCAGGCTTGTCACTGTTTAAATAGGATGCTGGACGGTTGGAAATGCCACCCAAGTCTAACACACAGCAGTATGGGCATGACCGCTCATTGCTGCTGCGCAGAAATACAGCGTTCCTCCGAGCGTGCGTGTACAACCGCACTGCCTCGGCATCAGGACAAGCCACCCCTGCCCACGAACGCCAGCCATGATGCTGAGCCCACTCGGATCCCACGCGTCCCCCCCTGCAGAGGGAAGGCTCGCGCAGGTGCTGCGGCTTCCAGGCCAGCACAGCACAGCAACCTGAAATGACAGTCCGCTCCCCTTCAAAAACTGTACTGCGAAGTTGTAAAGAGCTGCCCATCAGGCCGCTGAGACATTCCTAGTGCTGCAACAACAATGTGATCCCAGATTAACTAATCCTCCTCCGACAGAGCTGGCATGGACTTCGGGAACACTGCAGTAACCAGGAGCAGGGGGCAGTTACGAGCTTTTGGCCGAAAGCTTGCCAGATGCATCTTCTGTGTGCAGAAGGACAAGAGACCAGGCATACACTTATTTTCTAGCTCTCCCAGAAAACAAAAAACATACTTTAACCATTGGCGTCACCACGTCTGAGCCTGACTTGGGGACAAATCCCAGTAATTTTACCAGCTACCCTGGGGACACTCAGAGTGGATCACCGTGCTCCTTGCTGCATGCTGGTTCTGGGGTCAGGCTCTGGCCCCGCAAGCAAAGCCAGTCCTCAAAATACATTCACAGCTTATACAGAACACGCATGATAAATACACCAACAGCCTTTCCCCGCAAAGGGCTGTATGCATTTTTTTTTTTTGCTTATTTAATAATGTTATTCACAGCTAGTTATTTTGTTATCCACACAAGCTCTAGGCAACATGTCATTTAGAGTCGCATTTTCGCTGTCCTTAGCAGCGACCAGAAGCGTAACGGTGACAAGGGAAGATTTAGTGGCCAACACAAGCATTTTCAGAAACTTGTTTCAAGAGTTTTGGCAAGTATTCACTCAGTGAAAGAGCACAACCTGACCTCATTAGTGTATTAATAGTGCATGCCTGGCACTCGGGCAATGACTAACTCTTAATTTAAAATACAAAGGTATTTTAAATATTTGGGGGAGTGGGGGAGAAAATATGATGCAGAAGAATTTCTGTAGCAAGTTGTGCTTGGTTCTTCTAACAGTTTTCAGTGAGGCAAGCCTTTAGCTCTGGCAAACCTTTCCCCACACCAGCTACCGTAACATGTGCACGTGCAGGATCAGGGAGAGAATGGAGAAAAGGCTCTTCTTGTTTCTTAAGCAAATAAACTTGCACCAACAACCGCTCGCTAGGAAAGCATTGTGAGAGCTGGAGTACCTGCTGCATATCAAGAGGCGAAGGCAGGCGTTACTCTCAATAACAACAGTTATTCAAGGCGGTACTGTGAAACCCCAGCGGGAGCAGGGTAATCACTAGTTGTAAGAAAAAGTTTGATTTTAAGATTCCTTCAGTACTGGGCATCTGTAGGTTTATTAGTAACCAGGTGAATACTTTAAAAGTGAAAATACATCTCTTGATATCAACATTAAACTGCCCTATGAAATTTCTATCTTGCATTATACTGCCAGAACAGTCTTAATTATTTTATTATTCATGATTTGAAGAAAGGCTGTTTGTTTGAAGGGAGGACATAGCACAGGTTCTTTCTCTTCTAAGCCCACAAGCAGAGAGAACACACTGCTAGGGACTGCAGGCTACTGACAGCCTCGCTTCTCGCCACTTATCTCCAAAGGAATTCAGAAATCTCACATTTACAGCCTCAAGATAAAAGGCATGTCCAGGCAGTGTCATGTGAAATACCTGCAGCCTAACACTGATGGAACATCGTATCTACAGCGTCCTGCCTTCGGAAAGGACTAACGCCCAAAAAGAGAAAAGGGAGTTATTTCAGAATACGAGAACTCGAGTCATCTGATCGTACACAAACGTGGGACATTCCTAAGAGAACCGCGACTTTCCAGCTGCCGTAAGGAAGCTCAAGGTACACTTACTTACGGGGAGGGATTAGACAGTGGGACGGCGACTAAGAGCTCAGCACAGCCTAGCTGCCAGGAGCGCATACGGGAATGCAGGAGGTGGAGTATTTGGGTCTGGTCACTGTTTGTTTAAAGCACTACAGCTGGAAGCAAAGGAAGAAGTAAGAACAAAATATCAGCTTTGAAAAGAGATACGGCACAGCTCACATGACAGCAGCTCCCGGCCCGCTGACACCTACGGGACAGCGTGTCCTGCTCCAGGCTGTCAGCTCGGCTATTCTTGGGCTGCGGGCAAGCACATGGTATAGGTAGGCTGGCGGGGGATCCCCGGGACGGGGCTTCGCGGAGGGGCTCCCAACAGCAGCCGACACCACAAAGGCACTTCGTTATGTCAGAAAAGGCACACAGATTGCACAGCACTGTAGCGCTGCAAGACCCTATGGGTTTTTTGAGATTCTCTCTTTTTAAAAAAGTCTAACTACAGAACCAATATTGCAATTATATTTTTAAACATGAAAATGTTGAGCAAAGAACATGACACTGTCCGATGCAACCAGTGGCTTTCAGCCCCATTCCAGATAGCACTCTCCTGAGGAAGCAACCGCATTTTGAGCTACATTTTACTTATCCTGATGTTAGTTTGGACATCAGCTGCAACATGTTAGATAGGAGCTATTTTAGACTACTGAAGAAAGCCACAAACACATAAGAAATATTTAAATCTGTCCAGCCACCCCTTCCTCCATCACTTCATGCAGGCTACACTATCTGTGCATTAAGTCAGTTATCTCATGGAATCCAACGGCTACCATGAAACCCCTCCTTACAATTAACATAGGCATTTGAATCAGATGGAGCATACCAAAAGCCGTATCTTCATTCCTTTGAGTTACTCGGCTGAGTTACAGCCTCCCACCTCGCTCAGGCTATACGGGTTAGGATGGAAGGATCTCACGCTAGGAGAAGCTGGTTCTACACACAGCATCATGTGAATGCTAACCACAGCGCAGTAAGGCTGAACTACACATTTCAGCTTCGTTAAAGCACCTAAAGCCTCATTAACTGACAGCAATATTAATAGGCAATGAGATTTCCTTTACTTTTTTTTAAAGTAGCCATCTTAAATGCAACACAATTGACCAACATCTAGAACCAGTTGTCACCATGTCAAAACCAAAGTTGCGTCTCCCCATCTAATCTTTGACCTGCATGAGAAGTGGGAGAAAATAAATCTACTAAACTGGTGTATTTTTGGATATAACTCTACCAACAACTGCAGCAAGATCAACACATTTCCTTTACACGTCACTTCTTAGCAGCAACAGTATCATGGACACAATACAGCATCAAGAAATCAAATAGGGAATAATAATAATAATAATAATAATGATAAAAGCTACTCAACACAAAACCAAGCAGTGACAGTAACACGCCTGATTCGGTCTCATTTCCTTATTATCAAATGGGGGAGAGGGGGGAAGCAATTGCAGACAAGTAATTGAAGATTTTTTTATCTGTTTAAACAGCCAAAGACAATAGTAGGAAATAAGACAAGAGGTCTTGGAATAAGCTCTCTTAACATTGGCACGTTTTTACTTCACATTGTTCTAGCTCTGCACTTTCATTTCTCAAGGCACAGGCTTTTTCATCCCTGCTTCCAAATTTCCTACGAAGCTTTGCAGTGTCAAGCATTTTCAGACTGGGTCTTGACCATGACAGTGAATTAAAACATTTTTAAATTGCATGAAGCACCACATACCTTTCCAGAAAGTGGATGAAAGAATGGGATCATCATCTGTGAAAGGCATTACAAGAACAACCCAACAGCTTTCTGGAATTACTAGAAATACTCAAGTATCTCATACACGCAAGTCCCCAATAACACATATGCCTCAAAAATCCACCTACACAAAAGGACGGACTGTATACAGTTCATAAAATCTCTTGCAGCATTTTCCAGCTTTCTACCCTATTTTAAACCACCCTATTTTAAGACAGATTTCCACCCTATTTTAATCAAAACTGAAGCATTTACCTCTACCTCCAGAAAAGCAATTATCTGCTTTGGGAACTAAAGAAAACAGATCACAGCAACTGGGTTCTAGTCCTGGTGAGAGGAACGGGTAAGCGGAGCAGATAACCGTGTTTGTGCCTGCTGGCAAACGAAGCGCAGGGAGGAAGATTTCACCAAAGTTCTGCTGATGCAGCACCACTTCCAGGATATTCCATCCAAGTCGTGCTAAGAATGTAGCACAACTGTTTCAGTATTTGGGGTCAATTTTAATCAGCCAGACAAATTCCAAGTTACAGCTTGGCTGCCAACCAGTGTAATAACTTTTACAACAGCAAAAGCATCAGCCGTTCAGGTTCCTTTCAAATACTGGAGTTAATGATCATTCAACACAAGCAAAATCAGGTACCTTGTACACACGCCACTTGTGTTTTACAGAACTGACAGGGGCTCACTTCCCCCTGCACCAACCACAAAAGCACATTTATCATACCAAAAGCAGAGGGAACTCTCATGAATACAGAATCCATTGAAATTTCCAATTTTTGAAATATCAGTACTTAGCTGCATACCATAAATAAAGGGAGACACATGTTGTCTTGGTAAAGCTTTTAACTTTCTCATACAAGATAGACATCACGACAGTACAGAGCCCCACACAAGAAATGGCAGCTCCCGCAGAACTGGATGGTGCAGGATCGTTCGCCTGTACCCAGCCCACTCACTGAGGGAAACGGTTTCTGAAAACAATGGAAGGAAGTGAAAGATTTCCAATTAAATCAGAGGCCAACTTTAAATAAATACATATCTGAGAAAATATAACTGAACTCAGCGCAGATGTGCTTCACTTCTCCCAACAGATCTTAAGGTAAGAGAAAATAAAATCCCTCTCGTGCAGGCAGCTCCCCTACCACATCCCAGGAATCGCAATTCCTCTTTGGGTACCTAACTGTCCTATGCCCCATCCCATCCCTCTGATGGCTGCATCAGTAGAAAGCAAAACAAAACACAAAACCCCATCGAACCCTGGGATACCTTGCAGGTACCTGACAGGTGGGATTCTCAGAGCAGAACAGCCCAGGGCACGTGGTAGCAAAGGGCAAGTTCATTAATTACAAGACACTCATTAGGGAGCAGAACCTCATCAGCATCTTGGTGTTCAGTCTCACACACCCTACTGCCCCGGGTGCAGCTCCTCGCTCAACTGGCTTGGTGAAACAGCTGTGACCAGTCGAATCGGCTACCACCACGTGTCTCTGGGTGCCTCAAACCCAACTGCAGGCCCAACTATTTGCTCCCAGATGTGTAATTACCACAGCAGGTCCATGCACCTCTGAAGCAGACAGCAGAGCAGCAATATGAGCGCTCAGTGTTACAACTGTTCTCTGGACCAACGCTCTCCACCTTCCTGCAGGACACACCAGCTGCTTCCACGTGCCCAGCGCTCAAGCTCTGCTGCTGCCCACTGCGCTGGAGGAGCCAGCAAACCCAAACACTCCAGCCATTGCTCAACCGATCCTCAACCGTCAGGGACGCAGCAAGGGGTGGCATTGCACAGAGCAGCTCTTTTTGTAATACAGCGGAGACTTCACAGCGAACAGCTTTGCAAATGCAGAACGAGCCACAGCAATTCCAGCTTCCTCTAGTACTGCCACAAAAAGTAGTTTGCAGAATAAACTATGAGGTTTTCCACTTTTGCACCACTTCCTACTGTAAAAGCAACATGACTCCATCTCCAGGAGTCTCAGCGTTCCTGGCTGCGAAGTGGGGGCAGCTGTGCCCTTCCTGGAAACGTTACGGGGCTTTTTTGTACCTCTGACCTGCTCCAATGCCCTCAAATATCATGCGAGATATATATATATGCTTTTCCACGCAGTTACTATCTCCCTCGCGTATCCTATCGCTACATGGTGACTTGGGAGGGGGAGGCAAACAGCTCTATTTGGGTGCCTTGTGAAAAACAAAACAAAAAGGCAAGTCTTACCCACTTCCAGAAATCCATGAGTCATTTAAACACAGTCTAGTACATTACTTAATCTACTGCACAAACTTCCATCTTTTAACATATACAAAGAATGGAGATTAACGGTGAATAAGATCTGCCCGTGCACACAAACCAGGCTCCTCGGTCCGCTGTCGATACCCGCAGCGGACACGCCGCCGGTGGGAGCCCAGGCTCCCCCACCTCCCCTGAGCCATCAGCATGCTGCTCACCGCAGGCTCCCCAAAGACCAGAGCAACGCAAACTATTTTACAAAATAAACACAACCACATCAGTAACACTTTCTTCCTCTCTACTGCCCAATAATATTCTTCCTCTTGCTTGCTCATAAAATAAATCTGTCAGGATACTGTACGAGATTACCTATATATTTAAATTATGATCTTGGCTTATGTTTACATTATCGCTCTGGTTCAGGGTACATGCCGTGGGGAAGGCAGTCCAGTCCTAGGAGAGTATTATTTTCGAGTGACTTTTATTGTCCATTATCTTACACCATTTCTGTCACAGCTATGATGCCTGGTAGGAACAGTTCACAACAGAAATATCTTTGTCGTTAGTATTCTCATTGCAATTTGGTCAGATCAACCTTTAAATCTCATCCATCATACTGAAGAGCTTTGGCAAAGCAAGCGCAGTAATATATGCTTCCACGCAAAACCTAATTACAGGCTAGGTTAAAAAGCCTACCCCATTCCTTCTGCAGTGCAAGGTGACAGGAAATCCTGGGCATCCCTTGGATTCTCACTCTCCCTTTTTGCTGGTGAAGTGCGTAACCCGTTCATTACAGCAGACTGATTCTGTCTGGCACATGACAAACTTACTTGAACCTAACAATTAAACTTCTGACAGCGTTTCCAAAAGCAGAGAGTATTTACTGTAAATGCTTGACAATTTTTTTCTCTCTGCTCATCTCTCTCAACAGTCACCTTATGATGACTGGAAATTACCATAAGCAAATAGCAGTCTAACATCCAAAAAACCCCTCATGTTAATGTGAAATACACACCTGCCAACACTGAAAAAACATGAATATGGATGTTAAAGGAAACAAAATGAGGA
>NW_009258673.1:263682-271432 GCF_000687185.1 Egretta garzetta
AGAGAATGCTGCAAGAGCAGAGTGAAGTAACACAATTCAGTAAAAGCCAGCTCCGAAATTGCTGCCCAGGCCCGGTGCAGAGGGCCCACCACCACCCCCCGCCCCGCCGGGGAAGGGCTGCACCGTTTGTCCTCCCAACCCCTCCGCATTGCAACAAGGGAATTCAAGCAAGAACCGTTAAATAGAGTGCAGATATATCACCAGGAAATAATTTCAAAATTTTAGGCTTAGCATGAAGATGAAACTGTGCCTATAGACAGACATGCACAAATGTAAGACAGCTGAGGTATGGACACCTGCAAAGCCTGAGAAAGCATAAAATATATGGAAGCGTTAACAGACTCTTAAAAACTATGTATTAGGGCTGCTCAGTCACACAGCTTTGTTAGACTGAGTAAAGCCATCCATGACCAAAGTGCTAATATATTACCTATTATAACTTTGTTCATCCTCACTGACACAAGCTCTAAAGGACAAATGAAGACTGGTGCAAATCAACTTTCCCAGCCGTCAGTATCAGGGAAGCTTGTAAGGGTAGGCCCTGATCTAGCACTCAAAGCAATGAAAGCATCAGTCACCAAACGCAGTTAAAGACTATAGTTGTGTTCCAAAGCAAAATTATCTTTATCAGCATTTTTAAGCACTGGGGACCCCAGCTGTGCTTTTTAACTCAACCTTTATTTGAGTCTCATTTAACAGATGGGTATTTTTGAAAACTTTCAGAAGCACATCCTCATCCAACCTTAAATAGCTCATCTCAATAGAAGTTACAAATATTCCAACTGTGGAACTGACCTCACGAAAAATACAAAATTATATTTATGTATTTATACATTGAAAATTTTACAAGTATCTGCTGCCCAATCAAAATGCAGAAACCAAGTCGCAGTGCTCAGTGAAAGCTGTACCTGCCATTTATAAACCCTCAAAAGGATAAGGACGTTTGTAACAAATTGACCACTGAGCAGAGGAAAGGTGTTTTAATCACACCTTCCATTTTACGGGTGTTGGAATTACCCTGAAAGCAGGTGCAGACGGGTTTGTGTTCAGACTTTGTGCAAACTGGATTTTCAACAGCCACTAATGGAGGGCTGGCTTCTCAAAGACCCCAAATCCGCTAACCGAGAACGTTCAGTAAAATGGCTGAAAAGCCCTAGAGCTTTTTCATACCGTGTCAACAACTGATATTCATTAAACAAATGCTGTGACAGACATTGTAATTCACTGTTCCATACCTAGAAGCAAAATGACATTAAGTCAACTATTCAAAGCTATTCCAAGGCATCTCACTGTAGATGTCAATAAACCAAATGCTTCCTGCCAATGATTAAGTATCTGTGTCAGACTTCCCACTCTCTCAAATCCCACTCTACAGCCAGCTCAGGTCCATATTCCCATTTTAAGCAAGCAAGATTATAATTTCAAATACTCTGTATCCTAGTTTGGGGACAATTCTAGTAAAATGACTTGAAAATAGCAAGGTCTGACACAGTATTCTCCCCTCCGCAACTACATTACTATGCCTGAAGATGCTACTTGAGTTTATACAATACTTTTGACAGATCGTTTCATGTGCCCATTACTTTCATAAATTGCCACCACCACCCAGGAAAGTAGTTAGCTTACTTCTAATTCTGTTTTAAAAAGGTTTCATTTGAGTTAAGGGTTAGAGCTGAGGTTTGTTTTTTTTCTATGTCATAGCATCAGCTCCACAGAACTTGGTCCCAAATCAAGACGTAATTGTTTCTAAAAGCCCTCTAAACACACTTTAGATGGTATGTAGCTCAATCCATCCATTACAAGGGATGGTTTCACATGGCTCCCATTAAACAGTCCTAGCATTGGGGCCAAGAATACTTGGCGATTTATAATTATGCCCAAGTAATCGATGTGAGAAGGTGAATGTTCTTTTCACCAGCCTGGCTGGACTATTCCTACCTCTTGTTGCACTGCACGGAATTTCCTAGTGCAACACCACATGTAAATATTTATATACAATGTTGGCATAAGATGTAGATAACTATCAAATACGTGTTCACATCCAAAATTGAGGCTGGAGAGCAGTCAGAGGCATTTGAAGTGACAATAGTTCCTCTGGAGAGAGATAATACTGTAAACACAGCCCAGCAACAGCAGGTTGCATCTCTCCCCAACTAGTTTTCACTTGTGTATGTTTCAGATAAAGAAGCCAACACACCTTAATTTATGTGCTTCTGCAATTTTGAGCCTTCCAAAAGTATTCACTATATTCATTTTTACAACCTTTGAAACGTTAGAGATAGACCTCCCAGGCCACTACTGGTGCTAACGAAACGCATGTTAAAAATAAACACAGACTAAACCTACCTGGAATTTTACTGTATTGCTTACTAAGCATGCAACAACATGCTCACCTTTTAATTTACAATGCAATAAAGCTTTCAAGCCTGAAGCCAAATTATTTAAGAACATTCCTGTTATCCTTCTCAGAATTCATTCATTTCTGATGAAGGAAAGATTAAATATAGGCTGGAAATATATTCATAACGTATACGTTCACAGAAACTGCCAGACATTTTCACATCATTAAATCATAACTGAAATAAGTAACATCACATACAGCCATGAAACGCACACTGTCTAAAAAATGCCAACTTCATTATCACGCTGGCCGTACGGTCTCCCTTCCGCACCAAGGGGACAATCAGGTATTGGCACATAAGTGAGCAAGCTTACTGCACTACCAGCGAGCTGACAACCTACGTGTGAAATACAAACAGCTTCCACTCTCCATCAACACCCGAGGAGCCCTTGTAAAAAAGAAGAGCCAGAAATCAAGTAGTAGGGAAGACCGACTGTTCCCAACCTACGGCAAAGACATCCAGTTTAAGCCAATCCCTAAAATAAGTTCCTACCACACACAACTAAGAACCCAAACTACGTCAACAGCTTGTTCCTATCAAGACACCGTTAGCAACTCATCATCTCCAACAAGAGCACAAGCAAACAGGTGAGCTCAAGCCAGCAAGACAAAAACAGAACATCCAAAGTACAAAAAAAATTTTAAATAAGCTCTGCTGCTACGGCCCCAAAACCTGAATGTGGAAACTGTTCAGCCTGGTCTGTTCTCAGAAAGCTTAACAAATGTATGACCTTAAATCCTAACAAAGTGTTTTATATATAGATAGAGATATATACATACATATATATATATATATACACACACAGACACGTGATTAGAAACACCACCACTTAGCACTGATAAATACCATTTAATTAGCACACTTCCAAATATTAAGCAAGGTACTTCTGAAATACTGCTGTAATTTCTCATGTTTAAGGCAGACCAAAGGAAAAGAGCAAGCCCACGTCAAATGGCCTCAAATCCCATCAAACCTGCTGTAACCACTCTGTTCGTGCAGTTCATCTCTAGAGCCATTCATTTGAGTCTTTAATAGCCAGCATATCTGTCTGAAATACAGGGAAGAGGGAGGAAGATACAGATGTATATAGACGTACGCTCACCCAACTTCAAAACATCAGAATCACAGCTTGAAGTATTTACATTTCTCATAATCAGAAGTAAGAGGAAATGATGCTGAGAATTATGCAGCCCAGCCAATCTAAAGATTCATATGATTCAAATCCAAAGGCAACTTCAAAGCCACCTCATAAAACCCTATGCAAAACTTCCAAGCAGCCAGATGCCAGCATTGCAGGAAGAGCTTTCGCAGCATCTGGGTCTTGCAAGTAACAGCCAAACGGAAGCAGAAGCTCTTCCCTGTGTAAAAAGATTTAACATTTTTCTACTTACAAAAATAGCGACATTAGAAATAGGTTTGCATTTTTTCTGCCTCAAAATATGCTAAATAAGACTCTTATCAATATTGCTAGAAGGTGCCTTATCCATACCAAATAAAATAGTCAGCTTCCCTGCACGTTCCTGGGTATCTAGGACTAATGGCACCAGCTTTCCAAAAATTAACGCAGCTCTTCAGTTCATATCCGCACTTCTGTACCACTGTACGCAACACATCTCCACCTCCCTTCCCACACGGGCACAGTTTTCCTTACAGAACAAGATTCATTCACCAGTGCCTTGCCGATCAAGGCTAGGGGGTAAAACAAAAAAGACCTGTTCTTATAAAGCCTGCATAGCTGCTTTTATTACTGAGTTTGATGACAGACAGGGTTAATGACGTTCTTGCAGAGAACTCTCCCTTTCCTGGGCTAAATGCCCAAATTCTTTCTGGATTCACAAGACTTGTCTATTTAAATTCCTTTCAAGAAAATTATAACTAAATGTGCAAGCTCTGTATAAGAGAAAAATCACATTTCACGCTATATTCTGCCCTCTACGTAACCATTTTCTGTAATTCTAATAAGCTCAATGTTGAAGCATAAACTCACTATCAGAGTGTTAAAAACCATAAGCTTACTTAGGCAAACAAAAATCTTTGACCCTGCCCACCCTGCATTTCATTCCCAACCTCCCCTGACTGCCAAGACACCGCACTGATCTCAGATTAATACTATGCTGCTAGGACAGAAATTCACCTATTCGAGGGAGCTAAAAAATTACACTTTACTTAACAAGACAACAGCTCCACAGTTTCACTTCCAGTTTCCTGTCTGAAAAACCTCTGCCACACGCCACAAGGTGCCTGCCAGACATTCCCAGCTCTACAGAATATATCGATCGGAGACCGAGCAGCTCCGCACCATACAGGCACATGATACCGGCAGAGAGGAGATGACTTGCCCTGCCCTGGTCTTTCATTCCCCCTAAAACTGAGGTCCAGCTCGCAGTTGTTTTGCAGACACTTCACAGTCCTTCAGACAATAATAAAAAAAAAAAAGCACTTGTGGCAGAGAGCATGACACCAAAGAACGAGCATACGTTTGCAAAGGCCTTTACATTATGTTTCCAAAATGCAGCATCTGTTCTGTCTACCACCAGGTACCTACCTATCAGCCATGATGAGAAGTACTTAGGGTTAAAGTGCTAATGCAATTAAAAGAAAGAAACAAAGAAGTCCAGCTGAGGCACAGAATGCAATTTAGCTTTCAGCAATCCATGAACTAAGTAAAATATAATTTTCCAACCATCTCAAATTACCAGTCTTTAACAGTAATTATGCAGAACAGCTAAAAGTATCTAGCATGGACCAGTTCATCAGCATTCGAAGACAACTGTTTACCATCAGATACTTGCACAAACACAAAGGTTTGTTTCAGAAAAGAAACACAAATATTTACAGTATTTCAAAATAAGCTACAATATGGCTTGGTAGCATCAACGCAAATTATGCTGACACCTTATTAATACCCGTGAATAACACACTACTACTCATCAATGGAAATAATTTCAAGTCCAGCAAAATCCATGCGCTGCTGTCCCTGACCAGTGAGGCGGCAAGCAACACGGCAAAGCAAGTGCAAAAGCAGAAAAATAAAAAAAGGATCAAACTGACCCAATGTAAAACAAACCAGTTTCAAGAGCTGATAGGAAAATACAAATGAAGAGTGATGTAGCAATTTATTTGGAAATAACATGAATTGCTGTATTAAGTGGCCAGACTTGACTGAAGTCAAAGACGGGGACAAAGCACGCCTGTCCTGACGCCATTCTCTAGTTTGCTCTAACCCTTAGGCAGCATCACAAAATAAATGTGGATGACCACAGTGATGTCAGCAGGATCCTGCAGGGATTTACAGATATTTGGAAAGCAAAAGGAGCGCGTGAGCAAGGTTTCTATAAAAACAACAAAGCCGTTTTGGTAGCACACATTCCTGTAAGTGGACAGAGTTCCCACACTACAACCAAGAGCTGCATAACAACTTCTTTTAAAAGAGTAAATGTGTGGAAAAGGAGAATGTGTGGAAGAAAAACAAGACATTTAAATAAATAGAAAATATTTATTAATCAATTTGCAACACCTACTAGTTGGTTGACAGACATGGACTACTTCAGATCAAACCAAGGCAAGAGAGAGGCAAATCCAAAGTCCCTGAACCGTGAACCCTCGGTGTAGGGAGGCAGAGGCTGGACTACACCATCCAATTTTAGAGGCCAAACCCCACCTTTAAAACATGGGAGATGGAAGGAGAGTTGCTTCAGCACAGCAGCTAGTGACCCCTGCTCCACCGCACGGCGGCTTGCTCCCTGAGGAGTTTACAGCCTAGACCAAGCCAAAAGCCTACCAGTAAACCAGTAGTTAGCCTATGGAAGAACATAACTGCCACACGCTCTCAGCAAAACACAGCCACATGCTTGCAAGCACCAGTATTTCATGCTATGGTAACAGCGTGTAGGAAAAGCTATGGACAACAGCAGAGTCCAGAGGGGAATTAATGCCACATACTGGACACAGGAACAAAAGCTACCCTGGTTATTACTGCTGCCTGATGGCTTAAGAGTAGATATAAATTTAAATATGGTCCTGTATAACAAATTAGAGACAGTATCCAAAGGGAAACTATATTCCCCCACAGCAACTAGCTGCTTTTGTCAAACTTATTAGTGCCATCTAGGTCACCAAAAGAATGAGCGAGCTGGCACTCAGGTGTCCCCAGTTTCAGATGAACAATATGAAAGATAACATGCGACTTCAGCCAAGTCTGATAAGAGTCGTGATGAATGATTCATTTCAAACCTTACTTCCTTTGGAGCACCACATGCAAACAAGTTGTTTAAAAACACTCACCACTCATCTCCTGCCAACCCAGGCTTCACTTTCACTTAAGCTTTTCTAGCTGACCAACTTGTCACACACCAGCCAGAGGAACAACACTGCTGGCATCTCCTGCCAGTCCCACGAACTCTGAAATAAAGCTCACAAAAGGCAGGAGGGCACCTCGGAGACCCAGCCACGGCCACGCTGGGTGGGAGAGAAGACGCTAGCACAAAGCTTCCCCCCACAGCTGCCTTTAGGAAAATGCAAAACCAAATACTGCAAAAGGCGTGCCTAGATGTGAGTAAGGTGGGTAGGAGGGGATGGTCGGGGAAGTGCTGCAATATTGGTTTTCATTGCCTTGTTATTGACAGAATGAACGACGCTGAAGCAGTAAGGATTTAGCCTTGCTATTCTGAAAATAAAGTTCTTGTTTCCTTCATCACCCCTTTGACATTTTTCTAATCCATAAGTAAACAGAATATTGAGGGGTTTTTACAAGAAGGGGAAAAAAAAAAGCAATCCACAAAAAAAAAAAAAAAAAGAGGAACACTAATGTGACGTGTTTACAAAACAACCAACCCCCAAAAAACCAAACCTGGCTGAACCTTTGAAAACAATACGGACTTCATTGAAAGCAACAATCAACAGCAGGTTATACCAAAATGCTACAAGGTCTGTTTGTTCTTGAGAATGAATCATGGTTTGCCCCTGGGAAGAAAGAAAAGTGCAACTAGAACATGGGCTCCTTCAGGGACTTATTAGATCCTCAAAAAGCCATCACAGATGCCGAAACCTGCTTTTGCAGCAGAAGCTTCATCTTGAAGATGCGCAACAGAAAAGCAGAAGAGAAGAAAAGCCGGTAGGTTACACTTCGGCATTCACCGGTAACAAAAGGAAGAGGTGTCAGCCTCGCGTCTCCAGCCTGACCTACTGCAGGCTTTCCAGACAATTCCCTACCGTTCTACTGTTTCCAAGAGCTGGGCCGCATGAGCAACCATGGATGCTCCCCAAAGCCAGGGTTCCCAAGTCACCAGCAATTTTCTTGATTGCACATATCCCTCTCCCACCCTACAGCTCCAAACTTACTCTCAGCA
>NW_009258673.1:272065-279816 GCF_000687185.1 Egretta garzetta
GGGAAAGAGGACATGCCCCTTTGCTACACGGGGACCCCCACCGCCAGGTCGCCTTGCTGTGGTAATGCGGACCGTAGCAAAGGGAGCAAGGGGAAAGGCAACTTCATGAAGAAAAACACCAGTGGCGGGACTTTAACATGGGCAACTACAGTGAGAACATGAACTCAGGTCGGCCATCCCTCCCCACTTACAGAGCCAAACCCTCCCCTAGGGAGCTGCGTG
Organism: Egretta garzetta; assembly: GCF_000687185.1. NCBI lineage: Eukaryota > Metazoa > Chordata > Aves > Pelecaniformes > Ardeidae > Egretta > Egretta garzetta. The sequence continues at coordinate 272,288 of NW_009258673.1, forward strand.
CCCACAGCACAGCAAAATGCTTGACTTCCAGGAACCAGTTTCATCAATAGACAATCAAAACTATTTAAACACTATTTGCAGCAATTTGGACTTAATTAGCTGCAACTTGATTAACAGTCTTTTCTTCAGAGACAACTGCTGCACGTTTTCCCTTTCCTTGCGTTAGTGATGAAGCACAAAAGCTAAAATAAGTCATCACAGTCACTTTAAAGTACAAACCAGGGAGACTAAAAGAAATCCTAATAAATAAGTCACAGGGTAAGTTATTACATACCTTAACACACAAAGAATTAAAAGCAAACACAGGTAAAGAACCGTACCCAACACTGTTTACCCTTGGATGGTAAAGTTCTTACAACTGACACAATGTTATAAATTGAGTAATTGACCCGCAAGGAAGTAAGGAGCTCAAGAGAGTTAAAAATTACCCTATAAATACCATAAAGATTAACAGGTTTGTAATACCCACCCAAGAAGCACTTACTCTAAGTAGAATGATTATGAAAACACAGCAAGAATATTTACTGCATGGTACCGAGTTCAGTATATACAGACTGCCACAAAAGGCAGCACTGGTTCTTAATATAGTGACAGCTGAAAGTCACCACTTAGATTTCCCAACTGATTAAAGGGTAGCATACAGGCACACACGGTCATGACTTATTTGCTTCTTTGGAGTACATTCCTATATTTTCAAAAACCTTTTCAAGGTTGTTTGGGGTTTTTTTTTGTGTTCCAGCTTAACACTTTTGAGACTCGCGTTTTGCACAACTCTGACAGAAGAGCTAACGAAATACTGACAGCACAAAGGAACAAAAGCAGAACTTCCATGAAGGAAAGAGGAGGGAATTTTTGTGTCCATGTTTGTGGATATCTATTCTACCCTGAGTCCCTACTCTGGGAGGAAAGGAATCTTAAAATATCTACAGCTTTTCTCCCCATCTCCTCACTCCACACATATATGCCCCAAGAACCAGAACCCACCACAAATTCTCCAAGCCAGGCGTGACATTCAGAGCATTCCGATGCAAGAAACAAAGTGTTCCAACAAGGAGAAAACCCACTCCTTTGCAAGACGGCAGAGACAAGTGTCCACAAGGTTAGGAACAGGACAGAGACTTTAACTGAAATTCCTGAAAGGAATCGAATTGAATGTACTGTGAAGTTGCAATCCATCCTGTAGGTCAACATCCCCCAATTATTACACTGTCTGCAGCAATTTTTGATCTCCCAACTCTACAGTTTAAAAATCACTAGGTTAAGAAAAAAGTTACTCTCTCAAGTAGAAGAGGACAGTTGGCTCTAAGGAAAGGAGAAAAATTGCAGCTTCCATCATCTCGCGCCACTTGAGCCAGGAGACAGCCGCTGCCTCGGAAGCAAGCACCACCGAGCTTGGGTGAAAACAGCTCGGGCTGTGCTACCTCCCAGCACACCAACTCCGAGAGGGAGCAATCCCAACTATCCAGCACCCGTTTTTCCTGTCAGCATGGACTTAAAGCTCTGCTTCATGCACGCCATGAGTTTTCAACAGGCTGGTGGATATTTCCCGCCTCATAGCAAGTGGGCTTCTCAAAGACGGAATGACAAAAGTAACTGGAGAACAGTATCTGCCACTGAGCTCTGCAAAATGAAAGACTTGCAAATCCTCCCCAGGGTGTGGAGCAGCACCTGCTCCGTCAGCAGGCTGGGCCGGGCGCGGGGTCACAGCCCTTATCAGCGCGGTTTTTGACCCCTGCAACACCAGCGCACTAGGTGAGGCGACTGATTCACTTGGACATAGCGCGTGGAGGAGCAGGATGGCGAAAGCATCCCCCAAACGGACAGCATAACCGGTCCTGGGGAATCCCACCCAGATGAAATACAGATGTTTCAGGCCTGAAAGGTGGGCTGCTGTGCAGAAAGGAGACACGGAGACCTCCTCGGGAAGGTCCCTCAGCTGTCTCCCGGCAGTGTTGAAACGCAGATCTGGGGACGCACCAGCCAGGCAGTTGGCAGCCACTCGTTTTGTAAAGCTGGGGCAGCACAAGACCTTATCGTCCCCCTCCTCAAAGGGGAATCTCTGCCCTTCCCTCTAGCATTGCCACGCTCGGGGTTTCTTACCCTCGATTCCTCAGTTCGGTTGGTTTTTAAGAGGTTTAAGCTCACCGAGCTAGCGTTGCCCGAAATGTGCCAAGGAGCACTCCCACGTCACGCTGCCACCGGCAACACAAGGTCGGGAGCCATCTCTGCCCCCTAACCAGAAGGCTCGTTTCCAAAAGGGGTTTCTGGAACAGCCTCAGCAGCATCTCCATGTTGTAGAAACAAAATTTCAATACAATTTCCAACTGCTGTTACACAAACAATCCATCCTCTGAATTAAAAAACCCCAAACCCGTATTATACATTATATTGAGCGAAATTGGTCTAGAGGCGCAGCCACATTTTAAAGACATGGTGAACTGAAACGTGCACGGACCACTGCACCTGCCAGCTCCCGACAGAGAAGCCAGAATTGCTTCAGAATGAGAACTGCTTGAAATTACAAATTACAACCAAAGCCAGTCAATACTTTGATAAAAGGACAAAATAAACTGCCTTCCTAAAAAGCAAATGCACTGATCTGTCAGGGCTGGTGCCGAGGGCTGTCCAAAGGCAGGGGATGGCCTGGCACCTACTTTGATTCATCATGTGAAGCACAGACAAAGGTTGGAGTCCAGAACTGGAGACCAAAGTTACTCAAAGCAAACAAACAATCTTTCCATCTTCTGCATTTTGTGATCAGGTATGTCGTAACTATTTTAATAAGTTTTATCATTGCCACAGTGTACTAGCTCCCAAGAACAGTGAAACAGCACATCCAATTTACAATCTAGAACCAAATTAATGTAGTTCCGTGCACAAATTCCATTTCTGCCATCCTGAGATCTGAGCAGAAAATAACAAAAATCATTATGCCTTTCACACCTGCTCTTCTTCTGACTTTATTGCACTTGGACTCTATTAAAAATATGGATTTGCTACATGCTTCCCTGACAGTTTCTGATCTCCCTGATTTTCTTGTGTAAAGCACAGTACAAGAACAGGACAGGCAGTACCACCTTATCTTGCCGAAACACAGCAGACTCTGAAGAAGTAATTCATAAACTACTTGCAAGTCTTTTTTTTTTGAGCTGTAATAAATAATGCATTCTGCCACTACACAAGCATTTGTGAGGCTTCAAGAATGCTTTGGAGTACGAAATTCCTAGAGTCTCATTCACTTACACCATTTGGTTCCAAATAGAGCGAGTCTGCTGTCGGTTCACTTAAATGTGTAACAGGAAACTCAATTTTGACTAAAAGGTTGTATTACATTACTACTGGTTTTATATGGAAACCTTTTTAGAAGTAAGAAGCTAAGGGGAAGGTTTTTTTCCTCTCCCATCTGCGACAGACAGCTGTTCACTGCCTGGAATCTATGATAGCAGACACTTAAAGTAGCACCAAGCTGAAGTAAACACTTCAGAAATTTAATTTCTTTAACTGCACTGACACCGTAAAATTATTTACAATTTATTGCGTCGTGCCATGTGATAAGCTGGATCATATGACTGAACAAAGGAGGCTAAATATACTGTGTTCACTGAATAAAAATTTTTTTTTTCTTAAATATTTTAAAATATCAAAAAACAATCCCAGAGACTTCTCACACACATACAGCAGCAGCACTTACAGTAAGTCCAGATGTTTAAATATTTAGCACAGGTTAGAACTTGAAGTAATCTTGATCCAATCCAATATGCATATAAAAAATAAGCCAAGATAGAAAAAGACCTATCTACCCATAAAAAAATTTGACAGCTTTACAGACTTCTGCATTCAAACCACTATTAAAAATAACTCCCTGTGGTTTTCTGTTTTTAAACAAAATTTAGCTTACAAGCTCTGGAACTGCCCACTTTGTCCCACACTTACGGAGAACCTCAGTCCTCCCCGTCCGACATTTCAGCCAACTCAAGAGAGCAGCTTCCAATCTGACTGCACAAACAAATGGACACACCTCCACCCCCCCCAAACCTGTAAGAAATGTTTGAATAAGTACTTCATACAGCTTAATTTTCTATGTAATTTAGACGCACTGCAGCAATTTCAACCTGCTGGAAAAAAAAGCTCTGATTTTAAAGTCATTTTTAAACCTAGATTTTGCATGCAAATTTTTTTGGCTTCTCTTTTTTCTTCAGAAAGAAAAATATTGTCTGGGCCAACATTATCTCTCAGTTTGAACACAATCTTCTCTCTCCTAGACACTATTTTTTTTTTTTCCCCCCTCCTTTTAACTTTAAAGACACAGCTCTACAGTCAGACACGGAATTCGGAAGTGGAAGAGACCTTTTCCATCCCATCCCATCCAACACGCTCTGCAGCCGACAGACTACGGCTCCCTCAAACGCATCAGGCCGGAAGGGTCCAACCTGCTTTCCCCGGTGCACATCCTATTCCCTCCATGCAGCAGCCCTCTGACCCCTCAGTGGGTCAGCTACCCTCCAGGGAAAGGCAAGGACACAGCTAAGGAAAACACAAATTGCCCTTTCAGCAGCCACAAAGAGTGAAGTGGTTCAACTCAAACTTTTTTTTTGTGTCCCTTCCCCCTTTTCTTTTTTGGTTCCTTGGTTTCACACCAATTTACTCAGCTGAGCCAACTCACCACTATTCAGAATGCCAGCCCTGGCACGGGGGAACAGGGAACACACGGGAAAGCATCCCGGCTGGTAGCACCAAGATGTTGGCTCAGCCACCTAGGGACTCTGCGTGACGTGGAGACACACCAGATCTTCCTCATTCTGTTATCCTCAGCTTTCAGATAAACTGTACTTATCTTCTAGGGCACTTAAGAGATCTACCAACAAAAAAGCACAAGGAACCTGCTGAGGACTTGCATGTGCTCGTACTAAAAGCTTTACAAAGGGAAGGGTGAGAGTAATAAACACAGCGTTCACAGGACTCAGTAACAGAAGAAAGTCTTTTCAAGGCCTCTGCCTTTAACAGGACAGAGCGCTAGTTCTGTCCATTTCAGACAGCCTTGAGCTTCCATGGGATTTTATGCTGGGAAAGGCCGTTTTGTCCAGCCTGGAGAGCGTGGCACGGACGCACGTGAGCTTCCTCTGCCTCCGCGCCTGTCCTCTAGCCAGTGGCAGAGCATGGCACTGTTTTCTTGCCAAAAGCCACATTTTCAGGGTCTTCAGTGACGAGCAGTATCAAGGTAATCACGAACTATAACCCAGCTGCGTGAATATTTAGTGTTTGTTTTCAAAATCGCAAGAATGTATCCAGTGTAAATGCAACATGCAAGAAAAACAAAGGCATACATCACACAACTCCCTACCAAGCACCTGCATAGGCGCACACCGAGTTAGTCACCGCCGTTCCCGTAAAAGGTAAAACAGACCGGTTAAGTGAGTTTACCGGACAAATGCAGGCGTGCGAGTCAGAGGTAGAATGGCGAGTGGTGACTTCCTCAACCCTAAATCTGTGCTCCAACCCCACAGAGCATCACAGCCACTGTCCAGCCAGGTGAGCGCCGAACTGCAGTAACACTGAGGAAGCTGCACTTAAAAACACTCAGTGGCAAAGAGGAGCCCAACTTCTAAAACAAGCTCCCACGTATTTATTTCTCTCATTTGCTGGAGACCTCCGTGAACAACCCCTTCTATAAAGCCATCTAAGAAAAGCAAATTAGAATGCCAAAAGCTAAAACACAAGTTGGGCTTGTAAGGACTGTACCCCAACTAGGCTCTCACTTAGGGCAGAGCAAAAGCCAAGCCCCAGAGGTCATACTGATGCCCGCTTTCATAATTTCATTTTTAAAATCCTCCTGGAGTACTTCCTCTGCTCTTCCAGCAACACAGGGTCAATTTTTCTACTTTAAATTCCGAATGAATAAGTCTGATTTCTACCACCTGCCCCGCTTGTTGGCTGCTCCAGGTCCCACAGCCCAGGCTGTGCCGCCATGTTATTTGTTGCATACACACTTTTCATAGCCTTGGGGTTAAATATACCTGGCACCACATGAAGTAGGAAAAGTTGTTAAAGTACATCCACTAATTCGTCTTCTACGCATCTAGACAGCGTGTTGTGATGGTGCGCAGGAGGTGGACTTGTTGCTAACTACCTGATGTACAGCTAAGAAAGCAGAGGTAGAGCAGGAGAAAAACCCACACAGGTATTTCTGGCTCCTATCTCCATACGAAAAAAATACTCATTTCACCCTGAGCAAACCATCATTAATAGACCATTCAGTACACAAACTCTTTAAAGCCAATGAAAGAGGCCTCCAGACCAACAGGTCGGTCTGAATAAAGCCCAAAAGCATGCTGTAAGAGAAATCAGAACCTCCTGCTATTTTGTCTAGTACAGCCTCGATTACTATGAGAAATGAGAAAAGCCAGTGCAGGCTCAATATGTTCAATTACACTTCAGTATTATCTATTGACATAAAACTTTTCGGGTGGGATCATAGAAGGCAAGCACTACAAAAAAATCTGTTTCTCAGTGTGGGCTTGGAGTCCCAAGTTACCCATCTTCACCTGCTTTTCTCCCAACAAAACGAATACCGAAGAATCTGAAAAGGTGTATTAAAACTCATATTCAAATCACATGTCCGTCCTCTCTCATAAAACATGCATTTGTCAGGAAACTGAATTCCAGAGGAAGAAGGGAAAACAAAACAGGCAGAAGTGTTTTATATGTTGCAGGTGTTAAGAAACCAAAAGGTTGATTCTGTTCTGACAAGTTCCTCTGGGGCGACAGCAGTCACTCGCACTCCGGCTGGAAATCTCACTTCCCACAGAAGATGCTCTTTTTCCACCATAACAAAAGTTCCTCCCAGGCCCCATTTTTTTTTAGGTCTCTAAGGCACAGAGCCATAGCAAACAGGGGCAGCAACATTCTTATCTAAAAGAAGGGGTTTTTTCTTTTTTTTTTTCCTCTGTAGTTGCTTAAAAGAACATGACTGCAACAAAGAATGTCGACAGGAAAAAAGTAACCGTGGAAAGAGTTTGACTCAATGTCAAGAGATGTCTGAAAACGTAAAACCTGTAGAAACGCTGCACAAGTTAAACAGTTGCTTACAATGATTCACAAAAATGAACTTTTAAAGGAGACACAGAAATGACAGCAAGACAGTCATAACGTGTCAGGAACTTGCATCACTGGACTTCAATTGCTACAATATTTCCTATCAAACTACTTATACTGCAATAATGCCACAGGCAGGCACCATGGGCAGAAATGTTCTGTCTGTGCGAACAGACAGACAAACAGATGGAGCTCAGAAATCCACCATTATTCTGAACAAGCAGAAATCACACTTTGGAGGGAATAACATTTTGAGGGGGAAAAAAACCCGGCATTTCATAGTTCAGCTCCAACATGTGCTCTCTGAAAAGCAATGTGGTGATCCCCACAGCATTGGTTTTATCTCGGAGTTCCCATCTTCTGAGCGGGCGGGCACAGGTACGCTCCTCCCGGGGGCCGGGGGGAACCCCGAAGCCGCAGTCCCAGGGGACCCCAAG
>NW_009258673.1:281131-281657 GCF_000687185.1 Egretta garzetta
GGAGCCGAGGGCGGTTGCACAACGGCGGAGCCGCCGCCGCCTTCGCTTTTCTTCCCTGGGTGCCGGTGCCGAAGGGGCTGGGATCCGGTGCATTCCGCAGGCGCGGCCGCGTGCAGCACGGAGGGGGTTGGGGGTTTGCAGCAATAGGGGGCTCAGCGGCTCGAGCTCTAACATGCCTTCGACGTTTCAGACGGAAAATCCTGAATTGGCAGACCGCTGTGTTCTGCAGATGAAGACCCATGTTAGCACTCGGAATGGTTTAAGTTGCATTTGAACTTGAAATTCAACAGGATTTTTTACAAGAGAACAAAAACCTGAAAGTGAACTTAATAATAAAAACGAAACTAGCAAGTCTCGTCTAGTTGTCTGAGCTGGGCGAAAGGCGCAGGGTGGCAGCACATCGGGTGGGAAGCGTGACTGCTCGTAGTTTGTCAACTCCCGTACTCCAGGGCCCAGCTCCATCAGAAGGTGTTTGCTGGTACAACTGGGAAACTCCTAGTGCTGTCATAGCAGAAAGTGCTAATGC
>NW_009258673.1:281887-300859 GCF_000687185.1 Egretta garzetta
CGCGCTGTGCAAGCAAAAGCACCTTTTGCCAGTGTACCTTCACTCCTACTCAGCCCTTTGACAGTTAAAAAGAACACAGTTGGGTTTTTTTAAACCGATCCTCTAAGCGAGACTGGTGGCTGTGTTGCTGTAAGCAGTCAGCATGGAGCTGCCAGCTGCCGCCTCCGCTGGGCCGGGAGCGTGGGTGCGAGGGAGGGAGTGCTGGGCCGGGAGCGTGGGTACGAGGGAGGGAGTTCTGCGCCAGGAGCGTGGGTACGAGGGAGGGAGTTCTGCGCCAGGAGCGTGGGTACGAGGGAGGGAGTTCTGCGCCAGGAGCGTGGGTACGAGGGAGGGAGTTCTGCGCCAGGAGCGTGGGTACGAGGGAGGGAGTTCTGCGCCAGGAGCGTGGGTACGAGGGAGGGAGTTCTGCGCCAGGAGCGTGGGTACGAGGGAGGGAGTTCTGCGCCAGGAGCGTGGGTACGAGGGAGGGAGTTCTGCGCCAGGAGCGTGGGTACGAGGGAGGGAGTTCTGGGCCGGGAGCGTGGGTGCGAGGGAGGGAGTGCTGGGCCGGGAGCGTGGGTACGAGGGAGGGAGTTCTGGGGTGGGAGCGATGGTACGAGGGAGGGAGTTCTGCGCCAGGAGCGTGGGTACGAGGGAGGGAGTTCTGGGCCGGGAGCGCGGGTGCAAGGGAGGGAGTTCCTGCTCACTAAGTAACGCCAGTAAGCCCCGTTCTTTGGGACATGGTTGATGGTTTCAGGCCGTTTGTCCTGTGCCTCAGCCTTCACATGCTTCCAAATTCCTTCAGGTGTCCTGGTGCTGCACTTGGCTGTCTAGAGGAGTCGGTCGGCCGCCGTGACCTGCAGCTGCCCAGCAGCACCCCGTATTTGGGACTTCCATTCCTGGCCTCTCGACTGATTGCATCACCTACACCTACACCAGAGCTGCGGGGAACCTGCCACCGGCGACATTTTGGTTCAAACAAGTCACTTTTTCCAGCAGACTCCACTCACATAGTTTAGGCTCCGCAGTAAGTCTCTGTATCGCAGAACCTGAAAAATCATGGCAGGCCTTTGCTCAAATGGCATTGCTTATCCATCAAAAGTCCTACTTTTAGGAAAACATTCTTGCTAAAGCAGTGCCACCTCTGGCGTCCACCGAGACAAGAGACTGCAGCAAACGCTTTGCGAGAGATTCAGGCGGTTTTGTAAGATTTGAACTGTTTCTTCTGGAAATGTCACCGGGTTTTGTTTTTGTTGTAAAGTTGTTTACGCAAAGCTAATATAAATTCAGTGCATTCAGTTTGGGTGAATATAAACATGATCATTCCAGGGGCTCGAGTTTCTGATACGTCTCACATTTAAGATGCTGTAAAGCTAGATCCCCTCTCCCTGAGCATTTCTGATAGCGTAGAGCTCTCTCTCAAGGGTACAGATGCCTGCACAGCTATGCAGTGCTTCTCACTAGAGACAGAGCAATAGACACAACAGATGGAAACTAAGAGGCCACCTGGTTTTAAAGCAAATCGTATCATCAATCTATCAGTACAAAATCTGAAATATGGGAAAGTGCTTAGAGAAACAAAATGAAGTCAATTTTTTTCTCCAAACTCAATTTTCCCGAGGTCTGTTGATGTACCATTTGCAAAAATGCATTTCTTTCTCTTAAAAAGAGAGTGTCAGTGCATCGAGGGATAAGAACTTCAGTGTTTTACATCAAAACAATGACAAAAAAAAGATCTTTTGTTATGCTGCCATAAGTTACCGTCTTTCTATTCTGAAAAGCTGGTTTTAAAAATCTGCTGCGTCCTTGTGCATAGCTTCAAGATCCAGGTTTTTCATTGCTAAATTAGACAGACCAGACAGAATTACTTTAGCTCATCAACTGCAATTCAGTTAGGAAAGAAAATTGCATTTCCTCAATTAAGTCAGTATTTTGACAGAAATAGACTTTCTTTCATATTCTCTGGTATGGTTCTGCGTGAAATTCTCTTTTAAACAACCCCCAAAGTGAGAACTTTCAGAAGATGTTTACTTGGCTTCTTCCTCGTGTCAATCCCTGTAAGAACAGCCACGAATTGATCCCGCGGCCTGGCTCGCCCTGCAGTGCTCATCGCCAGGCACCGATCGCATCCCCTGCGCCGTGGCACCTCCCTCCGAACCCGGCGCTCTGCGCCCAAGGACGGCAAGCTTAGGCTTTACGTCTCCAGACTGAGTCTCCTCGAGTACATGAAGTGTGTTTTATACACATCCATCCAAATGAATTGCACCATTCACGAATCTCAGCTAACTGTTTTCATTTCATCAATTTAATTATTTTATACAGTTCATGGATGGGTCGATGTACGTTTTAATCTGCAATATTTAAAATCCCACTGACAGAGCTGTCAAAAGGAACTCTTAGTAGCCAGTAGGAGCCTGAAGATCAGCCTGTAAGGAATGGAGAACTAAATAAAGAAAACTGTTTTAAATAACTTGTATTTTTAACATAAAATAGGAGGAAATAGTCTTTTATGCCTCTAACGCTTTTATGGCTAATACTCACATAGCTGTAGAGCAACCACCACCTCCTCCTTATTTACAGCCCAAATGTTTCAGTACTGACCCATGGCTGGTGAGGCCACTTCATTTTAATCGTTCAAACAGAACCAAGCACAGCAAGTACGCACGTGGTGTCAGTGGAGGCTGAGAAAATTAAACAGGAAAATTTCTGTATTACTTGAGGGTATGAAGATTGCCGGTAACAAGTCTGTTTTGAGAAAACTAGAGTGATCTTGACCCAAATCTTTAAGGATTTTAAATCAACATACAGTCAATTTGATTGACTTACTTTATTCTAGTGCTAAACACAACTGTCACTGTATCCTTCATCCTCAGTCCATTATTGATAAAATCCTGGCCTTACTGACTTAATATATGCCTATTGACTTATTTGGTATTTTCCATTCTTAATAGCATACGCTGAGGAGACTTCTGCTAGAAGTTATTTTGAGAACAAAAACCCCAAAGCCTTCTTCCTTAAATTAAAATGACAGCATTTAAAGAGATTCCATTTTCCAGCGGTAGCTCGGGAAGATCGGCTGTGCATTCCTCCTTCCGCAGACAGAGCCGAGCATGTCTTCTCCACACACACGCTACACGCAGGCTGGCTTTCATAGCGTGTCTGCAGCCTGCAGGCTCGGTTCTCATATTTCTGTAAGGTTCGAGTCCCAGAGGAAGCATTAATGCTAAAGGAATGCATACCAGTGTGGAACTAGTCTAAAAGTCAGTACAAAATCTCTCCAACAGATTGCTCAGAGAAACACCTCTTTTTTACCATATTTAAGATCTGTAGATTGATCTCATGAGCATTTGTGCAGCAGTTTAGTCTCAAACTGATAAGAGTGCTGCAAAAAGAGAGAAATAGAATCAAAGGAGATTAAAAAGCGCTGGTCTTCAGGAAGATAAGGCAACCTAGAGCCGCCACGTGACCCAGCGAACGCTCCAGCTCAGCCGCCTGCGGATCTCATCAGGGAACCAGATGTGACCAGTGGCAGAATATCCTTCGCAGCGTGAGATCTGGAGTATGTGATTGCCATCCAGGAAAGGGGAGATGGGAAAGTATGATGGAGAAAATGTCCTTTTTTTGTAGAGTTTAATTGCTTAGAAGAAAGACACGTTTTCTTTTAAAGAAGAAGGGATGCTAGGGAGCAGGCTTGGGAAGGTGTATGGAGGAAGGAGCAGAAGGCTTTTCCACATGGACAGAAAATTTAACATGGCTTCCTCTTTCCTGGCGATTGTGTGTTTTAAATGACGAAGTGGCTGCAGACAGTTCTCATTCATTTCTTTGGTCAGCTGCAAACTGGGTGGGGTGGAAGAGAAAAAATAGAAGAGGCCTTTGTCCCCTACTAGCAGGGCAGGAAATTGTGAGTTTTCATTCATGAATTTTTTGATTCTTCCGTGAGGAGAGGGCAGCCAGGGAGAGGAGTTCCACCCCAGCAGAGCCCCTCCGCACAGCTCAGGGGCAGAGGGAATGCCTCGCTGTCGGCCGTTTCATCCAGGCCAGCTGTAGGGCCAGCCCTGTCTGTCGGCATGGTACCTACCACCACCCCAAACTGCAAAGAGAGCTCATGCCATGAGCTCCGCGCTGCCTAGCAGGGGCTGTGGGTTGGCTGGTTCTATTGCTCTTGTGGAAGGGCAAACGAAAGATGGAGTTTTTCAGGCATACAGGCTTGTGGACACTGCTTATTTTGGGGAGAGAGAGAGAAGGAGGAAGTTTGCTGTATAGAGCTGGAGCTGGGGCACAGACAAAGCTGTGTGTCCTGCACACAAAGATTTCACTCGTGCGCTCTTGAGAGATAAGGAGTTGTGGATGCCTTGTCTCAGCCCCTAGCAAAGGATTTGGAGATGAAGCCTGAGCCCTTGAATTTGTATTCAAACAAAGAACAGAGAAGTAGTGCAGGGAGCAGAGCGCTGGGGTGAGGCCCCCAGCAGCCTGTGTTGCCAAGCAGATGGGCTGCCGTGTTCTCAATCAACTGCAGTTTTTAAGGTCATGCCTAGATAATGAGCATCACAGCACTCAAGCCTACAGATCATGAATATATGGATGAATATTGACTCATGCATTTTCCTTTCAGCAGCTCCGTTCATGTAACTTCCCCTCTGCTCCAAAGCCAGCACATCCTCCCTCTTGGTGTGTCTGCAGACTCTGCACCACCCTCTGCTCACTCAGACTCTCCGGCTTTTCCAGCACCTCAGCTCTCCACTGCAGCCAGCATCTCCCATGGTCCTCTTCTGGGAACTTTGTAAGACGGCGGGAGAAAGCAGATAGGACAAGTAATGCCAAGCACGAAAAGGTTTCCTCGAGTTAGATTTCAGAGAGAAAGTCACACGAAAAGGTAATCGCCAGCTGCAGCGCCTGCTCCTTCGATGTCCTTCATCACCACTAGAAAGTTGTAGCTACTGGTGAAATGCAGGTGTGGCTGCCTTTGCCGATACGGCAGGACCTGAGCAAGAGGCTGAACAACCAGCAGTCACACTGCACTTCGAGAAGCAGTCTGTGTGCCAGTGTAAGAACAACACAAGAGGGGGTCAAAGGAGAAGCAAATGTCACCATGCACAGGCCGGCTGGTTGCTGCTGCTGCCACCACCCTGAGAGACTCCAACAGGGCAGAGAGAAGGAAGGACAGCAGTGGGAAGGAGCCCAAAGAGGAGACCTGAACCGTGTCCTGCACCATTGCTGTAGACTGTGGCTACACCCGGAGTGGATCTGTGTAACAGGGAGAAGGATCCCCACAGACATCTCAGTAAAGAAATGTCTGTGAGGAGTAACTCGAAGGGTGGTAGGAGACCTTGTGGAATTGGGAACTTATCCAGCCTCCTGTGATCAGAGGGTCACAAATCTGAAACAGGCTGTGTGACACAGAGCCCAGGGAGACAGAGGCACGTCGCTTCGGTACTTTCTCTGACACATCCCATGGTGTGCTATCTGTGGCACCGGTTTTCTTCTCTTAACCATCTTGTGGGAAGAAGCGTCTGTACTAAGGCGGCAGGTATCTAAGGCTTGCTGTGAGAAGCAAGACTGGCCACACAAGATATGGAGCAATAAAAGTCAGAAGCAGTGCTATTCTATTACTGTTTGGGCTCTTAAGCTGCGTGCCACGCTACCTGTGCTACAGCTTATGCTGCCATTTGTGCTGGAGTTTGAAGCACCTTAATTCAAACCAGTTGCCTCCTTCGTGCTTCTCTGGGTAGGGTTTGAACGTGGCTCACGGGGCTGGAGCCAGAGAGCACGCTGACACACGGCAGCGTGGCCAACTGGAGAGCTTGGGCTCAGGTGTGAACTCGAGCTGTATGTTATGCTGATAGTACAGATACACCATGCTAACTGCTTCGTTACTGCGTTAGCAAAGGCGCGAGCTTTACTGCTGTCTCCCCTATTTTCTTGATGAACTATCTTAAGTTGGTCCCTGTTTATACAGTGGCTCTGGCTGTTAGCAATATCCAAATGCCTTCCCTTACTCAGCCATGCTGGAGTTCTCTCTTATTTTTGCAGAGATTTGCTTTCTTACAGTGCCATGAGTGAATTTCTTGGGGAAAAAAAGAGGAAAAGGAAGAAAAGAAAGGGACAGGGACAGGGATGAGGAAAGGGAAAGGGAAAGGGAAAGGGAAAGGGAAAGGGAGAGGGAAAGGGAAGGGGGAAGGAAGAAAAAAGAAAAAAAGAAAGAAAAGAGAGAAAAGGAAAGGAAAGGAAAGGAAAGGAAAGGAAAGGAAAGGAAAGGAAAGGAAAGGAAAGGAAAGGAAAGGAAAGGAAAGGAAAGGAAAGGAAAGGAAAGGAAAGGAAAAAGAAAAAAGAAAAAAGAAAAGAAAAGAAAAGAAAAGAAAAGAGAAGAAAAGAAAAGAAAAGAAAAGAAAAGAGAAGAAAAGAAAAGAAAAGAAAAGAGAAGAAAAGAAAAAGGAAAAGAGAGAAGAGAAAAGAAAAGAAGGAAAGCAATTGAAGCCAGATTGAGCAGCTCTGGCTTTAACAGTCCTAGGCCCTTCCCCTATTTTCCCTGACATTCCTCCTCGTGACCCCTTCCAAGTGTTCTGGTCGAGTTTGGCAGAATTACTCTCAGTCTCCGTGAGCAGGGCCTGTTATTCAAAAGGAGTTGGCAGAGCTTCCCAGCTTTCACAGCCAGATGTTACAAGTGTGACCCTGCCAGAAGCTGCGTGCATGCACCTTCCCGTTCTCAGCCCCCTTTCACGGGGGATAGTTTCTGAGGAATCTATTCTGGGTAATATTTTTCTGTTGTGATTTTTTCTCTTCTTCACTTCTAAGATCTGTTCATAGCACAGTGCTATATAATTTCACAGCTAGAGAAAGTGGGATAATTTTGCCATGAGCTTCAGTGGGAGCAGGACAGATTAGTAACTTTGTAGGACTTCTGGGTCCTACTCGTAAGTCAGGACCCAGACTGTGCTTGGTGTTGTGCAAAAAATACAGGACAGAAGAAGACCCCTGCCCAGGAGAAGCTTGCAGATAAGGTTTACATTTCAGACTAACAATATGGATACACAGAGACAAAAGAATACAAATGAAAAACGAGGCAATATTGGTTAGCATAACACGCAGGGATCATGCAATATCAACTGCTCTTCTTCCATCACCTCTTCGACACATTCCTCTAGCTTGCTAACAGTTATGGTCATACATGCACCAAGATGCACAGCCAGGATCCAGTTCTTCAGAAGTGCAGCAATATATCACTACCCACCGGATGACAGCACTACAACTTCATGGTTCTAACTTCATGTCCCATGTGATGTACACTTACAGGAGATCTAAACAGTTACGGTCGGTCTCATCCAGCCTCCTCCTTTCTCTTCTACTGCTTTCCTTAGTTTTGAACTAAACTATAAATTCTGTGGGACAAAAACTTTGTCCTTTGTAGCAGCACATGGGATTCCTGACCACTGTTACACTCTCTAAGAGCTACCGCACTACAAATACTTAACATACGTCTCAGAACTAATGACTCATCACTTCACTTAGTTTATCAATGGAGATTATACTTTACCTCCTTGAGCAGAGGTGGAGGTGGAAATCACGAAGTTTAAGTCTAATGCCCTTTTATGATCCCAGAAACAAATGACAAATTTGACCTTTAAAATAATATTTTGAAAGGAAGTTAAAATAATTGCATAGCACAGTTCTTAATGTTAAAGTGCTTTCTGTCCCTCCAGTGAAAGGTGCTGCAGAAATGCAGAGCATTATGTTTATTTATTAATAATCCTGCAAAGAAATTTTCATGATCGCCACTGGGGACTGTCTGACAGGTGACACAGGCGACCTCCTGCCAGGAGTGACATCTCTCCCCTACAATTTACATTCTCTAAATGATTTGTGATCAAATTACTTACAGCACAGATTAGCTTCTCCCCCCGCTATTCACTCACGTAGCACCATATTCAACTGTTTGTTCCATAGGGCCATAAAAACAATAATATGGAAAGTCAGTGCCTCTGCTTCCAGGGTATTCCAACATGGAAACAGAGCATTGGCCAGGAGATCGATTCCTGCACTCATTTTCTCAGGCACTGGGATTTGCATCTCGGGGAGATGCAGGTCATTGGCTTGAAAAGAGCATTCTGAGTTCACGTTTTGATTGCACAACCAGATAAACAAATGAAGTGTCCCAATTAGAGGGAAGAAAATAATCAGCCTGTGGTTTGGTGGTACAGGAACTGAGAGGAGTAAGGAACAAACAGATTTGGAACAGTCAAAGGACAAATCCCAGACATTTATTGGATGTTATGGAGACTGTAACCATCAGTGGCATGGAAATGGTTAAGAGAATATATTAAAGGTGCAAAGGGTCTCCCGACCTCTGCCACTGTCAGTTCTGTCAATGGGTCTACAGACGCCAGTGGAATAATTATGGCCTATATTTAGATTATGGATGCATCGGGCAGGGTGAAGGTTGAACATGGGGAACATGGTTGTTTGCAGTTCATTAGCGGTAGGAGCAGCCTAGGGTGGGAGGAGGGCACTGAACTGGATTCATCCCACCTGGTGCATTCAGACTGTCACACCCAGCGAGCCGAAGAAAGGAAGGAAGGAAAGAGAGGAGAAAGCAAGACCAGTGTCTGGCTCCCAGCCACGCTGTTTCTGTATGAATGAATGCAACGGCCGCTGAGAAACTGGCTGGGTGGGAGATGCAGGAGGGCCGATGAGAGCTCTCTGCATGTGATTTTTGGTGTGTTTGCACACGTGTGTGCAAGACAGAAGAATCACGCGGTGCATGAAAAGTTGTCTCTAGCTGTACCCTGTGCTCATGGTACCAAGCTGTGTGTCTGAGAGTGCTGGAGAGCTGAGGGGAGGGCGTGCGCGAGCTGGGCTGCCCATGCGTGCTGAGCTGGGTCTGCTGTAAGCTGGACATGAGGATGCACAGCAGTCAGGTGTAGAAGGGCTGCATAAGCAGGAGCTAGAGATCAGGGAAAAGGCGTGACTAGTGAGCTCGAAAATGTGTGTTGTGCAATGCCTGGACAGGGAAACACTGAGGCCATCACTAAGAAATAATCTCAGGTGCCTGTTGTGCTAAGGCCTGTAGAAAAAAAATCATTGACACAAAGTAAAGGATGAGAAAAAAGTGTCAATGCAAAAAGGATGGCCCTGGCTCATTGCGATGTCATGGAGTCCTTCTCCGTAGCCTCTATTTGAGCTTGTCAATGATTAAGCGAAGCTAGGGGAGCTAATATCACAAATACAGCTCAGGTCAGAAGATTATGAATTTTCTTTTTGCTAACTATTGGACCTCAAAACTAGAAGGAAGCTGAGCCCCAAATGAATTAAAGCCCAGAGCACTCACTGGGGAGCCCACTGTTGCTTTTTTAGGGAAGAGGAACCTGTGTGCTCTGTGTTCTGCATTTCGCCTGCTGTTCTTGCAGTTCCTTCTTGTCTTGGAAAGCAATCCTTAAAGCCTTGTGCTGAAACTTTCCCAAGTTTAAACTCACCCCTCTTATTCCAGGCCATGGCATCAAGGTCTGTTGTGAAATGCAGCGGTTTTATAGTTCTAGTCCTTTATTCACATCACCATGTTTTGTCAAGGTCCTAGGTCTTTCTAAAAGAGCCAGCAGACAAGACCAAGGAATGCTGCATTGCAAAGTAAAAAATTCCAGCTGAAATCTAAAGCATGTTCTCTTTAGAGGAAAAGAAGAGGGAAGGAATGAGATCAAAATGGTTTTGTGACATGTAACACTGCACATGACCATGCCCACACTGAAAGTCCTTGGGGTGCTGCTATGCAGGTCTTCAGCTACTGACCTGTTGACACAGCTGTTAGTACATAGCAAGTCAGGTAAAGAAGAGGTTGTAGAGAATGTAAAATGGAAACCAGATGCCACAGCATTACATTATTTCTTCAATGCAGACTAAAAATCGGCATCATGCTGACAGGGCCCCAATCAAATGGCTGGCAAACTTTCTTTACTCCAAGACACTGGGGATAATGAATTCAGAAGTTTCTGAACAGCTGCTTTTCATGGATCATTTAGAATCTGTGATGCAAATATGAAAAATCCATGTTAAATGCCCTCAACTAATTGAGTGGAGTACAGTGAATACAAAGGAATAGATTGCTGACCTTGGTAAAAACAGTACAAAAGCCTTAATCTGCCCGGAGAGACCAAGAAGGTAACTGAGGAGTAGAAGAGAGCAGAAGCCCGCACGCTCTCGCTCAGGTTCCTAATTCTGCTTTTCAAGAGATAAATACAAGACTTTCCTTTTGGGAATATGCAACAGCCCCTAACTCCCTTCCTTACAAACCACAGCAATGGAGAGAGAGGTGGGTGGGAACTGGGATTCTGCTGAATTGCCAGTGTCAGACTTCACAATTCAAGGCAAAATTTGACACTGGGGGAGAAGAGAGAACAGTTAAGGGTATCTATTAGGGAAGGTGGGGAGATGATTTTTAATAGTTTAGAAGGTACAAGATGAAAGGAGAAGCGAGGCAGGGATGGGTGGGAAGCAGGACTGCTTGGACCACTTGGGTTGCAACTCCGATGCTCACATGCAACTGAGAGATGGAAGATGCAGTACTGGCAAAATTGGAAACAAGGGATAACTGTGGCTTTCCAGGCTGATGTGGCAGAGCTATTCACCTTGGAAAAACAAGGAGTTCTTGTTGCCTGGCTGTATATTGCAAATCCCTAACATTTTTCCTTAGCTAGGTGTATGCTCCAAAGGTATTAGTTGGTAACCATCAGCTGGCTGGATGAGGGGCCGTTGTTGCTGAGTAGGCTGAACAGATAAGACATTGCTCTCCCAAGGCTCCCTGTATGGAAAACAGCAGCAAGGTCCAGCAAGCAAGCAAGTCTCCCCAGTTGTAGTTTTCTAAAATTGGAACGTCACGTCCGCTGGGCTGCACATACCAGCTCTGGTCCTGTCAGCTGTTCCTCACTTTATCATCATGTTCCTTCGAGGGAGACCAGATAACCGCTCTCTTGTTGCTACAGGCACCGCCACACCTTTCCCAGGTTGTGTCTGTGAGGAGCAGCAAAACAGAGACACGGGAAACGGTAGAGGCCAATCTATTATTTATACCCAGCTACTCCCTTTGGGCCTGAACAAGCAAAAAGCTCTCTTTAAAGGCTTATAATTCTTGGTCAGATTCCAAGAGAGACAAAGGGATGTTGTAAAAAGAGTTTCATATGAGCTTGGTAAAACACTCTCCTAGGGAAGAGGCAGCAGGTTTCCTTTGTGTGGGAAGGCAGGAGGCAGACGATTTTGTTTAAATTTACATTCACAATGAAGGATTTTCCTATATGTGTTTCAATGGCACTCATTCAAATTTACATTTCTTTGAGCAGTTTTCTGCATTTGCATGGTTCCAGTGCCATTTCTAAAGCAGCAGCCCTGTTTCATGCCCGCTTGAGTCTGTGTCACTCAGGAAGTTGAAAGTGCTGACTCAGCTCTCCGGAGAGCCCTTGAAGCATCTCTGTCCTCACTGTTTGCAGTTCTCGGTTGTGAATAACCACAGAACAAAAATGTTTTGGTGCCCCTGGTTCAAATGCTGGGCAGATATGGGGCTTTCTTTTAAACGGGAAGGAAACAGGGAGGTACCACAGAGGTGCCATTGTTGTCAGAAATAAGAGCAGAGACAACTGAAGCGACCAAGCATCAGGAAGAAAGCAGGATGGCAGCCAGGCGTTGTGCTAGAGGCCTGGGAAAACACCTGAAACGTGCTTTTGCTCCACTAGTTTCAGCCGAGTTTTAAATGCCCAAAAAGGATCTGGAAGGTTGCCAAGACAACAGCATTTTGAAAACCGCAATGTTCAGGTTTTGGGTGGGGATGAGGAACGTGTTCAAGTTACTCTGCAGTATCTGGAGTCACAAGCCAGCAAGAGAGTACACACAGTCCGTAATGCCCAGCAGGATCTGACACAGCCGTCACAAACTGCTATTATTCCTTTTGCTCGGCACAAACCACATGTTTTTCATTAGGTCCAAATTGTAAAAGAAAATATATACATATTAAACAAAAATACCAGAGTTCTGTGAACGTGTGCTCGGCAGTTTGCATTCAGGTTACAAATACTCACACTGTGTATTTTAGAAAAAAGCTATTTTACAAGGTTGTGATCTGCAGTCAAATAATGCGAGACATGCCATATTCTCAGACACGATCTCGGCCCACACATCCTATAAAAGCAAATAAACAAAACCAAGTAAACTAAATCATCCTGCACTTCAACAGCTTGGTTGGTTTGGGTAGATTAGTGCCTCGGAACAAAGGGGGTTGTGGATCAGAGACCTCTTCAGTTTTCTGAATGTTTTAAGCCTGGTTTCCTGAGGACATAAGACTTCTGCATTCACACCGTCCATCTGTCATCTCCCCCTACCTCCTCCACCCCCTATCTTTTTAACTCACTGGCCAATTTTAAATCATTTTATGTAATTTGGCAGGCAGTTGAAGGAGGCTCCAATACAGATTTCAGTTTGACAAAGTTTGTGAAAAATCAGTGGACTAGAAAGTGATCAAATGAGCGTCCTTGCTGAGGAAGGAAGCCCGACAGCTACCTCTGCCCGTCCTGCTGGCCAGCCGCACGCACAGCCAGGATGGCACGGTCCCTTACCCCGGCCAGCCAGGGAGCGGGGGGGCGGCCCGCTGTGCCCCAGCAGGGGCTGTGCCACATGCACACGTCAGTGCACTTGTCACTGTAACTGCAGCTCACACCACTGGGGTTTGGATGTAAAATTCTGCCGCCCCTTTCTGCAAGCACGGTGTTCATGGGCATTGTGCAGGGCCCTGGATTTCGCTGTTGAGAAATCTGCGAGAACAAGCAGTAACTGTTCAGCAGCAATATAAGTTAAGGTAGTGTTTACACCATAAAAGTATGCTGTGCTGGTGAAACATGTATAGAAGGAAGCAGTATCTGAGAAGGGATTGTTTTATGAGGGGCTGACTTTAAAATGACTCATTTAGCACAGAGCAGCAATTGTGACTTTATTAAAAATCACCATGTTCTGGAGTGAACTCCCTGGCTCAGCTACATGTCCTGCCAACTTCGACTTCATCAGAAAATAGGTCTTGCTAAAT
Source organism: Egretta garzetta (assembly GCF_000687185.1). NCBI lineage: Eukaryota > Metazoa > Chordata > Aves > Pelecaniformes > Ardeidae > Egretta > Egretta garzetta. Next base: position 294,918 of record NW_009258673.1, read on the forward strand.
TCCCATGGAAAACTTCTGGAGTGGGTCCCAACTCCGTCTCCCTCCCCAGGGACGCTGCTGGCACCCCGTCTGCGGCTCATTTCCTGCGTGCACAGCGGGGCCGGAGCCTGATCCTGCCGTGGTGCGGATCACATCTTCTGCTGCTTTTCTAACAACTTCCTGTTGTTATTTTTGTTCCTCCGCATTCATGAGGTACATTTTGTGCAGTGCTCAGACACTACAAAGGGCTGATATTAAATGAAGCAAAAATGCTCACTTGAGATAAAAATCAGACTTTTCACAAAAGATTTGCAAATCGCAGCCCCTTCCCAGCCCCTGCCAGCGGAGCGGGTACCGCCAACTGCTGCACACGCGGGGGCAGGATGTTTAGTAGAAAGAGCACATAACCAAGGAACCGCAAGTGTGGGAAAAACAGGGCTTCTTGTATTTAAGTTTCCATAGCCTTTAAGAGGATCCAACAAATTCAGATATAAAACAGATTGCTTCATATTTTAACTTTTAAGTGTATGGACTTTGCATGGCCAATTTAAAACTCTGCATCGAACTGCTTTCTTCTCTCCCTTCCCCCCAAAACGGGTTTTGGGGATGGAAATACTGATCTAAACTAAATCCCAGGAGCCTGACAATCCTCCTGCAGAACTTCCCTGAGACCCTGGGATGTTGCCAGCTTTAAGCGATGGAAAGGAAGACTGCCAGGTCACAGGGCATGCCACAGATGGGATTTGACTTCTAAGCAGTCATTTAATTTAGGCCTGGAACAAGATTTATGGGAGTCTATCTGAAATCACAGAGAAAGAAAAAGACACGGGGCTGGGGGGAAGAGGCAGGTAGATGTGAATTCAGATGAGACAATCTCAGTCTGAAGGGTGTAGAATATTCCTGTGAGGCTCCTAGTTTCTATCTCTGTTTTACAGATGGGGAAACTTAATGCTTCAAGTAAAAAAATCCACGCTAGCAGAGTGAATAATAGCAGAGGGAAGAATAAGGACATACAAGTCCTGCTGTCCAGCTTTATGGTCTAACCCTCCTCCTTCTCCACACGCTCCCCTTGCATGGAGGATGGGGTGAAAAGGCAGAAATTTCGTGTCATTTTCTGCTTGTACCAAACAAGGCGCATCCACAAATGGAGATTTAAAATTGGGTTGGTCTTGCGGACACATTAGGCAGGAGATATCCACCAGCATCCACAGAGAAGCTCCCCCAGCATGATCCCTTCTTGCATGTGGTCCCAAGGCAAATGAGGCCTCAGCACAGCGAGAGACACAGGTATTTCAGTCACGTTCCCTGGAACAGTTTCACCAGCTACCTCTAAGGCATTTTTTATTGCTCCTACTGTGCAGCACCTGGCCCAGAACCAAGCTGGTCCTCCTGAGCACTTGTCATTTTCTCTCTTCCCTCTCCTCCCCTCTTAAACAAAAAAAAAAAAAAGGAAAAAAGAAAACAAAACTGTTTCCCCACCGGCTGCAGACATAAGCGAGATGCAGGTGCAGACTGCACAAAGCTAATGAGTTCAAATCCCAGCTCCCCACACACCCTCATACAAGATGCCCAGCCCTTTGAAGAGTGAAAATGAAAGGAGAACAAGCACAAGTGCGTGCACCTGTAGGAGATGTCGGGCTGCTCCTTGCTCCGGCCCGCGGTGCAGGTGGACAGGACCCCGCTCCAGGATGCCACACTCACTTCACAGTAATGCCTTTTCCTGAAGAGCTTAAAAGCACGACTTAAATATCAGCCTTTGTAGCACTGCAGTGAAGCTGGTCATTATTAGCCCCATTTTATAAATGTAGAAACCAAGGTGTTGGGTAGAGCAGGGAACTCGTGTGTCCAGATCATGCGGTTTGTCAGGGCAGACAGGGTGGCTGCGCCCACCCTGCTGTGTCAGCCTCCTTCCCCATCAGCTGTGGTCCTTGAGGTTTCAAAGCTCAGCCAAGGAACTCAGTTCCCTCCTTCTGTTTGTGGCAGTGGCTGGCCACCATGGCAAATTTAACGTAGAGGGAGGAAATGAAAACTGTTCCTTTTCCTTTTGGCATAGCAGGAGCCAGGTGAGACTCCAAATTAGGCCGGGTGTAGCAACGTGCCACCGCCTGTCCTGTGTACAGCACAGCTCACAGGTGCTTTCCAAACCCAAAACATTCTATGAGTCTATGAAACCAGGACCCACAAACCTCCCTGCAAGAGAGAAGCCTCAGCGAGGACCAACTGTGGATAGAGACAGGACCAACGCCTCCTCTTCTATCTCGCTTCAAATCATTGTGAAGTCCTGTACCTCACCCTGTCCCACAGGGAAACCACCTAATAACAGCTTCACAGAGGAGTCCTGGCAGTGATGTGTCTTAATCACTGCAAAGCTTTGAAAGTCAGTGGGAGGAGAAACGTGTTCCTACAGCTTTAGCCGGTGCTTTCCAGAATAGTCTCTTGCTTTTCTGCTGGCAGCTTAGGTTCCTGCTGTTATTTTGCCTCTTTGCTATGTATGGAGAGAAAGGGAAGCGGCCTCTTTCCCCTGCCCTCAACCAGCCGAGCTGCTGCTGAGCCCTTGCCTCAGTGCAAGCTCCCTCCGGGCCTGCAGCATTAGGGTGCTTGAACTGACCTGCACACCACCGCACTAACCAGAAAAACAAGAGAGGCTTCAGCCCTGCCCTGGCAGAGACCCAAGTCCACGTCCATGGTGTCCAGCTGTCCTCCCTGCCCTCCCAGGGCTCTACCTTTCCTGCTGCCTCTGCCCAGCATCGCCTCTGTGCCTCCGGGCAGTGCTATGAGCGGTCAGCCCTTCCCTGCACTGTGTTCCAGTCCTGGACCCCACGGCAGATCCTGATGCTGTGCCCTGTTTGACAAGCCTCGTCTCACCCTCCTCCCCACTGTCCAGCCACCAGCCCTACACACATCACACTGCAACACAGCAAACTTTACTTAATCCCTGACCACCTCTCCTGTACCCCAGGCTGGCGGGCACACAGCCTTTCGCTACGGGACTTTCACGTTCATGTGCTTGCTCACTCATGGGCAGTCCCACAGAGCTGTCCTGTTATGATGCTTCGTATCAGCAACTGTAAATGTGGAAACCCCAGGAATAAGGACGCAATGCCCAGACCCACACCCACGTGCCAGTGCCTGGATTAAGACAGAAGCCATTAGACCCTGCAGTCAGGGGCGGATGGGCGTTGAGATTCCCCAGAGCCCTGCACACGCGCCGGTTAACAAGAAAAGAACAGCCCCCAGCGCCCTTGCTCACGCTGACACACGGCTCTGCAGGGCCACGTCAGCAGGCTTTGCCGTGCAGACCCCAGCCCAGGGGTCTGAGAGGTCTGGGCTGCTCTGCAGGCAACCAGGATCACGCCTGGGTTTGCACGGCACTTGTGGCAGCTCCTGCCGGTGTGTGGAGCTCAGCGCACGGGGCCAGGCAGGGCACAGCTGTGCTGCCAGGCTGCTGCAGAAGCCCAGTGCCCAGGCCAACGGCAGCACCCAGCCTGGGGGCGCTGGTGTGAGAGACTCAGACCTTCCTCCCCTCCCACAAATCCCTCTCCTGCCTCCTCTCATCCCATATTAGCTGGTGGAGATTTTCTTTCTCTGTAGTGGGTTTTTTCTTTCACAAAGCCCTGGTTTATTTAAAGCATGTGGTCCCGCAGCAGGCTGCATGGAGGGAGTGGAGGGAAACGTGCTGGAACCAGGGAGTGGGCAAATGACAGTGGGGTGGTAGCAAGAGGAAGGGCCCCGATCCTGTCCAGTTCCCCAGAAACTGGGCTCCAACAGCCCTGGGGGGCTGGGACATGTGGTTACCTGCTGGACAGATTCCCCTTGGCTGGTCTGCCCCCAGGGCAGGACAGGGCTCCTTGCTTCTGGCTGGAAGCAGCTGGTTGGTACTGGTGGAAGTTAACCCCTTCACCTGCATCGCATTTAGTGTCGCAGTCTGCAGCTGCCCGGGCAGGTGGAGCCCGGCAGGCTGGGGCTCTCCGTGCGGCTGGCAGGCTGGGGAAGCCCCTGCCGGGTGTCAGCCACGCGGCGCTTCCCCGCAGCCTTCCTGCCTCAGCAGCTTTCTCCACCTTGGCTGCTTTGCCATTTACTCACTAGGAAATATTTCAGCTTCACTGAGAGTTGCACAGCACTTTGTGCCTCTGGTTATTAACCTGCGTGCAGGGCTGCAAGGGGTGGCAGAAAATAGGACAGGAAGCCCGGGGGTGTGCTTAGCCCCCGTTCAGGCGGTCCTGTGCGCATCCAGCCACAGCCTCGCAGCTGGTGACAAGGGGCTAAATCCATTCTCAGTGCAAACAAGTGTGACTCGCAGTCCAGCCCCAAAAGCCAGCACAAAACCAGGCCTGAGTGGGACCCCGTGGGGTGGCACTATGCAGAGCTCTGAGCTGAGACCAGCTGCCTGTTTCCTCGGGGAGCTGAGCCGGGGCTATGGCCAATGTGCCCAATTCCCCTCTCATTTATTTTAGACTTTCAGCAAGGCATTTCCACAGCTACTCCCGGTTTACACCAGTGGGAATAAGCAGTGGTCCAGGCCCCTCCTCCCAGAAGCTTGGCTGTGGTTCCTCAGATTTCTTCCTCACAGAAAGCATTGAGAATCCATTTTTTCCCTGTTAAATCATCTGATTTTTTTGGCTCCCCTTTCGATAGGAATTCTTTCTTTCTTTTGCATTAATTTTGCCCAGTTCCAGCACTGACCCATGTTTATGAAAGGGGCTTATGAGCTGTAATGTTAACTAGCCTCAGTTTGCTGATTCAGCAGCAGAATAAATAGGTAATTACACTCTGCCATATGTGTCTCTAATTCCAAATAGATGGTGTCCAAAAGGCGCTGTGCATTACCAGCGGATGACTGGAGTTGGGACTGTAAAAATGAGTAAATTGGTCCCCAAGGCCAGAAAAAGCTCTGTCAAATCCCACTGTTTATATCATACTGAGTGGCTGACTTGTGGTTATTTTGTAATTTAATACTGCTAAATGTCAACGGGAAATCCTTTCAACTACAGTTTGATACCTAGTGACAGAAAATCATTCAAGACTTAGACAAAGCAGCTAGCTCAGAGAGGTGCATTTTTTTCTTTTAATCTTTGCATAAAGAGTGATCTTGCAGCAGCTGCCCTGCCCTGGAGGGGAGAGGGCAAACACACTGCTTACGTCTTCCTCCCCCAAAGACGCACCCTTCCTGCGCCATGCCCGAGCAGCGACTGTCGGACGTTGGGCAGGGCTCCCCGTACCTCTCTTTCCTAGAGCAGGAGTCGCTGGGCTCGGCGTTCCCTGTGCATCCCCAGACAAGCCCAGCTGGGCAAGCTTTTTACTCCTTGTCCTGCACAGCCCAGTGTATGAGACCAACTCTTTTGTTTGTTGCATGTTGTTTATAAGAAAACAGAAAACCCAGAATGGCCACGTTCTCCAAATGCTTCCTGTAAACAAACCCATACTCATGCACACGCACAGGCTGCTCAAGCTCCGCTTGGGGAAGGAGCTGCAGAGAAGAGATTGCAAGTGACTTGTAACGCATCTCTTTCAAATGATGAACTGAATCTCGTACGCCGTGTTAAATAAGCACACCTGAACTTGCCCAAAGCAGCCTTCTGCACTGCATTCAAGGTTCTGTCCTGCCCACCCAAAGAGTTCCTCCAAGGACTGTGGGGAGCCATCGAGACAGCACACAGGAATCATCTGTTCCGGTGCTTCCAGCCGCTGGTCACCTCCTCAGGCAGGGACAGTCATCCCCTTTTCCCTGGGATCAGAGCACCGCAGTGGTGCGTGTGGCAAGGAGGAAGAGCCTCAGCCCGGAGCTGGCTGTGCACAGCCCAGCAAGAGCCAGAATTGAGCCCGGTGCTTGCCATGGGAGGGCAGCAGCCAGTGACACACGGTGGGGGGGGACACACGGGACACTGACCGCAGCCCAGGCCTTTCATGCAAGCGGGGAAGAGTTTTTTCTTTTATATGCGCAGACACAGAACTCTGCTTGGGAG
>NW_009258673.1:300879-301617 GCF_000687185.1 Egretta garzetta
TGGCCGCCAGCGCCCCTGTTCGCAAGGCCTGCTGTCCAAGCAGGGTCTATCACACCTGATATTCTTTGCTCAGTCTGTCTCCAGCAGATCTCTCGTCTCTAGGGGCCAAACAGAATAATTAGAGGTCTGAGAGCTGGACAAAGCCTGTCTGGTGGATGGGGTAATTTACAAATGCTCAGACTGTCCACACTCCCAAGCCAAAGGGGAAGCTTAATTAGAGGCACAGGAGAAATTCATCTGGGAGAAAATTAGGGCAGAGAGATGCCCCCCCACCAGAGGCAGAAGGACACCCTGAGTGCAGCCTGCCCCTTCGGAGGATCCTCCTGCTGGCAGGGGCCAGGGAGCAGCGCTTTGCTTGGAAGCAATGGACACTGGGCAGCCTCGTGCCTAAGAGCAAAAAAGGTACAGTCGTCTGCGCCTTGACTCGCCGCTCCCTCCTGCTCTGGGAGGCTCCGACAAGACGCGCTGTACTAGCTCAAGCATCATTCCAGGGCCGCATGGCCCAGCCTTATGTTGGCAATTGCCAGCTCAGGCTAATGGGGTCTGCGGGGAAGCTGTTTCACACTCAATTCTTCTGTTCTACACTGTTAGCTGCAAAGTGGGGGGAGCTGCACAAGCTGCTCAGGCAATATGTCTGCACAGATCCCACAGGATCCTGTCCACTGCTCTTCAGTGATCCTTTAGGATCCAGTCTGCTTCCTCAGGTTTAGGCCCAGTGCCTTCTGGAAAAAGATGACT
>NW_009258673.1:301644-302600 GCF_000687185.1 Egretta garzetta
AGAGCGGAGTCGCACAGCAGGAGCTGCCTGGCTCCATGTAGCATCAAGGCAACGGGCACCAACATAAATTCAGCCCAGGCTAGAGACTGTCACAGCACCAGGAGTGTGAGCAGCTTGTGTCACAGCTTCTGGGGCTGTGCCAATACTTACAAGCAAGTACCTCAAAGGTTTGTTCCTTACAAACACCCCAAAAATCTAGAGAAGCCCTGTGATTTAGGAGACAATATTCTTCTCCCAGTGTCTCCTCTCCCAGTCTGGGGGACGGAGCTATTTTGTGGCAAAGGCAGCCAAAGGCTGGGGCACAAAGTCCTAGATCTGCTCCAGCAATTTGCTCTGGAGCTTTAAGCAAATCCTTTTTGGCCCAGCTTCTTGCAGGCACCTGACAGAGACAGGAGCCAGAGCCTAAATGCGTTCCTTCTCTCAGAGTCTTACTTTCCCCATTTGTAAGCTTGATTAATACCATCGCACCCCTGCCTGGGATGGTGTTAGTCTTCATTAGTACATTTGAAGGATGCCGAGATCTGGAGATGAAAGAAATACAATAGTGCAATGATACTGCGTGATTATCCGTCGGACTTGGAGACTCAGCCCTCACCCTGTACCCAGTCTTGGCAGCTCCTGGCATCCCCAGAACCACCAATTAAACATCTGGAGCACTGAGGGGAAAGTCAGCAACATCCATAGCATAGCTGTGGAGAGGTGAGCAGCTGCTGTCCTTGACAGCCCCACTACAACTGTAAATATTTCCGTTTCTACAGAACTGTCAAGTCCTAATTCCTACTACACGGGGCAAAGGCACTTGAATTCACTCTAATTCTGCAGCACAGTTTGAGGCGAGGAAAACACCCATAGCACAGTCATCACCATCACCCCTGGAGCCCAGAGGAGTTCCTCTCCCATCTGCAGCATTCTGCCATGCTGTGGAGAGAAGGGAAGTTTGTTTCCCTGTGGAGCCT
>NW_009258673.1:302618-314374 GCF_000687185.1 Egretta garzetta
CAAAGCAGGACTTGCTCAGGGTAATTCAAATACCCTCCCCAGCACGACACAGGGAAGGTTGAGGGTGGGTCCCCTGCTCTGCCTGGTAGCCTGGATGCAGCTTAAGGGCTTTCTCGGATAATACTTATTTTTTCATCACAATGACGCAGTGCTTTTCATCACATCCTGTGCGGGGCTCATCCCACCTATTGCTTTCCAAATTCAGGAACTCAAGAACTGCAACCAGGAAAACAAATTCAGCTCACTGGCACAGCTGAGCTGAAATAAGCCCCATGCTGGCCCAGCATGTGGAAGATGGAGTCATCTTTAACGATGATTTGGGATGCTAAAATACCACTTCGGTGTGCTAAGTATTGCCTCTCACAAACTCGCCATTGAAAACCACAGCCATTGGCGGGGCTTTGGGCACCTTGCAGGAGGGGTCAGTCTGGGAATGACAGTTGTTCCCCCTCACTGACTGACTCCCACTCAAAAAGCAGTAACTTCCCTGGCTCGCGAGGGCCGAGTCAGACATTTCCATGGCAGGCCAGGTGCTCAGGTTAGGACTGGCTCCAGCACAACCCGCCACCGGCTTCTGCTGCTGCTACCTGAGCCAGAGGCACAGGAGAGCTGTGGGATGTTTCTAGCCACTAGGAATTACTATTCATGTGATCCTTTTTTTCCCCATGGCCTCATTTGGCCCAAACCCCAAATTCCACAGCACCCACACTGTGCTGCATCTTCACGCTTTGCTCTGCCTGAGGCCACTGGGATGCGTGTTGCATGCACACAGCCTCCTGCGAGTGGAGATAAGGCTGGGGGAACAGAGATATGATATGTAGGGGGATTTCCTAGCTTGTATCAATATCTCAGATTTCTACTTCTGAGATCAACATGGAGGGGAAATGCTGGTTTGCACAATGGTCCCTCTAAAGCGAGGCAGCCGCTCCTGTACAGCAGAAACAGCTTCACTCTGATGCTCCCAAAGCCAAGTTAACTCCTGAACTGCTTACCTCTAAAGCTCTCTACAGCAAGATCCACCCCTCTGGGGTGCTGAGGAGACCCATGAGACAGGGGTGTGTGGCCCCCCCCCCCGTGTTCTGAGAAATAACAGCTGAAGACACCCAGTCCTGGGGTGTTTGATGAGGTCTCTGGGCCAGCCATACCTCCTGAAGCGATGTCCGTTTTTCCTTGCATCCCTGGGCCTTACACAAGGGACTGCTGACTCGTGCATTTGGGGACCAAGTGCCATAAAGAGGACGCCTGGGCACATGCGGTGGCACTGAGTCCTTCACACTGAGCATGGCTAGAAAAGGGGGCTCTGGCAGGCAGGTGTAGAAGAGCAGCTTTGACAGAGTGTGACTGGTCAAGACAGTCATTTGAGGGAAACTGCCCTGGCCGGGGAGGTAACGTGTCCTGGCTCCAGCCCAGTGGGTGGCAGGGACAGGGAGAGATGAACTCCTCAGACCTGCAGGGACGCACATGGAAACGGGGCTGCCTGTGCTGTTTGCCTTGGGGTAAACTGTGTTTCTGGGGGAGGAGGGCTCGGTGAGGGGTTGTCAGACACGCGGCTGTGCTTTGGCAGGCTAGATCTGCCCTGTCACCCCAGCCTGAAGTGACACCTGCCAAACCCTTCCACTCCGGCTGGGAGAGATTAAAGGATGGAGTGGCTGGCGGTTAAGGCTCAGTTCATTAGAAAGAGTCCTGTTAATTGGGTATTAACTGGCCTCTGCTGGGGATCGGGGACACACGGGCTGGGAATACAGGAGCTGCAGTGTGATGCTTGTCAGACATTTGAACTTTGGCAGGTTGGCGTAGCTGGCATGGGGAGGGCAGCCCAGCCCTCAGCTGGCATGTCAGGCCATGCCCCTTGGAGATTCACGGCTGCTATTGTCTTGGCCAGGCTAATCCCTCTTACTGGGATGCTGGTCTGTTTTTTCCTCCCTATCCCAGATTGTGTATCACACCTCTTGGGCTTTGCTCAGTTTAAAAATACATGTTTAGGCCTTAATCTGTGCTGCTCTAGGGCACAAAGACCAGGCTGGCCCTGAGATCACCTGACATTAAGTCCTGAAACAAAGCCCTTAGGGCAGAGTCCTCATATTCTGGCACTAAAGTCTCAATTCCAGTCGCCTGGAAACATAACAGGATTGTCTCCGTTTAGTGGGATTATGTCTGAAAAAGCCTTTTGTTACTGCCACTCTGTGCTCCAGGATTGACAGCTGAATCAAACCAGATGGGAGTCCCACGGTCAGAGCGAGGAAATGGCGGAGGGCTCCTGGCTTTGACATGGGTTGACCTTGGACAAGTCACTCCATTGCCCTACACTTGGCCTCTCCTCCGTGGGGCAGAGGCGAGGAAGAGGCCTTCAGAGATCAAATGCCTTTTGCCCTAGACATGCCAGGGAGCTGTGTGCAGCTCAAGTAGGGGCAGGGGTTATTGTCACTTCTGTCCCTCTTTGACCTGAGAAGCGAGTCTCATGTATGTCAGAAACGGCATCCCGCAGTGGGTGCTGTTGGGGGACAAGCGTGTGGCTTCTGGCAATACAGCAGGTCACGTTCACAGGGGGCTAAGGACACAGAGGGGAGCACAGAGATTAAATGGGAAACATAAGGCTTGCCGTAAATCATTCCTGTCTCCCCTTTACATCAAACCACAGCAGGGTCCCCTCGCAATAGCACCCCGTGCTATAGGCTAGGCCTCAGCTTTCTTGGGGTTGGTGGCATGAAACTGCCTGGCCCAGAGCTCCCCCAGCTCTGCTCTGAGCAGCGGCCCGGAGAGGATGGTGCTGTAGGTGCCTTTCGATGCAGAGTTGCAACCAACCAGCTCCCCGTGACACTTGCAAAGCTGCAGTAATGACGGAAGCCTCTCTACCTTTAAGGCATGAGGTATGGTATACACAGCAAGAAGGTTTGCCTAATTAACTCCGATTGTATATGACATTGTCATGTTGATTTACTAAATATACGTGGGAAATCTCTTTATTTCACCAGCTGATTGGTGACATAATCTGGGTCTGTAAGGAGCAGCCTTGACACCAATTCCCTCTGGTTATGTTACCTGTCTTTTCCACCTGCAATCGCATCAATGAAGCCCACAAGGAACTTCAATAACTAATTTATTCATTTTGCTTCTGATTTATAGTAAAAAGGAAAGGATGTCAGGATACACTTGTCTAGAATGACAATCAAGCCCAGAACCCTTCCAAGCTCGCGCCTTCTCAAGAAGTAGAAGGCTTCACTTTAGCAGCATGTGCATTGTGCAGATCGCAATTACCAACCCCTTCTGTGTTACTATAGACTCACAGCAGCCGGGAGAAAGTTTCCAGATAACACAAGCCTCGAAAAGTCAATTACCTTGCTCCCTTATCTGCTAAAGATATCGGCATCCCTGACTGACACATGACATGTTCAATTATGCTTCTCATGTCCCCACTTGTCCCAGAATAATTACTCTGTGTTTACCAGGCTGTGCTGAGGTCCCGCTTTTGTACTGCACATTGGTGGAAAGGGCACCACAGACCCCTGGGACCCCTTGTATGAGCAGCAGGCACAGGACAAAGACTCAAGCTGATGCAGATGAATCCACAACTGTCTGTGGATGAGTCCCAGCAGAACTGCAGTATGGCTCAAGGAGCTTCCACATTATTCAACCTTACTTACACCAAAGTATAGATTTTCAAATCTGCATTTGCTATCTAAAGAAAATGGACTCCAAGACAGCTCTGAAAATCTCATACTAAAAATTCTCCCCTCTTGTGCGACATGGGAAATTTTCAAAAGTTTGTTTTGGCAGCAAACTGTTTTCAGTATCTAACCATGTGCCAGAAGGTCAAGGCTTTCCTCTGCAGATGGAGAGCAGAGAAATAATTACTGATCTCCTCTTTAGAGGCCACAATGAAACATCTTTCTGAAAGAAGAACCAGCCCTATGTGAATTGTTGAAAAGCAGCTGTTGTTAGTTAGCGGTGCCTCCAGAGCACTGCTGCAGACTTCTACTTGCACAGGTTTGCAGTAACTGGGCTGGCCTGGGGCATGTGCAGCTCCTGCAGAACCCGACGTGCGTTTTTCAAGGCTGAGAGAGACTGGGAGCCACATTCCCTGGCCTCAGCACAGCAGTGGAAGGAGCATTGCTCTGCAGCGTTCATCCTGCCCCAGATCACTGTCCCAGGCCACCACAATGACATTTCCCATTGACCACAACTCTGCTTGACATTGTTTCCCAAAATTGGAGCTTATTTTTAAGGCCCTGCCCATCACTGAAGCGGTCGTTCTCAGGGGCCAGCAGCGTAAGTGGCCTTACACTGGCAGAGGCACCCTGGGAGACTAGGAATGCCTCCTTCAGCAGTTCTCTGAGCTGCTCCAATTTCTGCCTGGAACAACTAAAGTTACAGACCAAACCCACTTCCTCCTGCACACGAACTGTCCTCATCACTGCAGCACTCCTCATCGCAGTGAAACGAGAGCCTCATTTGGCAGAGCAATCAGGGGAGCAGGGTTAGCTACTCAAAGGGATGTGCAGATACTCTGTGTCAGGCGTGGAGCCTAGCTCAGCAACAGAGAAAGCAGGGACAGGGGAACATGCAACTCCATTGGACAAGAGCCTAGTTAAGATCTGTCTGTGTCAGTCCAAAGCTTAATCTGGATTGATGCAAACTGCAGAAAGTATCATTAGAGACTGTCCGGGGAAGTCACAGAGCTTCTCTGCTCCCTTCTTGTCTTCCCCAATAATAGAGATATTTCTGTTTACAAAGGTGGACTTGATCCTCAGAATTTCCACTGTAGATCTCTAGTATTTGCATGTGTCACCCTGTTTTCCCTGGCTCATTAATCACTCACTGTGCTTGTCAAATTGGAGCAGTGCCTGCTGTGCTCCCGCAACCTGCTATAGGGGCCCCAGGCTGAGTGTTTCTACTGCTACCGTGTAGCTGCTTTATGGCACTTCAGAACACAGCCCCATGGTGTGCCCGACGTGCACGTTTGCAGCACACCCCAAGAGCCCCCGCATCAGCACGGGAGCATTGCCCTGGCAGGCCGCGTGGCACACGGCTGGCTTGTTTGCCGCAGAACAAAAAGCTTTCCTTAAATTCCAAATAAAACATCTTTCATCATTCCTGGGGTCAGTCTGGTGTCTCCCATACTCTGGCACACATGTACATTCCTGGTCTTTACCGTGCCTCCAGCCCGGCACCCAGTGAACCGAGCTCCCTGTGCCTGGGGCAGGAGAGCTGCTGGCCAGGTCCCGCTCTACACAGTACACGATACAAGTGCTCTCCCGCTCTAGACTCCAGACCTCTCTCTCTTCCAATACATTCCCACTCTTTAGTTTATTTTCTTCCCCTTCAGCAAACAAGAAGAAAAAAGAAAAACTATGTCGGTACATGGCCTCATGTCCACTGGCTTTGAGGGCTGTTAAGTTCAGGCCAGGGCTGAGATCTGCTTTCCAGGTGATAGCCTGTTTTCTCCCTGCACACCTCACCCATAACGCAATGCTAGCTCATTTCTTCTCTTCACCAGTAGCAATGGCTTTTTACAGCATGGTCCCTGTCTTTGATATGAGATGAAAGCAAACCTTGCCCAGCCACCCCAGGGAGCAGGAGAACTGTGGGGAGAGAAGGAGAATAAGTCAAGAATATGTCAGGAGAGCTCCCGAGCAAAGACCTGTTTACAGCAGAGACAGCCTGGACTGGTGAGACAGGTCCAGGTACAGTTTAAACGAGGTCACTTGGAGCCGGGATGCGGTTCAGGCCTGTCTCAAGCAGAGCAGGGTTTGTCTCTGCAGTGTGCGATGTCTCTGGCTGATTAGGAGCAAAGCCCATCTCCTCCTTCCTGCCTTCCCCGTCAGCTGGAGCACACAGCTTACAGGAACAGCTCCCTTTTTTTCTTCTCTCCTGTTTTTAATGACCAGTCTCTGTGATTGGCATGAGGAGCTGAGCCCTGGTGGGGCTGGGGAAATTCAATATTGCTAAGACCAGGACAGGAAACAGCAATGTGTTCCTGCAGTCACAACTCCACATTAAGTAATTTGTATATTAAACTGAAGATGACACAATGAAATGCTGAAATTATCTTGGTCTATCCCAGTTCACAGGGCAAAATGAACTTAAAAGGGTTCAGCTTAGTATTTCTAAGACACCTATCACCATGTTATCAAGCTCTGAAACATCTATTTAGGCATTTGTCAAAGCTGATCTATGAGGGTGGGAGCAGGACCGGGGGAGGCTCAGTCACCGAGCCTTGTGCAGAGCGAGGCATATGCCGGCAGCACCCCCAGTGAGCCTGGGGCCACGGGGCAGTGGGATCCCTCGTCCAACGCTGTTCTGCTATGCTCAGTGTTAACCATTTAAGCTGCAAGGAGTGCCGTGTGGTCCCAGATGAGGAAGCTCTGCAAGATCCCCTTCCTACTGAGCAAGCCAGGGATGACAGGGGACAGGAGATGTTTCCCTGGACACCGATGGGAAAAATCCCACAGGTTCAAGGCAGTTCTTTCCATTTGAAGATTTTTAACAAAAATGTCCCTGAGCTTCCTGGTCTGCAGACCTAGATGAGAGACTTCAGGGAAGCCAGGTCTCTTGGGAGATTACCAAGACTGCCTATTTTTAGTCAAGTCAGAGGTACCCCAGAGTAGTGCCAGTCATGGCTGACTGACATCTGCATTAACCAGAGGGGCAGCTGGGCTCCAACTGAGGAGTGGAAAAAGTTAACTCTGCCTCATCTCCAATTGCAGAGACATGGAGCTGAGAGCTCCAGAAGCCAGGGCAGACACATGGCTGCCTTTCTGCACATGCCGTTTACTTTGCTCTGCATCAGAGTATCAAAGACTGGAAACCCAGGATGAAACCCGGATGCTTGCTCTGCAGTGTGTCTGTGTCCATGCATGGCTGGGACCAGCTGAGGCTCCTGTTTCACCTCCCCGTTTCAGCTTTTCACCAGTGAAAAGCAGAGCTTGAAGGATAGTCTGAAATTGAAGCTTAATGTAAAGTTACTTTTGGAGTCTTATTTGAATGTTAAAATGAAACTGCATAAATCTCTAGTTGAATCCCATTAATAGCTATTAAATTTCCCAAAGGACTTAATAACAATTTATTGATTTGTACGCTCAGCAGTTGAGCAATGAAAAGGAAAAACCAAGACCACAGCAAGCTGGGAGGTAATGCCAGAATCACACTTTGACACAAACAATCACTGGAAAATATTTCACTTAAGGTTTTCCATATGACAAGTCAAAAGAGGGAATACAAATATCTGTTGTCTTTAAATGTAAAGCTGAACTGCTGTAATCCTGTGGATTGTTTCAGGTAGAATATATGCCATTTCCACAATGCTGTGATAATTTGTTTCCTACTGTTCATTAAGAAATTAAAACACATACTCGTACATGTCTGTGAAAGTGAAGAGTAGGCCAGCTGAGCAACACTCCCCTCCTCACTAACTCACTTAACGATGTGCTTAAATCTAAGCTACTGCTTAGTCACAGACCCACAGATACACGCACATTTCCATTCATATTTCATTCATCCCCAAATAAGTATTTCTATTAAGAGTCTCTACAAATGTGGAAAGGCAAGACATACCCCCAGTATTGAATGGCAATTAAGCAATTCACTTTCCTCTAAAACTCGTCTACTGTAATCTTCATCAAGAAAATCAAGCCAACCCAAAGCAAATTAATATAGATATGCCTGCTCAAAGTAAATAATTGTTAGAGCAATCTCTCTACTGGGGAGGGTTTAATTCTCTTCTTCTCTTACTGTTTACAGAGTCACTGGCAAAGAAAGGACATGTTTCATTTTCTCCACTTCAGTGGGGTGATCTAATGGACAGGAGTGGACTCACTCAAGCTCTAGAGCATGGTATAAATGGGCAACAGCCATTAGACAATGCAGGAACAAGACAAATCAGCCCTTTTTAGCTTCAGGTCCTCTACATAGCCCATGGGATTGAGCTAATGCAAGAATTAGCCAAATAGAAAACCAAGCGTTCAATCCCTTAATGACCGGAGCTGCCTTCCCTCAGGGACAGAATGCTTCCCTGTAGGCAAGACAGAGGGACACTGGGAGGAGACATGGTGGCAGAGAGCCACAATTAGGGGGGGCTTTGTGGTGAAGGTAGCAGGGGAAGGGGACTTTCAACATAGCATCTTACAGGGAAGGAGTTTGAGGGGCCTGTGATACTGTGTCCTGGCTCAGCTGCTGGGAACGGACAGGGCTGTGTTTTCAGCTGAGACTGTAGGTGCACAGGCTGCCTGCTGGAGGACACCTGGGTTGGGAGATGGCCCCCATAGCCCAGCCCCAGGTTGCTCTGTGCTGTCCTCCACAATGCATTCACCAGTTAGAGCAGTCCAAATTCCCTTTGACTCATCCCTGTGGGGCAACTGTGCACTTATTTGACTGACTTCTGGGAGCATTCCCTGGCTTAAGTGACCAGGAAAAGAAATTTTCAAAGTCACCTGAGTCAGCATCATTCACAAGCCTAACCTGTACTTCACCCACACAGGCACCTAGGCCAGAACTGCTTACAGGCTCTTCCAGTCTAGGCACCAGAAACAAGCTTGTGTCTGACCCCACTGCTCACCTCAAATGAGCAGAGCTGCTGTCTGGAATATCTGTGATCAATATATAGAATCAGAGAGTCTGAAATAGTTATTGTAGAACAGAAGTGAAAGTCGTGCTTCGACACACCACCTTGTTCCTGGAACAGGCACAGAAGCAAAATGAGCTGTAGAGATTAGTCACTGCTCTGACCTCGTGCTTTGGCCAGCGTGGAGTCACTGGGCTGAAACAATGCCATTTCCTGTGAAAAATGATTCAGAAGTCTAATGCACACCCTGCTTCCCGGCCCAATTTAGTGTCTCCTAATTCCATTCTATTTCTACCATTACTCAAATACTATGTCCCTTTGGAACAGGAAGACACCTGTCCTGACTTGCCAGAAGGTTCAGTTCATGGTTTTCCCCCACATCTCTTTCTACAGCCTTGCTTGATTTCTCAGTCCCTGCTGTGAAAATGACCACACCAGCCTTGCTGCAATGTAAATGAAGAGGAGTTGCCTCACTGAGTAAGTGAGAAAAAACATTGTCAGACGAAGATCCAGGGAGAAGGCAGGCCAGCACATCCAGCATTCCCAGGGTGTCTTGGAAGACGAGCACGAAGGCCTGCAATGCATTCGTTGCTATTGTACATATGTCTGTGCCTCTTTGCGTGCCGATGTTCAGACAGGACAAGAGAGATTTGCTTTTCCCACTGTTTGCTCCATCTTGGCTCAGCACCGTGAGCAGACTCAGACAGATCCATCCTGAATGCCCGTCTCCTACCTTCCCCTCTGCAGCCAGGTGTCCCGATGCAGCACTGTGAACAGCTTTATAAAGACAAGTGCACTTTAGAGTGTGATCCTCTGAAAGGCATTTACAGCTAATGGGAGAAGGCAGAGAGAGAATAAACATGTGTTTTGAAAAAAGCCAGTGTAAAAATGGTGTAGAATTAAGCTAGCAGAACAGAAATTACAGCTGGAGCCCATGATCCAGGCTGAATAACTGAACAGCTGGAGGCCTTGTCCTTGAGGTGCCGGGGGGTGGCTGTTCCTCAGATGGCTATTTACCACTAGCACATTTCCAGATCTACTGGAAAGTCTTGTTACAGTTTCAAAACAATGGTCACCTCTCCTTACACCAAAAAAAAAAAAAAAAAGCTGATAAAATACAGAGTAGCCTCACAGGCAGTTGGAGGTATGGCAGCTCCTACCCACTGGGTGTAATTTTTAACAACCCAAACTAGCTCCAGAATAAAGCACAGAAAATGTCAGCCCTTTGTATGAAAGGGCTTTTGAAAAAGCCAAGCTGATTCCAATTTGCTGGAGGCATTAAGACAGCATATGTCACTGTGCCTGGGAACTGGGAGGCTAAGAGTTGGTTCCAATGTGCCAGATAATGGAGCCGCTACTACTAGTCCAGTGAGCTCCGGCTGCCACCCTGCTCCTGGTAGCAGTTTCCAGCATGCTGGCACTTGGTGCAGGCCACCTGCAAGCCAGATTTGGTCTGTCGGAGGAAACTGGGACCTATTTTAGTCGCCCAGCTGCAGCTCAGCTCATTTGCAAGAGGCAGCCTGCCACATCAGAACTCCTTTAGGAAGCACCAGGAGGCAAACCAATCTGCTGCCTCTGAAAACAAGATGGGTAGGAGTGTGCGACTCTGCCCCTGCTTGGATGGGGAGCAGAGGGGATTGCTGTGGGAGGCAGGAGAACGCAAGGGCTGTCTCCTCACCAAACGCCCTCTGCTTTGCTTCAGGGAAGAGCTCTGATCCCCAGGCTTAGACATAAAAGTCCAGGGCAACTGAAGTTTGTGCC
Organism: Egretta garzetta; assembly: GCF_000687185.1. Classification (NCBI taxonomy): domain Eukaryota; kingdom Metazoa; phylum Chordata; class Aves; order Pelecaniformes; family Ardeidae; genus Egretta; species Egretta garzetta. The sequence goes on from NW_009258673.1 coordinate 312,937, forward strand.
AACATCTCCCAGAGACTGCTAGGGCCTGGCACACCAAATGCAGGTAGAGGTCTTGGTAGGGCAGGGCAACACCCCCCCAGCAATTGCTTCTTCAACTGTGCTTTCCACTGGCTCCCCCCCTTCTCAGGTGAGGCCACCCCTCTCTGACTGCCATTGTGAGCAACCCCCCTAGCTACTCTGGATGGAGAGGATCCACTGTGGAAGAGGCCAGGCAGGTAACCGAGACCCATGGCCAGCCATGGACATATTTCACCCCATAGCATTGACAAGGGATGTCAGGGTCCTCAAGAGTCAGTGACCAGCTGAGCAAAGAGGGAAGAGGGTCAGGACTGGTCCCTGCAGACCTAGTGAAACAGGAGAGTTAAAGAGTTTGCCTTGTGTCTTAACCTTGGGGTCTGGTGTGTGGTGGAGCCAGATAACTGGGTTGCACTGGGCCTCCGTGCTGCTGCTCCAGACAAGGCTGCAGAGCCTGGCGGGCAGTCCCCTGCCTCTTCTCCCTGCCAGGAGGGACTGCCACTGTGCTGTTCCCTGGCACGCTCTCAGCCTGGCCACACAGCTCCCCTTGGAGACTGCATCATCTGATCAGCTGCAGAGCAGTGCTGGATCTGGGTCTGCACCCGCTCCCCACAGCAGCTTCCTTCCGAAGCAGGGCTAAGCGAGCACACAGCACACCGGAGAAGCTGCTAAGCTACGACAGCAGTGTTGGAAGCCATGTCATGGCACTGGTAGGTGAAATGTACCCAGGGAGCACGGAAAGAGCTAAGCCAGAGCAGAATAACGAAACGTTGCCATCTCTTCCCAGGCCTGGCTTTTTATCAGATACAACTTCCTTCTCTTTAGTCATACATTCTTGTTCTCCTGCCAGAACGCAATCTTAGACCTAACAGCAGAGATGACTGAAATGCCCGTGCTCACACATACCCCTGTATCCTCTTTCTTGCCCCAGCTGGAAGGTATCTGCTCAGCTACCTGAGGAGAAACAACAAAATTGCCCCTCTACAGTCAACTGTCAGCCTCCGGGAGAGCAGTGCTGTTCATAGCTATTTATGTTTATAGAAAGCAGTGGAAATACAACCACAGAATAGAACAAGAGACCCATGTCCTCTTGAGAGAAAAATCAGTCAGTCCGACATCTATTGGCCTGTTTTCTTACCAGAAACCAGTGGCCAGGTAGCATGGACAGGAGTGAGTCAGACACAGGACTGGTCATAAAGTGAGCAGGAAGTGAGCAGCATTGTCCATGCAAAATGTGCTTATCAGAGGCTGGAAGGAAAATGTTCATTTTCTTAGGGAATGTTTTTAGTGGAAATGTTTCAAATATTTTTTTTTTTTTAATAAAAAGACCTAGTGCTTCAAATTTTTCATCTTTATTTTTTCATTACAGAGAAAGGTTTTTAAACCATGCAAAGGCTGTTACTTGTGGGATAAAATGTTCCTC
>NW_009258673.1:314451-327042 GCF_000687185.1 Egretta garzetta
CTGAAAGAATGTTCCATAACGGGAATTATGGGCTCATAAACCAGCTTTTGCACTTGATGCCATGCATTACACTTACCCGGGCTGGGAAGCGAAATGCTATCATCACGTGCACTGCATGTCAAACCAGAGCAACGCAAACTTCAATTGTACATGCTGGCAGTTTCCTGTCACAAACAAACTGCAGACCAAGAACGCCTCATTACTACCTCAGTCATTTCAAAGCGTAAATGTAATTATCATGATCTGATCAGGGACAACAGAGAAAGAGGGATAATTTGCTGACAACAGTATCTGCAATAATTAATCTCCCAGATCTTGCTTTACAGGGTCATGAACGTCTTGAAATGGGAAATGGGATGTTTAAATCATTTGTGTCCCTTTAATCATCTGCACCAGCTTGGGTGACTCAGGGCCTCCTGCCCAGAGTCCGGCGGGTCCAGAGAGGACAGGCAGGGCTCGGGTGTTCCCACCTGGGGTCCAGCAGCCTACCTGAGTCCCCTTTCCTTCAGGACTCTGCAAATCAGGAGGAAAAGCCCTGCTTTCAGTTACTGGAAGGAGCTGTAAAGCCTTTACAGACATCAGTTCAAATAGCATTTATCAACACTGGAGTAGTTCAGCATGGAGGTTGAAGCCCTAAACCAAAATGCCATCAAACTAAGCCCACAAGCTCTGGGGTTTACCACAGGGTGAGTGTGGGGAAGTTTCAGCTGTACTGATGAATAAAGAAGACACCCAGATAAGACGGGTGTAAAATCAGTAACCAGACAGCGTGTCTCAAGCAGGCTTGCAGCCTAGCAGGGTGGGGAGGAGTCAGGCAGAGCAGACAGGGCACGGGGAGGGTTTAGAGAAGCCAAGTCAGGCATTAACCTTGCCCTGCAAGGTGCCAGGAGAGCCGGAGGAGATCAGCATCTAAAGCCTCGCTAGTCCTTGGCCTTGCTGACACTACCCACAACAAACCAGTGACTGTCAGTGGGAATAGCTGAATGCTGTGCTAAGACACCTCCACTCCCTCACAAAAATCGGGGATGTGTCCCACATCCTCCCTGTGCTGTGTCTGACCGCAAAGGGCTTCATTTCAGCCACCCAACTTGCCTCAGGAGGGAAAGGTTTACATGAGCAGAGGCATGCATCTCTCCAGGTTTGCCCATGTGCTGCTCATCCTCACGGCATCCAGGCAGGTGGGTGGTGCAGCAGGAGATGGGAATTGGCTGATGCTGCTGTAGCAGCCATACGCTGTAAAAATGAGCCTGAGAGAGTAATATTTCTTTCATGGGGAACAAAAGTCCTGCTCACTTGAAAGGCAGCTGAAGCAGAGATTAAAAAGAGTGCCTGAAAGAGGTAAATAAAGCCAGGATGCAAGCTGCCTTTGGAGTCACCATTCCCATTGTTGAGCTCTGGCCCCTGGGCTGAGACTGGCTCACTTTGCTCCCTGGAATGAGGGCTGTCAAAACTCTCCTACCTTTGATCACCTTTTGCAGGAAAATGATGTACACATTAGATGCTCATTAACATTTATGTAAGTCATCTGCTGCAGTAGCAGCTTATCTTGTCTGCTATTTGCCTGTGGGGAAAAAGGAAAACTCACAGAAGGCCTGAACAGAAAAGCCCCAGGACCACAACACTGGAAAGGTGTTGCTGAAAAGTCCATCTGACCCCTCAGCACCAGTCTTACTTCTTGCTCCCACAGTAATTCCCACAGAGGCAGAAGCAGCTCAGGGGGGGAGCTTCCCAGCTAAACTCTCACCGTTGCTATACCAGGTTAAGTGGCTAACTGGATGCACTCTGCTTTTAGAAAACAGTTCACTGAGCACAGCTGTCACCAAACAACAGCGTAGCAGAGACTGAACAAATGCATTCAGGGGAAATCAGATAATAGAGGTGGAAAGTGTCTTGTGATCCATTTAACTGTGTCTGCTCCCATGAGAACACCACAGAGACTACTGGATTTGGTAAACCAGCATGGCTGCGCACACACACAGTGGAACACACTCACACACAGCAACTCTCAGGCAGGGCAGGACTTGTGACCCTGCCAGCAGGCTGCTGGGACCAGCATGGACATCACTAACAGTCCCTGTGAGCAGGCCTGGAGGGAGGGATGGGCACTGTACTCCGGCCAGGACTAATCTCAGTGAGCTTGTTGCTTCACAGAGCTGTTCAGCAGATGAAATCTCATCAAAGCGCTGTGTGGCGTTTACACTGAGCCAGGCGAGTCTTGCAGGCTCTCCTGCTCACCTGGCTCAGGCAGACTCAGACCACTCTCCCCACCATTGGCTTAATAATTAAGAAGTTGTTCTTGCCAGGTTAAGGACACATCTTTCTTCACAGAGCAGCCGGCTCTGTTTACCCCTAATTGCACTCTAGGTAAGAGGTTAAGAGGAGAAAGGATCTTATTATCTGGGTAAACTGGAAAAAAAATCCCCAACCAGGAGGGCCAGCGCAGCTGTTCCTGCATCTCCAAGGGCAGGACTATGCCTCTGGAACCTCCCCAGAGCCCCATCCCTACCCTGGAGAATTAATTATCTGCTCCTTGTGCCTGGGCAGAGAGTGGAGAGAGATGATTCCTTTGTGTTACGAGAGGAATTGTGAGACAGACGAATTAGGTCTCGCTCAGTGTTCAAAGTCAATTATAGCCCAGCCTGGAACAGCTCAGGTCTGCATAACGTGCTGTACCTGGTATATGGAGTCCTGCGTACGTCCACACAGACGTCCAACACAAAGCTGTGTTGAAGCAAGGAAGGATTTCTTCTGCAAGGGCCTGAGACTACTCAGGCAAATCCTATCGATCAGCTAAGGTCCACAGAATAAAACCCTTGCGACTTTAGCCATGCTCTGCAGTCCAGCAATGTTACTGCGAATGCCAGCTGCTGTGAGCCCTGCGGTGAAGGTACCGCTTTCGCAACACCCAGCGATGACAGACCCTGTAAGGTCGGCAGCAGTGGCTTAGCTCTCCATAGTTGTCCTAACCAAAAAGGAGCAAAAAGGCTAGCAAGCAGTAAACGAACCCTGCAGCCCGGCAACTTGCCCGAGGTGGAGCTGTGAGTGCGCAGCACAGGGATTACGTGGGGCAGCTGCCAGGGCACCCAACTGGGATTCCAGCAGGACTCAGTAAGTCAGAATTGAATGAAAGACGCACAGAGGACTTCAAACCATCAGGACAATTCACCCACCTGGCAAAAAGAGGTTTTAAGCACAGAGGATCAGAAAAAGCAGGTTCAAGAATGCTGGATTCCTCCAATTGTATTTAATCTGAAATGGACAGCACGAGACACCCACCTCTCAATAGTAATTTCTATCAAAGGCATGTGGAGCCCATTTGAGAGGGCACGTTGTCTGGGTTCATTTCCATGCAGATGTACTCGCATTTCCCATGCAACTCGAAAAACATGCTTATCTTTTCCAGGTAGGGATGCTTCTTGGCATAGCTGAGAGATGCTGGAATACACTCTCTGTGTGAAGCACAGTGAATTCACAAAAAAAAAGCAGGAATTGCTTTCCCATCTCCTGAGCACACGTCAGTTCTGAAGCAGTTTCTCCTTCTCTGTTAACAATGTAAAGCTTTGGCAGATTACCCAACTTAAAAAGTAATTTAAACTGCACTTATAAAATATTTCATGAAACATTTCTAAAAACATTGCCACTTTCACTCCCCAGCCATGACAGTAGCAGTTGAAAGAAGGATAGTGCAGTGAAACCTCTCTCTTAAACTCAGATCTCTTGAAATTTCTGCTGCTTCAAGCTGCTATTTCTCTTCTGTATTCACTTAAAAGGTGTGGAAAATAGGCATATTCAATATCAGATTTTGTTGTTTTAAAACTCGTGGAAGTAAATACTTTGATCTAATCACATGTAAATTATGTGTCACTGTTAAAATATGGGACTGCATGTAAATCTCAGATACAAAAGAAGTCATCACCGTCTCCATGTAGAATGAAAAGAAATGTAGAATATTAAAATCAGGAGGTTCAACTTTATTAGCATAACAGCTTCAGTTTATATTCATGTGCACCAAAAATGCATTCACAGCAAAATAACCCAGAAAGAAGAAAAGCCCTGATTCAGCACAGTAATTTAACTCATATTTAGCTTTAAGCATGGGCTTAAGCCCAGATGAAGAAAAGTCCTCTGATAGTCAAGACAAAGCCAATAAAAGTTGAACAAATGATTGCAGGCTGACCAAAAAAATCCAGAATAGTTTTTATCTGAGTTCAGTCTTTGTTTCAACTCAAGTGTGTTCTGTTGTTACAAATCTCTTTGTCCAGGGCTAAACCGAGTCCTCTGAGGCTAATAAATTAATAATAAATACTTTCCTTGAAGGACAGAGGACAAAAGCTTCCAGACCGCATCAATCTTCCATTGACAGAAAAAGAGATAGGCGGAGCAGATACAGGTAACACCAGCCAAAGTGGAGCATACTGGTGCACGTAGAGAGCTGATCAGGGCACTGTTCTTCTCCATTTTGTATGGAAAAATGCAAGAGGCCATGAGTTCCCACCTGCTCCCTTCTCCCTCCTGAGCTGGGCGGCAGTCCAGAGCTTCATGGTATCAGATTCCCTCCCCATCCTCCTAGCAGGGGGTACACTGTCACTGCTGGGAGATGTGGAGAAAGGTCTCCAACCCTCCCAGGTGAAGGGAGGCTGGGTGTCAGGGCTAGAGAAAGGACTTACACAAACAGCAGGCGGCAGAGAGCTGTTTGCATCCCCTACATGCTATGGGAAAAGCCCTCGCTTTGCAGGAGGTGATTTTCAGTGACAGACGCTGATGCAAAGGTGGTTGTGGCCACTGCATACAGAGATCCCTGACCTGGCAGGCTGTTGCGACTCCCTCTGAGAATCAGCAGTGCCTTGTCAGCCTGCTCTCAGATTTCCCAGCTCACTGATCAGTGACAGTGCTGTTACAGACCGTCACGGCAATGCAGCCATGGCTCAACTGTGTAAGGGGAGAGAACCGAGAGCGAGCTCCTCTCTCTGCCCATCCACTGCACTTGTGTGAGTCTCTGAGTCCACATCCAGTTCAGGTGTCAGCCCATGGAAACAGAGAAGGGGTTTGTGATTTGTCTTGGTGAAAGCATCACCCGTTAGCCACAGCAAAGAACAGAAAGCAGTACTGCCAGGCTTGGAGAAGACATGAGTGCGTTAAAAGCAGAATAAGATAAAAAATAATAGGGAATGGTTTTCAACCACTACTAAGTGGAGGAAACCCATGCCACCCCTCAAATAACGGCACCTGGCGCTCAAACAGAAAAGAAAGGAGTCTCAGCTCACACACATGCGAGAGACTAACAAATGCTATCTGATGCTAACAGACTCTTGGACTCCCTTGACAGGTTGTTCTGGGGCTGCTGGGCTGCAGCGGGCAGTAATGGGAGAAGAGAGAGGAACTCTGCAGTACCACCACTCAGCCTGACCCTCTGCTCATAATAAGCAGAAGCGCTCGTTAAGACCATGAGCTTTTCAGGGCAACAGCAAATTCTTACCCAATATCTCCATGACAGCTAGAGAAGGAAAAGTACATTGTCAGTGAAGCCAAAGATGTTAGCATAAAAATGGCAATGAAATAGAATTGTTCTCAAATTGAGGAAGAAACACGCCTGAATAATCTGGACCATGGGCTGTGCCTCCTGTGAGTACAGGCGTCAGCAGCAGGGAAAAATATTTTGTCATATTCCAAAAGGCTTGGTGCCCTAAAAGCTCTAAACCCCACAAAAACTCTTTGGTGACATGGATTCAACCACTTCCCAACAATCTTTTCCAGAGCAACAGCGAGACACCCTCTTTCAAGGCAATGCAAAGCGTCACTGGCCCCATGCACGCAGGAGGAGATCACTGCTTTCTCTCTCTGCACATTAGGTGACTTCACTCTGTTTGCTGTGAGCTTTTGCAAAAGGTTCCTTTCATCAGCTGCCTTTGAGGTTCTTTGAAAAATGGAAATAATTAGGCACGTGTATTTTCATTGGCACAGGGAGGCTGAAGCCTGATCTGAAAGGCTTTGCCTTTGCAAGAAAATAATAGGTCCAATTAAATGTACTTTATTCTCTGAAGTTCAAACGCCATAGCTTTGGGGGCAAGAATTACGTGCAGAACAGGGATATAGGTATATATAGGACTGGGGTTAAAGCTAATCTGCTTGGGTTTACAAAACAGCAACGCTGATGATTAATAGAGAAGCAAAGGGTGAAAGTGTGACACTCCTGTCCAGAGGGACAAGGAAAAAGCCCTGTGTCCACTGGCGCTGAGTCCACTGAGACCTGTGTGACTCCATTTGCATGTGTAATCATAGACCAGACTGCTAAAATGATGGATGTAGCTGTGATAAAAACACACTGGCCCTGAAGGGAGCTGGATCAGACCCCTAATTATCACTCATGATTCCTTGCTCAGTTAATACTTGCAAGAAGTTTCTAAAGTTTCAAAGGAATATAAATCTTATCAAAGCATTTCTAATTGCACGTAAATGACAGGTACAGTGTCATTTAGCTTGGGCTGCAGGGAAGGGGCAGCAGAGTTCTCCGGAACCAGTGCAAAGGTCTAATACTGCATTCAAAACTCACAGAGAAATCAAACCCTCATATAAATGTTAACTGAAAGCAAAATTGCAGTTAAAAACCAGAGAGGATGCTCTAAAAATAATTAAAATCATGTGAGGCAAATCAACATGCTCCTCTGCTTATGGGTCTTGGCTCTCTGGGGGCTAACGCCTGTCTTTGCTGCCTGCAATGGCTTTCTTTCTGTATGCTTGGACAAAAGACACTTTATTACAGTAATTTATCACCCCATAAAAGTGGCTTTCTTGTATTGCTGAATAATTTTGAAAGAAATATGTTTTAAAAATTAAAAATGCAGTCGGTGTATGCACACTCAGGTCTGCTGGGAGACATTTCTGCAACTACTGTAACTGCCTGGGTAGTTTTAATACCTCTACCTTCTATTATTTAAAGTATGATGATATTTTTTCCTTCTCTGAGCTTTGTCAGCTATAAATAAAAGATAAGGGTTGAATTGTACAGGGTATCTGTAAGCACTTCCATTATTGATACTTAATGTTACTTGGAGGGGGTGGTGAGACCATGGTGCTTCTCATTTGCACCTAAACCCTGAGGCCCGACTGAGAAAAGCGGAAGGTGCATGTTTGAGAGGTCATTTTCTCTGTGCCTGCTTCCGTTTTTTTGTTCTCTGTGTGGCACCTTCCAGCATGAAAATGAGACCTATCCACAGATATTTAATGAAACATTAAACAAAGATGCTTGGGGAATCTGTGAAAACTGCTTGATAGGACCCAGCAATAACAGGAAAGGCTTCCTAGGATAATCTCAGAGGATGCTCAGACAAGGTCTAGAACTGGGTCCATGATCCTGAAATAAGGAAAACTTGTTTTGTACTTTATTCTCCTAGACCCGGAGGGTTCTTTGTCTGCTGAACTGGGGCTGCTTTCTCCCCAGCTCTGGAACAAACAGAGACCCCTTTCTTGGCACTCTTGCTATTTAAGGTGTTGCCTTTGTTTTTAGCACCACATCAATCAATCAGTGGTTCCTCAAAAGCAGGCAACTGCAGAATGACATACGGAAAAAACCGTGCTAAGATGGGATTAGTAACAAATGCACTCATCAGACCAGTCCAGAAGCAGAAGGGTTGTTTGACCTCGGATCAGTCTGAAGGAAAAGGAACATGTTAGTAAGGCTACTCTTAAAGCTGGCCTGTAATTTGGTTTTACAGTTCCAGTGTCCTTGTTCCTCACTCTGCTGTCTCCACCCGTCCCAGCTCAGCATCCTTAGGCATTGGACTGAAGGCAGGGCATTTGCCCCAGGGTGAGCGTCCCTACAGATCTTTTATTTATAGCTGACTCATGTCCTTGTTCCTCAGCAAAGTGGCACCAAAGCAAACCTCTTGTACATTTTTTTGTCTACTGCTGTAGCTAAATCAAGAAAAATTTTGCTGTTAAAACAGACAGGCTCTTCAACAGGACAAGGACTACCTACTCTATAGGAATCCTCATTCCCCCAACCCCTTGGATTTGCAAAGCAGCAGGAACTGGGCTTAGAACAAACACATGAAAGCAATCCTAAGGGATAAACCGGCATGGATCCTGCCCTCTGTGTCATTTCTTCAGTGCTTTTAAAGATCATGTGGCAAGTTCCAGCCCATGCAGCCAGGTGAATGACTGCAACGCCAAAGCTGGAGAATACCTGGGTAAGTGGAGTCCCAGTCAGACTCAGCCGTCCATGTACCCACAGGCTCATACAGGGAAAGGAACCACTCAGAGCAACACTTCACACACAGCAACTGAAGCACTGCTACGGGAAGGGGAAGGGGGCTGGGAGTTTTCATAAGAGCTAATGACCACCTTTGGTTTTACTGGGGCCCAGTGAGATCACAGAGTAACCAGATTGCTAATCAGCCTGGAGAACACACCAGCATTTGCCTGATGAATCAATAAGCACACTCTGCTGAGTTTCCCCTTCATATTCTCTGTTTTCCATATTGCCTCAACTGGTAATGACTGTGTCAGATACCCTTTGCCAGCTATACACTAATTACAGATCTGCAACCAGTCCTGATGCTTCTTCAAACCACAAGATGATAAAATTAGATCATTACTCATATCACCCTCTTTGCAGACAATTATCAGAGGGATGCAACAGTATCTCCCCATTTCATTTTCTAAGAAGTGACTTCGAGACCCAGAGAGTGAGATAGTGAGTCATGCTCAGAGTTTCTTCACCAGCTTTCATTTAATCTGAGTTAACAATGAGAAAAGCTGCTCTCTGTGCACAGATACCTAAAAACTGAACACACATGGTAGCACTGCAAGAACAGACACACAAACCTCAGGCTGTGTGTAAATCGAAATCACTGGTCTACATTTTAAAACCAAAGGGGCTGCCAGGCAAATCATAGGCACCACTGAAAGCAGAAGGGTGGGAGCCTGCATCCAACCACGAGCATAAGGGAGAGTCCCTAAGTTATCTCACTGACAGATGGACTCCTTCTGTATCACACATCCTTGAACTGCCATTTCAGTTGGAAACACGCAGCAAGCAGTCACACAGACACTGGGCAGGGCGCTCAGAGGATTAGTGCTGTAGAAATGCCTAGACAGGCACTTGTTGAGCTAGCAAGGTTTGGTACAGGTACAGAGCTATATTGGATCAGACCAGAGGTTCATCTAGCCAGTGTCCTGTCTCCATTAGTGGCCAAAGGCAGATGCCTACGCCAGAGTTTAAAGTTAGGCCACTGTCTGTTAGGGCTGACCCAGTTTAGCTGTTCATTTATTGAAGTCATTTGGGGAAAGACACACCAGGTTGAGCTGGGCATTTCCCACATAAGCGTGGCAGCATTCCCAACTTCCTCAAAAGTGCTGCAAAACCCACGGTCCCGCTGCTTACGCTCCCCTTGCAGCCAGCTGTGTGAGTTCCTGCTAAGCACAGTTATCTTCCCGGGCATTCCCAGCCAGTCCTGCAATATCACAGATACTTGGCAGCCCTGCCCTGATTATGCTTCATGTTACGGTACCAGTTTTACACAGCATAAAAGGCATTAATAAATAATGAATTGATGTTGCTGGCCTGTTATATATATAAGCAGCATGTGTCCAAAATGGTTACCAGCACATCAGTGGAAGTCACCATAGATAATGATAAGCTACAATTAAAAGCAATCTATTGCTCTGCTGGACTGTATAACAGTATGTAATAAAAGATTAATCACTTATTACAATAGCTACAAGTATTTCATTAACCTTTATGCATTATTTCTAATGGGGCTTGTCTACACTGCAGTCACTGCAGTGACTAAGTGGACTAAGTGACAGAAGTACTGGGCAGGATTTAAGCAGCCCTGTTCTGGCACTGCGTGCAGCGCAGCTGCTGTGACTAACAGTATTGTTAGTGCTTAGCCCCAAGTATTTACCCAGCTCTTTGGGCTGGGTTTCTGGCCCTTGCTGAGCTCTGCGCCGTTGCAGCACTACAGTTAGCAGTCCACAAAGAACAGGTTTAAAGCTGAAATCAGAGCTGCAGTTCCTCTGAGAACACATTCAGAGATGACTCTTCACCATGGAGCCCTGCACAACACATCTCTGGCAGAGTCAGGCCACTCCCCGTGAAGTGCAGGTTCCCAGTGCTGGCATCCCAAACTGAACCCCCCTGGCTGCCTTCCTGCATGCTGCAACGACATTTTGCCTACGCATAGTGGCCATTCCCCGTAATTCTCTAGTGACCAGTTGAACTCTTGCCACGTGGTTTCCTTCCCATAACAGAGGTCATGCAGGTTTGTTTTCTGGAAAGGAGCTCTCCAAAGAGCCCTGGGTGTCTGCTCACCTTCATTCTGTGTGAATGTCACCTATGCTGCGAACACCCACATTGTATTGTGCCATTTACACCTGCGGAGCTCATTGCATTTAAGTGTGTTCATCTGCCGTTATCAGTTGGATCTGGATTTACAGAGACATATGGAAACTCAGGCAAAATCTTGTGTCTGTGCACATGCTATTAGCTCTGCTGATTACTCCCAGCAGTACTTACCACTGGTTAAGAGTGGCTTTCAGAACTGAAGTACTTCAAGGACTGTGTTTCCTTCACAGAAGCTAGTCTGCTTCTTCAACACCCTGCTACTTGAAGCACTCGCTGCCCATGGCAGCCTATCACAAGCCTGCAGAAACTAAATCAACTCAAAGACAGTGTGCAACTGAAAAGTGGTTTTCAGGAATGCTTTTTAAGTGTGTAAAATAACTCCATGGCTTGTTGAAAGCCATCAAGAGGTATGCTTGAGGAACAGTGTTTGGAGATAGCAGAAAATAGCCCTTCATTCCAAAGGACAGCAAAGTGTCTTTAGTTCTCTCTTCCTCTCCTATGCAAATGTTATCCTTTAATGTGGCTGGTCCTAGTGATAAAGGACACACCTCCTCCATCAGATGAAAGTATGATCTCTTTTCTGTGTTCCTTACCATGCTTTCTCTGTGCAGGAGGGAGTCTGAATTCTTCCTTAACTTCTCAGACTCTGCTGCATTTAAGCCCCAGCATTACACCCTATTTGGCTCTCCAGCCCTACCAGCTCTCAGGCAGAATCATCTAAGACATTGCCTAGGCTGCAACCCTCCTTTATTCTCATATTAGTGAGACCTATTCACACATAAGGGACCTCCATTATGCTTGATCTGAAAGATATGTGACATGTGGAAACAACATACTTTGAAACATTCATGCAGCAGTTCTGTAACCTCAGCCAGAGATCACAGGTTGTACATAGATTCCCTAAATCACTACACTGAAATAGACTGTTCTCCAGCAAAGCCACTTCTCCTGTGCCTAGATGCAGTTCCTGCCTGTTGATACCTTCTGCTTTTGAAGGTTGGAATTTGTCTGATATATCAAAGCTAGGAGAGGAAGAAGTATTTTGCTCACAAAGGTTTGAAATCCCTGTCAGTTTGCACCTGTGACTCTCAACCCAAACAAAGCTCTTGTATTGCTAGATGTCACAACGACAACGTAAAGTGTTGCTTAAGTATTGAGTATCATTGCTTCCCCAAAGCACCAAACAGCCAGGTCTAAGCAGAGAGTTTGGGAACCTCTCAGCGTACCTGGCATAAGTTCTCCGCTTGTAAAGTAAGTTAATGAGTTTCTTTTTACACAGATCTACCTTAGTACATCATTTCTTAGGAACATGTGCACCTTGTTTCCACCGGTGTGAGTGTGCTGCAGCTTGTATGGCAGAGGAATTCTTCCCTGATCCTCTAGTACTAGAGGCATATTCCAAAGCATCAAGCACAGCACGAAGTTTGAGACACAGCATGACTCACCACAGGAGATAAAATATCAGCCTCGCCGGAATGGGTCCAGGAGCACAGGGACTGCTCTAACAGATGAGCCACGTGTCTGTCTGCCCCAGGGTCCTGCCTCCCGCAATCGCCAGCAGCAGCTGTTGGAGAGAAAAGTGCAAAATATGCTGCCTGCAGTACAAGCTTCTCTCTGACCCCCTGCAGCAGGAGAGCAATTTGTGCCCTGAAGCAGCAAGGTTTAGATACCCAGTCCAGGGTGATGTGGTGTTTATAAACTCATTATTACACGTGAGAAATGAGACAATCCAGAGAGAGATGCCAAATAACTTTTTTCCCCTGATAAGTTTTTGACCCAGACAATGATTTTGCTGAGTCTAAAGTATAATTTGTATTAAAAAGACTCTGGTTTTGTTAATCTTTGGATTCCTGCTTTGCAGTACATGGTCTCTCTCTAAGACTTGTCACAGTGGTGGAAATTGCCCTAGTACAGTAATTGTGAAAGGTTAAGAAAATGCAGCAGGTAGCAATGACTCTTTAAAGCTTTTCTTTGGCATATGTCTCCTTTGGCATTGAAAAAGGGATTATCTACTGTGGACATTATATACAGGGTGTGGAGCACAAGGAAATTTATGAACTGTTTTCTGGAGAGCAAGTGCCTTTCAGTTATGGTATGTAGAAACTTAGGTCTTATGCTCAATTTGACAAGAAAGCAGAGTTTCGCTAAATTGTCCTTGCATTTGCTCCATCCCACTTGCTGCTTTCAAATGTAGAAAGCATTCTTCCCCTTTTCAAAGATCCAAAGAAGACAAGTCTCAGAAGAGA
>NW_009258673.1:327131-329486 GCF_000687185.1 Egretta garzetta
CATTCCTGCCCAGGGTTGGATCCCGAGCTCTGCACTTGACTCAGTTAATAATGGGTGTCCCTGAACTCACTGTTTACAGGATGAATGAAGTATTTTTCACCCTTTGTTTGCCTCAGTTCTTGGCACCTCTGCAAACTATGAAAAGCTGAAAAATCTGGAGCTTGCCAAGACCTGTTAATATGAAAACTTAATCTTTCCTCTCTGGTCTGTCAGTCACGTGTCAAGCAATATCTCACATCTGATCGTGGGCAACACCTGAGCTTTTTCCTACAAAAATGGTGCAGAGCTGGGGCTCCACACGCGTGTTGTATAGGTCTCCTTGTGTAATGTCAGAGGCAGTCAGGCACTGCAGCACAGCTCAGTCTACTGCCTATTCCCTCTTCCAGAAGCACACATTTTTAAAAAACAAATCTGTGGCTGTTTTCATCCTTCCAACCCATTTTCCAATTCATTTCATCCACTGAAGTAATCATGGTTATTTCAAATGTGTCTATAAGTATCTGAAATAGCTTTTGTGATTTCCTACTGCCAGAGCTGGCTTTGGAAGCAAGCAAGCAGGGCAATTGCCCAGGGCCCAAGGTCCTAGGCTGGGCCCGTTAAGCTAATACAGGTAGGAGCTGAAGCCCCATTGTATATGAGTGTAAAGGAGGAGTCCATCCCTTGGCTTCTGCTTGAGTCTAACAGCCATTCTGTGTGCTGCTTTCACTCCTATGTAGTTTGTCCTGTGCTGCAAAGTGGTCTGTCTTGACAATGCAATTTTCTTCCTAATGTTAAATATTTTGTCTCTCTTTGGCCATGTCAAAGTTGAGTGCAGTTTCCCACGGAGCAGGACACAGTTCTGTGTTAAGTGTTTATGTTAAGCCAGATACCAGGTCCGGTTTTTAGAAGTGCTGAGCACTCACAACTCCTATTGCAGTCAGGAGATGCTTCATGTTCCCTGAAACCAGAAGCCCTGCAAGTACAGCTCTCCATGTCCCCATTCCCCATTACTGAGGTCAAACCCACTGTATTCCCAAGTACTCCAGTACTCTCAGCTGGTGTAAATTAGCTATATTCCACTGAAGTCAGATGGGACACACAGACTCACACTGGCACTCTGATCCCACCTTTGCAAAGGGTACGGTGGGGTTGTTTGCATGGGTAGCCACTGTCTGGCCCATATTAGTGCTTCAAATATATAAAATACTGCATGCAAGCTGAGATGAGATTGTTCGAATGGGATAGGGATTATCAGGAAGCCAGGCTGGGCAAGCAATTGCATGATGTGCACGCCTTGTCCCATACCCTGAAATGTGGCACCAGCCACTTCACTTCATATTCCTGTTCAAACGCCCAAATGGTCCATCAGTGGTAACGAGCAGAGTGGGGCTGGAACAGACCAGCCTTGACGGGCTGTAACAGGAGCTGTGGACCCAGCTGTATGTGCTGTAAAACTCTCCTTGACACCACCACAGTCTGCTCTCTTGGAGCCCTGGAATGGTTTCAGCATTTCTCAGACAGTATCATATCAAGTTACTGAAAGTATTTTCAAAGAGGTGTTTGCTTCCCTAAATTTTGCTTGAGTTAATAAAAAGTGACAGAGTTGGAGAGAAAGCAAAACACATGTGTTCCTGGAAAGAAAAAAAGTCCAGTCAACAAAAATGGGACCAACTGGAGAACAGTGCAATCAGGATGGCTTTGAAACATCTGCAGCCAGAGAATGAGGGAAGGGCATGGGGAAAGAAGGAACGAGGAGGGGAGAAGACAGCTCTCTGCAAATCTCAGGCTACCCCCAGCATCCTCCACTCACTGCCTTCTTTTACAGCTGCTTGTTCACATACAATTGAGCGTCATAGCCAGGTAAGGCCAGCACTGGAATGAGACCTGGTGCACTGCCAGCAATAGCTCTCTCTTCCTTATGAAGAGATACGGTCTCCTGCCTAGGAAGAAGAATTAGTCTCCGAGGCTCATATTCTGGTATCTTTTAGCAGCACTAAATAAAAGTTGGTGGCAAGAGAAGAAGAGGACTATTTTATTTACTTGTAAGTGCCAGAGACCAGAAAACAATTTTTTTGTTTCTTTCTCAGGTCAGGCATGTGTTTGTAGCTTAGTGATAATTAAAATGCTAAATTACCTCCAGCAACTGCAGAGAAAAATCGTAATTTAATTACTTGTGAGAAAAACTTTTATGTTTTTGTTCATTTTGAGATAAACAAATGAAACCACTAAGATTCAATGCTTTGGTGGGTTTTCATAACAGGAAATGGTAATAACACATTTCTGTCTGTAGGAACTTCCTCTGGTTCCCCTCTTGGCACTCAGGGAACATTAGGAAGCTGCCTGAAACAGGCACAAAACCTTTGCTGTGGCAGGGAG
>NW_009258673.1:329534-368371 GCF_000687185.1 Egretta garzetta
AAACAGGAAAATAAAGGTCTGTGTCCTGCAGTTCGGCACTCTTAACTTAGACGCACAAGGGCATTAAAAGAGGAAAAGTAATGGCCTGATTTCCTCTTCTAAGCTCTGTTTCACACAAGGCAGTGCAGACAATCTTCCTCCAGGACCAGAGTAAGACAGTCTGATCCCAGACCAAACCTGTCCACACACAGTAGCAGGTACTTCACTCTGCATTCATGGGCAGCCTTTTGCAAACATTAAAAGGCAGACAACACCTGTGGCAACAAAATGAAAGCTGAATGCATTGGAAAATGTGGCCTTTGGCAGCACACATAAGGTCACGTTAAAGCGTGCACATCCCAGCCTTGAAACACCCCTGCCTGAAGTTCCAGCCACTCCTGCCACCACACTGCCAATGGTCTGCAAACGTGGCTCAGCTGCAGGCATGGAGCAGGGCCTGCTGCATACAAAGTTCCCCCCCCCTTCTTTTAAGAAGCCCATTGCTTTCTGCTGCTGAACTGCTGTCTGCAAGTCATCGTATCATACTGCCTCTTGTTATATAGAGCTTTATAATGCGCTATAACTCCGCTGTATAGGGTCAGAGCTGCTTAAGCACATGTAATGGGACCTACAGTGCAAAGAGCAGGCTAGGATCTGTAGATCCCGTGCTCAGTGTGCCTGGAGGGGCAGGATCTGGATGACCCCCTGCTGAGACTGTGCCACTCCAAAGGGCTTGCTGTGTGGCAGAGCCATAGGGAGGTCCCTGAATAGTCACTATTAGCAACTATGAAGTACGCATCTCACTCAGACACACTGTTAAAATACATCTTTCTAATTTGGAAAAGCAGATTTTGCCATCCCCCCCACCCTTTCAAGCTCAGAAATGTTAACAAACGCTACAGTTCAGAGGTATGAACAAGGCTGTCCTAATAATATGTCTCTCTAGATTCCTGTCATGCTGCCCTGGTGATATTCAGCGTGATAATGAAGGCAGCAGGGAAGGAAGAACAGAGAAAATAGCAAACAACCTGGGAATAATGTGGAGTTGCCATGAAGAGTCACAGATTCGCTTACTGGAATTTAGAGCAGTTTGATTTTTTCTCTGAAGTCCTGCTTGTTGTAGCAGAAGCCAGTACGTAGCAGCAGAACCACTCAATGGGGCTCAACACTGCAGGGGCAGCTCAGGTACATATGAAAAGGTTTGTCCTGGGCACTTCCTCAGCTCAAAGATGCTCTTTGCCTACAAGATCCAGATGGAATGAGAGGGTACAAACAGCCCCAGGGCTGACATCACCTCACAGCCTCGAGACATTCCTACTTAACTCAGGCTTATCTTAGCACTGAAAATGCAAGAATGACCTCTCCTTTCCAAGCGTCCCTGGACAGCACCTGGGCTGCCAGTCACAGAAGAGATCAATGGTCAAGAGAGCAGAGCGAAAAAATAGCTCCCTCCAGTTTGCTGCAGGACCTCAGAGGTTATTGCAAGTTGGGAGTGAAAGATGGGAAAGTGAGAGGGGATGGAGCAAAAGGGAGAGGGAGCACCCGCTCGTAGTGGGTGGTGCAGAGATAGAAGAAAGGCGAGGAACAGCTCCAGCCCTCCACTCCGGCCTTGCCCTTCGATGTCTCACACCTGCTGCCATGTGCCTGCACTCACTCAGCACCCCTGGCACCCCCAGCACCCCCAGAAGGCACCAGGTATGACCCCCTTGAAAACCCAGCCCTATGCTCTCTCCTTTGCTCCTCAGCAAACATGTTGTGTGGATTTGTACTGAACAATTCATAGCTGCTATAAAACACATATGCATGTCATATGACAAGCTATGAAATGAGGCACATGGAAGAGGCATGTGTTCCCAAATCTGCAGGCGGGGGTGCAGGATCCCTAGACATCAGGTGCTCCAGGACAAAGTGAGAACTTCAGGAAAGAGTCTGGAGGAAAGACTTGAGAAAGAAGGACTGAGTGTTGCCTGTTTTGGAAGCAAGTAAAAGATAATCTGCCAGGACGATCATTAGGAGGGAGTGCGGGATTTAGGAGAACTGCTTGAGCTGTTCTTTCTTGTGTCCTGTCATAAAACAAAGTGATGGGGTAGGTCAGAGTTTGGGACTGTGGTTTGCACCTGAGGAGAGCTGAGGGTTTGTTCTGATCAGGTTCCTTTTACACCCAGACTGCAGAGTACAGCGAATATGAGGAGCAGAACAGGTATTAAACCCGGTAGGTTTAATACCATCCTCAACCTTAGGATGCTGTGAAAAGAACTAACGTGGGACCAGCATGGTATTCAGACTTATCTGTTCCTCCAAAAGTTCAATGCACCGGAATGAAGTTAGCATTTTGTTTTCTGCTGATGTATCTGATGAACTTTAATGATACACTCTTGGTCACAGAATTCACTCTGTCAGGTCAAGGTGGCGAAACTTCATTGTTTAACCGGGCTCAAAAAAGGGCCTTTTGCTAGTTTCTGCAGAGCTCTGTAGATATAGATTTATTGATTTGTGAGATTATTTTTTTCATCTTAGCATTTGTTTTTCATCTTTCTTAATAGACACAATGTTTAATTCACTGTAACTAAAGATACTGGGATTTTAGTGAGGT
Organism: Egretta garzetta; assembly: GCF_000687185.1. Taxonomy (NCBI): domain Eukaryota; kingdom Metazoa; phylum Chordata; class Aves; order Pelecaniformes; family Ardeidae; genus Egretta; species Egretta garzetta. The sequence continues at coordinate 332,107 of NW_009258673.1, forward strand.
TTCTGTCAGTTCACATAACTCATTTTGATGGGAACCCATTGGATTTTAATGGAAACCTATTAGGTGAACATATTGTGATCATTAATGAACTTGATGTGCAATTATACGGGGAACCACCTAAAGGTAATTAAAACCTATCAAGAACACTAGGGAATAAAGAGAAAGGAAGTTATTCTTGTTTAAGACAATTAGTGTAGACAATGATCTGAGAACAAAATAAATGATCCCTGATGAAGAAAAGCTGTGTAGGTGGCTACCCCGGAAGATATAGGCCATGCACACAAGAGTTTCTTTAGAAAATCAACAATCATGGTAGTCCGATTTTTTCTACTGCAAGTGGTGCTTTGACAGGGAAGTTCAGCCTTTTCCTTCATATTGCCTAACTCTGACATTTTGCTAATCCTCTGGTTCTCTGGGTCTGGGGCAGAAGAGCACAGAATGTTCTGACACCTCTGCGCTTGTAGATCCAGGCAGAGGGAAGCAAAGGAGTGTTAATCCCCGTTGTTTCAGGAGGATCTGCTGGATGATATTATGCCTGGACTGGGCACACACACAATTTTCACTGTGTGTTCAGGGTAGCTGGGGAGGTTGCGAGCGGCTAACAGAACACAGAAGAGGCAATACCCCAAAGGACGAATTCCAGGCGTGGCAGGGAGCAGAGCTGTGTTCCACCCTTCTTTCAGGGACTCAAATGCAATGTAAATTTTCCTTTAGTCTAGCACTGTTCTGCCTTATTGAAATGCTGCTTGGTGCCAAGGGACTTATCCCCATAACCATGAAAGGCCAGCATCTCCAAGAGCAAGCAAGCTGCAGGCTCAGAAAGTGCCCCCAAATCACTGATATATTCCTCAAAATCACAAGCAATCCTATTGTTTGCCGACCACTAGACAATTAAAAGGTCCCCACTCCATTGTCATTGATCTGCTCTGCATGCCTTTGGTGCAGAAAGCAAGGAACGTAATGTAATTAGCTGGCGGGTGATGTCCACCAAATGTCATTCCTGAACACATTTGCTTTAGTCCCTATTCACCAGCGTCAACAGCAAGGCTGCTTCCCCATCCACTGGCAAAGGCTTTCGCCAAGATTTTAGAATTCAACAATGAAACAGGCCTGCAACTAAAACATTTATCTGGCAGTTTTCCCTCTTTAAGTCAAAGTGTTATGTTGGCACACTGCGCTGTGGGTGGCGATTTGCCAGAGAAAAGCATGTGTTGGAAAACCTTGCTCAATATTATAGCAATCTCGTGCTCGTAAGCCTCGTACGACTCGAGGAGGAGACTGCCAGCAGGGCTCACAGCCGTCCTCCCCTCTTCCCAGGGCAGGCATGGAGCAAAACTCGACAGTCGCCCAGAGCAATCGAAAAATGAGGTGTTGCTGGACACAGCCTAGCATGTTACATGTTGGGCTGAGGAGGAATCGGAGGGGGGGCGGTTGTACAGTGACTGCCGTTGGCATATGTCAGCTGGTCAGCAGAAGGAAGCTTTGCAGAGTATAGCATAGGAAGACATTGTTTTATAATTTTGAAACATTTCCCTGCGGATCCTTAAGTGTCTTTGGGCCCAGCCCAAATGTTGGACAGCTCTGGTGGGCTTTTTATATGGGGCAGATAATCCTCACTGAAGCAGAAAGAAAGACTACAGGGATTTGCCTGTAGTACAGAAAAACATACTGAGGAGGCAGCAGTAACTAAATATGCAAGAGAAGCCTGGATTCAGAAGTCAGTTGCATCATTCATTTAGCAACACTCAAGCCATGGAGCAAGAGCTGGGCCGCCAAGTGTGTGCACTGGGCATTGTGCTCCTGCCAAGTTACATCTTAGGGGAGCCAAGGAACGAGCCAGGAGAAAAACAAGATGAAATGGAGTACTGCAGAGCCAAACAAAATCAGGACTGTCTTCCCCCTGTGTTCAGCTGACCAGGAGAACATGGACTATGAACAGCTCTGACCATCCTGCTTTCCCTGTGCCCTGTGCTGATACGGCAGAGGTGCAGTTGGTAGGGCAGAGCCTGTTGCTCAGCACCAGTGGAGCCGTTCCTCCTGCATACACAGCCAAGCACTTCAACTAAAATGCCCCTCTGACCAGCCAGCTGAAGTTCAGCCTTTTGGGGCACTTCTGAGTGGGAGGTCTCTGAGACACGGAAGCCTGCTGCTGAAGGAAGGGCTCTAACTCATCCGTAACTTCTCAGGCTGGTGCTGGGGGTCAATGGGTGAGATAGGGGCCTCTGCTTTTTTAGACAGCATAGTCCAAGCAAGCCCTCTTGCTGTTGAGCTGGAGGTGTCTCCAGAAACGTTCCAGTCAAAGCTCAGGCAGGACAGTGCAAATACCACACCTTCTGTTCTAAAAGAGCTATCTACAAAGTTGTTAATCAGAAATGACAGCTAAGTTAGACGTCAAAAAAGCCACAAAAAAGGTTAGCATTCCTTCTGCTTTTTCACCTTTATGAACACCCATAGCTCGAGGTCTTCAGACATATCCTTATCCTCCTGTCCCATTTCACTTCCCTCCTGCTCCCTCCTCCACCCCTGCAGCAGCCTCCAGGCCAGATGTTCACCAAGTGAGTGGCACAGTAGCTCTGTGAATCCCACCAGACTGGTAAACTGCACCTCCTCTGAGTAACCTGATTTTTCTCCCTCAGCTATAGCGAGGGACAAATAAGCTTTTTCACATCACTCTAACACAAAGTTGTGCAATACCTTCAGGGTCTGTTTGAGACCAAAAAAAAAGAGTTACTGCTGCGATCACTCGGGGTCACAGCCCCACTTGAAAAGCACAGCTTCATCTTTTAATTCCTTAGCTTGGATTGTGTTTGTTCATTACACAGATTACACTCTCCTAAGTTCATACAGCTGCCACACTAGAATTTGCTTTGAATCACCTGGATATGAAAGATATGGGACAGATGAATGTTAATGGTTCTTGGTGCAGCCTCACAAATAAAGATGCAGCATTACAAACCTTTTAGCTAAGCCAAGCTCCTAATAGTGGTGTAGCTACAGGAAGTGAACAGACCAACCTGCTACAGTTATCACAAAGTGTGGTTAGAGCAAAAGCAATTTCATTTCTGTTTAATGAGGGTTCCAAGTAAAGCCATTCTGGGTTTTCTAGGATCTTCATCTTGCTCTATTTAAAACTACCAGCCAGGCAGACATCACACAGGAAATAACATTGCTGGGCAGCTCGCGATCCCGCAACAGCAGAGCCTTGCTCTCCTGAGTTGCACAGAGCAAATACTGGAATCTAGCACACCTCAGTGGAAGTCAGTAGAAGAGCCCCCTTGTCAGGGCTCCCATGCTTGGTGCACTTATTGCTCCGGCTATCAGGCAGAGCATGAGCCTTGCAGACTGAGAGATACTAGAAGGCAACCACCCTGGAAGAAAGGGTCAGAAAATAAAACTGCACTGCAGCAGGTACTCAAAAGTTCTGTGTAACCAGAGGAACACCTCACTTCCTCTGAAAAAAAAAAAAAAAGAAAAAAAAAGTGTAATTGTGTGTAGAGCAGGAGGGGAAAAACATGTGGCTGTGATGAATACCTCAACCTTTTATTAATAAACCTTTATAATTCTATCTGCTCTACCTCACTGATGTCAGGAGCTGCCGCACTGTCATATGTCTCCCAATGCATACAGTTTGTTTGGAAAAAAATAAAGATAATACATTAATATTGTGCATGTGCCAGTAACACAAGCCATCCTTCAAAATGCTCCCCTCCTGACAGGAGTGCATGCAATGTATGTGCCTGAAAACCTCCTTAGGAATCCTAGCCTGTTTCCTATTTACCCTCCACTTGAACTGAAGCAGAAGATGGGAAAAAAATCCTTTCCTCTTCTGCAGTTTGCTTGCCTTCTGTCTCCATGGTGTGGCTGGCCTTGCCCCTGCTGCAGCTGAGCAGACTCTTTTGCTGCACATTGCAGTTGGGATTTTTGACCTTTGGAAGAAAATAGCAGTTCCACCACCAGCAGGTTCTCAGTTCACAGATATTTCTTCCATGGGGGACACCACTCCATTCTCCTTTCCTCTTTCCCCAGATCACCAGCAAAAGCTTCAATTACCTTTTCTTACTGCCCTTGCAAGCCATTTAACCCTCTTCTTACCCCTGGGCAAGCTCAGTAACTATTTTGCCATTGCTTTGTGCCTGTGGTCTCCTCAGATACCTGAAGTGCCACAGATCAGAGGGGCAGACATGCAGCTAAATTTGAAGTAGGAGGTGGGATCTGGAGTGTTTTTACCTTTTTGCCTTTGTTTCGTATGTCTCTTTTCAGCCCAGCTGCTACTGATGGAGGCCATGAGAAGGACTTGAAAATGCCCACAGAAGTGAGTGGATAGCATGGGATCTGGGGTGCAATTTTGTATTCATTGTTCCAATTTAACATATCTAAACATTAATATTGTCTGTGGATAGTTTTATATGATATTTGGTGTTTGCATTCATTAAACTTAATAGAACCCTTTCAGACCCGTCACAGTCACTCTAGGCTGTGACAGACCCTTCCCGTACAGTGGGTGTCAAACCCACTGTTTCTGTCTGTCTACAGTCGTCTGGACTAGTCCCACACTGAGTCCCTGCTTTCCCAAGACACACAACTTTCCTGCACCAATATAATACACGGATTGTACCTGTATATCACATTAGCACTGTGATAGCCTATTTTCATCCCGATCCTCACACTTACTCCTGGCTCTAAATTGTTCTTTATAAAGAGGTCTGCAGGGACCTTGTTATTTTTATTGCTGTAATAAGGCAGCTCTACAGGAGAGAAGCAAAGTGTTTAGAAAGATAGTAAAGGCCCTGAGGCTGTCTGAATGTCGGGAAAGGCCTGTTGCAGAGGCCAAGCAACTTGGGCTCTTGCCTTGGTGAGCACTAATCAGTTTGGCTTGCGAAATGCGTACCAGGCAATAAAATACAGAGGATGAAGCTGCCCAACTCAAGGATTAACCTGCACCAGGATCCCTAACCAAGAAAGGAAATAGAGCAGAGATAGAACACCTCCTTAGAGGGTGCTTTGGGGTGGTGCTTCTCCTTTCATCCTCAGGGAACAGGCACCTTCACCAGCAATGGTCTGAACCCTAGGGAAATGCTCAGCAAAAGCAAATTACCAGCAGCTTGTTTATGTATCTCAAGTAATTCAAAGCACAGGCTCATCAGGCAGGTAACAGGTGATGAATGGTGTTACCCAAGTTGTGTGCTCTTCAGGCACCGATGCTCTGCAGTCCTGTTGGAGGACATGTGGAGCCAACGCTGCCAGCTGGCAGAGCTGGCTGGAGCACCTTCCCTGTGCCATGGGCCCTGCCCGGGGAACTTTTGGGGCATTCCTAAGGGTTTGTGCATCTGTCAGGATGACTCTCCTGCCACTTGTACGTGACAGTTTCATCATAGCTTTTCCCATGCAAAGCCTATCAGAGTTTGAATGGATTGGAAGAGGTCTTCTGCGGAGTGTGTACATAAATCCCTAGCTGAAAAGCATGTGCAGCACAGCCTCAGACCATGCTGGCATGCTTCTTTGTAAGTGAAAGACTTTGCTAGAAAGATTTTGAAAAGAACCCACCACAAAAGTCTTGCTCTGTACTTGCCTCTTTGGCTGACGTGAAATCTCTATCACCTCTACCTGCAGGTTGAGGAGTTTGTTGTGGTAGATACATTCCCAGGATGGGGATTGACTGGGTAAATCTGCTGATGGCTGAGCAAATAATGATGCATCACTAGATTTGTCTCTCAAGACTCCAGCAGAACAGGCTTTCAAAAAAGATGGGTAGATAGGTAGGTAGATAGGTAAGTGGCCTGGTGGACCTAGAGGAGATGAAGTAGCACATTGACATGTGAGAAGTGCCTGTCAGTAAAGAGAATCAGTGCACTGGCTGAAGAAGCTCTCAGTCCCATTAGTGCTATTGTCTAATCTGAAACCAAGTCCTCCAACATGCATGACAGAAGATCACAGCCTAGATTTAATTTCCAAATCATGCAGTAATAACACAGAGAGAGATAATGCTAAAGGTAGAGCAAGTGTAAGAGACTTCCAGGGTTACAGCTGAAGCAAAAACAAACATTAAATAAATTGGGTGACAAGAGCTGTGCCCATCCTCGCTGCAGCCACTCTCACTGAGCAGTGATGCTCAGAATGCTTTTGACCGAATGTCAAAAATCAGAAAATGCTGTTTCATCAAGAACAGAAGCACTCCCTGGGAACATGGGCAGTTCAACAAAGCTTAAAATAGGAATATTTCTGAACAATTTGTTCCTACATTCTGAAGTCTATATCCCTATATACTTTATTGTTATATATCATCTCTGACACTTTGAAATTATTGCACAGAAATGTTTCAGTATTAGAGAAAGGTAATGTTTTGATAAGGCTGTTTTGCAGGCTTTTTCCCAACTGAAGTATTTCAGATGTTTTGTCCAATGTAGCATTTCAACATTTCGATTTTTATCACAATTTAGGACAAAAAAAACCCCGAATTCTAAAATATCTGAATTTCTTGGGGGACCAATATTTTGTTTTCTGAAAAGCCTTATTGCTGAGAAACTAAAAAGTTAGTGTCTTGGGAAGTGATTCAGTGCTGCAGCAGCATCTCAGGCATGAGAGTATGCTGCACTAATAGATGAGGCTGTTGTATGATGCTAATATGGAAACCAGAACTCCAGCAAACCGTTCATCTCCCTGGTGAACAACTGAGCTCAGTAGCTTACAACTGTTTGCTTTATACGCTCCCTTGTTGTTGCCATGAGGCCAAGCACACTTATTCAGTTCCCTCAGCATTCCTCCAAGACTTAATACTCATTCCAGGTTCCCTCTTGGCACAGAGAATTTGCTGGCTTGATCCAAAAGTGAAAGCAGCTTTTCTTGTCTCAAGCCCATTGCTTTCAGCAAAGTGGCAACTCGTTTTTCCGAGTGCGCTGGGATTGAAAGAAAGAGCTCTCCACTACATACCTGTGCAACCCACAAAGGCTTGGCCTGGAAGATTTGCAGCGAGAGCCATTCTGCTACCATTATCTCAGAGTTCCTTTTAAGATCTTACAAGGCAGTGATTGATCTGCCCATTGCAATGGGTTTGACTAACGTTTCATTACCTATCCCCACTGAAAATGTTGTTTGATTTAGGTTCAAAGAGCTCATTATGTAGGGCTTTTTTTTTTTCCTCAGGAAAAAAAAATGAAATGCAGAATAAGAAAGTATCAAATACTGAGCTAATTACAATTTGCCAAGGTTTGGTTGGTGTATGAGTGTGTCTGAGATTTTGCTCATTACCAGTTGTATAATATAATTTCTACTGCATGGTTAATTAGTACCCAAAAAATAACCTAAGGAATTTATACAAACCTAGTTGGAGGACAAGAAATAAATCACTGAGGAATAGATGTGGGGAAAATCCCCAGTGAGGGCATTTTCACTACTGAAGTAAAACACTTGGAGGTTTAACTTTCAAAACAGACAGACGTTTTGGGAGAAGCTCAGAAGCATCTCGAGGACAGCCTCTGTGCCGCATTCAGACAGTTAAACTCCATCGCATTCCACAAGCTAAGTGCTTTTATCTAGTTGATGTCAGCAGATCTCCAAACAGGACCCAGCTCAGTCTTGGGAATCATGCTTGCCATTGGCTTGGCAGAAGCACCGAAGTGACATTCAGCCTGTCAAATACGGCAGTACTTTGCTTCCAAGACTTCCCTTCTTTTGATGGTTCATTCCAAACACCTGAAGCTGACTTAGAGAAATACCACATAAACACTAGCACAGATTCCTCTTCTTTCTACCACCACAGTATTCATCCCGAGACAGTGGAAAATATCATTGATCCTTTGAAGTCAAGAGAGCTACGATGATAGACCAGTTGACAGATCTGCTCCCTCGCAGTCAACCATGCTCCCTTAGGTTATGTACAGCCACGTGAATTACCTCCCCAGCTGTGCAGTGTGACTGAGAAATAATCATCTTACTCCTAAAAAGCTTCATCTTGGCTAACGTTGTTCACCACTGCAGGAACGGAACATATGGAAAAGATGCTGCTTCAATTTTGAGGCAGACGGCTTTTACTACAGACGTGGGTTTGGTGGGTTTGGTTTGTTCTCCAAGTCAGTTGAGCTGAACTTTGGACTGAATCTGAAAGGAACAGCTCTCTGTATATTTCTTCTAAACCAGTTCATTCATTCCTACTTTCTGCCCTTTTCCATTCAGATGCTTTTGCCCTTTGAAACATGTCCAGTAGTTCTACCCCTAACCAAAAGAGAAAATAAAATTTATAGTGTATATAAGCATACTCTCTGTGAGGCTCTTCCAGCAGCTCAGCAAGAAATAAAGCCTACTGGGATGTATTAAAACCAATGACCATCCCAGACTGTTTAAAAAGAAGTTAGATACCAGTAACCAAATATGTTGCCATAAAATGTATTGCTCTCCCTGGGTCTGTGTTTGCCATCATATCAAAGCCTAGAAATGGTCTCCAATTTGCCTGTATTGGAGTTCTTCATTATTCACCACTCCCCCCAAATCTGATGTGATCTGCAAACTAGGAAATCTTGCTTTCTATGTCCTCAGCCAAGTCTTTCATACACTGTAACTATCAGAAAGACCAGGATCCGCCAGTGCAGTCTCCTACAGTACACGCTCCTTTATTAACTTGTCTTTCATCTTGAAAGGCTTCTATTTATGCCTCCTTTCCCCACTCTGCTCCTGTCCTCTGGCCAATTTTCAATCAGTGAGCCAATTCTTCCCCTTTCCAACTCCCCACCTTTAGACATTAACCTCCGACGTGGGACCCTGTCAAACACTGTCTGAAGATCCAAGCCTCTCCTGACTGCTGCTTAGCCTCTTGTCTATGCCGACAGGAGTGTATGTTCTAAAAAAAGAAATTTCCAAAAGTTAGCGAGGCAGAAAAGGTCCTTTCCGGAAACCACACTGGCTATCTCTGGTCAAGCTGTGCGTTTCTCAACAGGCCACCTTTCATCTATTAAAACATTTTCTAAGACTTGTCTTCACCTGAAGGGAAACGAACTTCCCTGCAAGACCCTGGTGCACATCTGGGTCGTTCCTTAAATAATGGTGGGAGGCTGTCCGCCTTCCACCTTTGAGGAATCTCCTGCAAAACACTTCAGCTCTGTGAAGTGCCTGTGAAAACCTTTCCAATTTAGACCCACAGTTCCTTTAACCTCTTTAATAAGAGAGCCATAGAGTAGGGGGTTTGGTACCAACCATCCACTTCACACCCTCCAGCTCCCTGAAATGTTCATTTTCTGTGCTCTCTTAAAAAGAGGAATAAAGTCTGGTTTCCACCTTTCTACTTACAACTTTGGTCCAGGCGGCTCCTCTCTGACTCAGGTGTATTCTCTCTGCCAGTAGCCAAGCCTGATATTTCTACTTGCCTCTTCTCTACTCCACAACCAATAGATTAAAACAAAATTAGCTTCCATCTTTGCAGCCAGCCCTTTTCTTCCTGCTGAAAAACAGACTCTGCCAGCTTGTTCTCACCCTGCTCAGCTCCAATGCCAAAATGTCCCCAATTACCAAAGAATCCCATATATCCTGCTCTGTGTGTGATCACTCCTACACCATTATCTTGCCGCTCAATTCATAGCCTCTGCCTAGAAGCAGCAGTAAACCTGTCTCAATGTGCCACTTTACATCCACATTGAGTCTCCTTGGTCTCCAGAGGGGCGTCTCAGCTCACAGTCACCTTCCTGCTATGCCATTTACAGAGATATGTGTGTGCACAAGCAGCTTCCTTCCTTGCATGCCAGATGAGGAGATGAATATCCAATGTTGCTTACATAGCCACATAAACAGGTATTTTCCCAGGCCACTATGTTGTTTCGCATGATTAGAAAGAGCTGACTTAAACACATTCAAACGATTGCACGGGCTAGTTACAGTATGTTCTGTGGTGGAATGGTTGTAATTTTTATCCTCTGTATATTCACATTGCCCTGGACAAAGGTGCTATGTCTGTAAGATGGAAAGGAGCAAGATCAAAACTTATTTTGGGCAGAAGAAGTTCTTGGTTTTAAATCCTTGTTGGGGCTTAGTGGGGAGAGATAAAAAGATCAGTCCTAAATAATTTATGTGTCCAATGCAAAGACTGAAATCCTCACAGGCTTCCCAGTTCATCTGAAATGGAGGGAGAAGTAAAAATTATTCTGCTCTATCTGCCCTACTTCAGTGTTCTTCACACTAGGTAGGGCAAGCCAACTCTTCACTTCAGCTTGAGCTGTTTCATTGTCCTGGTTTTAGGTCATCCAAGGCAGTTACAGTTCCTCACCAGAGACCCTTCCAATCTCCTGGATAAATAGTGGGAAAACAGCAATTCTTCCGGCAGCTGGTGGAGCAGAGGACTGAGAACCAAGCTGACAGCTCTTCATGGCATTGTCCCAGGCAGACATACCAGCTGACAGAGCTCTACACTGCAGGCTACTGTGAGCAGCAGCTATGTCAAGAGGAAGCAGCTGCTCCTCTGGGTTTTTCTGAATTCCTCCAAGTCCGAGCACTCTCCAGCCCCAGCTGCACCCACCTGGCCAGGCATGGCCTATGGGAAGGTTCATTCTGTATGGGAAGAAAGTGGGTCAGGCCTCTCACAGGTGCTTGCTTGGCTGCCTCTTCTGGCCTTGCCAAGATCTTAACCCATTAGTCCAGCAAAAGTGGAGGAAACACCGGAAGGCAGACTGGCGCTGCCCGGCACTGCGCTGGCAGCCAGTGGCGCAGCCAGGGACAGGACGATGCAGCTTGTCTGGTCCGGCGTTCTGGCTGCAAGGTCATCTGCCACTTCCAGCTCCAAGCCCTTACCACAGCAAACTCCCTTCTTGTCCTCTGGCTACACTTCCCTTCCCCCTCCGCCCCAAAGATAGCCAAGGTCACATTTGCCGAGTTACAGGCTCCAAAGAAGCTTTGTTTGCTTCAGACAAGCCAGGGGGAGCAGACAAGAGAGAGTCAGTCAGTGTTATCACAACTAATGCAGCTCATTAGAATTGTTTTAAACTCTGAAAGCAAATGAATGTCTAATGAGATTTCCCCCCAGGTGTAATTAGCAATAAGCTTTACATTGCTCTAAAAATACCCTCCAATTTTTTGAAAAACTAAATGCAGATAACTGGAAGCTCTAGTTACACTTAATGAACTGAACAAAGCACATTGAAAACTAAGAACATTTTAATTGTGTTTATTTAGCCTTCAGCAAAGGATCCAAGACATTTTCATAATAATCAAATTAATTCCAAAATGCTTCTTTGTAAGTTGTCCAGCTAGCAATGTCGATGTTGATCATATACAGTGGACTATTTCCCGATCGGACAGTCATTTCACTGAACAATGCATTATTAAAGAAACTGAAGCCATCTCTTCACCAAGCTTTCCCTCCCCTTTGTTCCTCCCATGGGCTCTTTAGTGTATCAAAAGAGTTTATCAACTCAAGAAGAAAAACTGCAGTTCTGGTTAGTAAAAACAATTATGATTAGATATCTTCTTTCTCCATATTTGCCCAAAAAAAAGGTGAGGAAAATACTAATTTTCTTTAAAATTCTCAAGAATTACTAAAAGTAGGTATTGCCTTTCACCATCACTTCAAATCAATTGGTAAGTTGACTTCATATCACTGAATATCCCAAACGACCAGTTTATTTTGGCAACTATCAGCTAGAGCTGTCTAAAACTCCGACCTTTGAAAGAAAAGAACCTACAGCTTGATGCGTGTATCATCTGTCCCTGGAAGAGTTTAGGACTCAATTCTGGTTTTGATTAAATCAGCAAATTATCAGCAAGATACTGTGTCACAGTTTCTCTGCTTCTGGTGATTTCTGCCAGGCTTTTGAGATGCAGCATGAGATGCCCCTATTGTGAGTGACGCTTTCAGTCGGATACCTCAAACCTGCCTTTGTCCATGGCTGATGCTAACACCTAACATAAAAAAAAAATCACAGGACAGGATGGAAATAAGGCAACCAGTCCATGCCACAGCACAGAACAGTGCGGCCCGGTCCTGCAGCCTTTCCACACACTGCTCCAAGGGAACATCTCAGCATCTAAGGAGAGATGCACATCCTGTGGACAATCAGAGCTGCACAGCTTCCTGCTTTATCTTCATCAGCTGGGAAGGGCAGTTTGGGAGTACCGCATCCCAGTTAACAGTCTGAAATTATGCTGTCAATCATTTTGTTTTATAGACAGATCTTTGCCTCTCGGCCAGGCAGGGGGCCCTTCCTGGGCCTGCTAGCTAGGGCCACCCTGACACAAAGCACCTGTATGTCATTATGCCATTGCAAGTCAGAAAAGCAAGGGCAGAGGAAAAGCAGGGGCTCCTGTGTCCCTTCCTGAATATTTGTACTGCTGAGAGATTGTTTTAATTCAATGCTGATCACTAGAAGGAGGAGCAAGCAGAGTAATGCAAACAGAGCTTGAGTCAAAGAAACAAATTCATAGAATGGGAGCTGCGGTGAGACCTTTCCTGTGAATTGACAGTATCATTCCACTAGAAAACTCAAAATCCCACCAATAACTCAGTCCCTTAGACTCCCCTACACTTCTATCACAGACAACATGACTACTGCTTCTTCACAGACAGCGCATTCACAGCTTCATCCACATATCCCTGAGTAAGCGTGAAAGAGCAGGATACAAGAAGGGACCATGGCGACTCTCCCTTCTGCTTCTGCTAATTGCGCTCCACAAGTAGCCCCTGGAGCCCAGGCTCAGGCCAGCACGCAGCCTTGCTGCATTGCTTCATACGGTCCAGGTAGTCAGATCCCATTGATGTCCTTTGTGTCTCCATGCCTAGCTTCCCGGCTTCCTCTGAAGCATCGCAAAGGAGAGTTAATTAATTCTGATCACTCCTAATAGTCTTCTAGGTCACAAATTGGTGATTCAGCTTCATTAATTTGATTTCTAACATTTCATCCTTTGCACTCTCTGCCCGATTAGCTTCTTGAAATTTAGTTTCAGTAAGTGGGATGAGCAAGGCAGAAACTTCCAAAGAGATTTTCCTCATTGGCATTTGGAGGACAAGTCACAGAGCAAAACTCCTGGACTTGCAGCCAGGGTGCGGTCACCTCAATTTTGCAAACTTCTTAATGACAGGGCTGGTGTGGCCAGGCTGCAGTCTGAGTCACGTGGCAAAGGAAGCATTGATTCTCTCTCCACTCAGGCCTAAATCAAGAAAAGCACCGGTGCAAATTGCACTAGAGTAAGGATAGCACAGGAGGAAAATCAGACCATAGGATATCTGAGAAGAGCAAAGAATTAATTTTTCTGATAGTATTTTTAAATAAAAGCTGACATTGGTTTGTAGGCGTATGTAAGCAGAGATGATATATACTGAAGAAGTTCTCTTTTCTTTGAGGCATCTGTACATGCAATGTCAGGAAAGCAAATCATGTCAGCCACACTCTAGGGGCGTAAGAATACTGTGAGTCACCAAATGCTGTTGCTTTGTCTCATGTCATTTTTAGACAGCTCATTGCTGTAAGACCCCCTAAAAAGTGAATATTGCAGGCAGAAGAAGTGAATCCATTATTCTATATTTGGGATTTGGGGGGGGGTTAAAAATGAAAAGACATTTTTTGAAGTGACCCAAAGATCATTATGGCTATATTTCTGGTTTTCAGGTGAGAAGATGGCAACATGACATGTTCATATTTGTCTCTCTGTGATAAGAGTCTTTATTGTATTTCGCTGTACAGCATACTTTTTCCAATGGGAGACCAAACCCTCTTCTTCCTTGGTAGGACCTAGTCCTGCTTCCCAATGAATAAAAGCTTCAGTATACTTACACATGCCTGCAAAGCAATGCTGTACTCACAAAAATAATTGTTTCAGCTGGGGAGGGAAGAGGACACGAATAGCAGCAGTTGTATTCAAAAAGCAGCATGTAATTCTGTGATGCTGGAAGTTTCATGAGAAGATCAGAGGAAAACTAGAAAATGTTCTGCAGTCCCTGGTGGTCCAGACAGAAAATTGTACCTTTTGGCTCTGTACAGATGACTGAGGAACATCTTCTAGCTGAATTAACCCCAAAGTTCATTGTGAACCTCAGCCCAAGCCATGGCTTTTCAGCCAGGTTTGAATCAGAGAGGTGCATGTGGTTTTGCCACAAAACCACAAGGCAATACAGGTTTGGGGATATTCTATCAAACCTAAGCCAAAGTTTATCACAGCAGAGAAATGTGAAAGCAGGCTGGTCCCACCTGGCTTGTGGGTTTCACTGCAAACACATCACAGAGCTCGAGCTGCAAAAGGAAACAGATTTCTGAGGCCAAAGGAAATCTTGGGGTGAAAATATTTTCTAGGAAATGAGTTGAAGCATGCAGATGTACACCCAGAGCAGCACAACCTGAGAGAGAAAACAAACCCACAGCTGTGGCTGGAAAATAAACCTGCCCTGTCGGCAGCACAGCTTTTCACATCACAGGAGCCAATGAAAAAGTGCTCGAGTGTTCTCACTGCTCAGACATGTGCAACCTGGACCCTTCGCTGGGCTTATTGTTCCCTTGCAAAAGGCCCATTTATAGCAAGCCCAGCAAGCCTGAGAGGGGAAGGAGGACAATGGCGATCTCTCCCATTCAGCAGCAGAGGCCTAGGAAATATTTGCTACTCCAGGAGAGCAGCAGAGGCGCCTTTTCAAAGCTCCCTTTGCTGGGAGCTGAGTGACAGCTGAATCACAGTGCTGCTTTCCAAGAGCCAGACCTCAGTAGCACTGCCAAGAGTGGCCCGTTGTATTCAGAGCCCCGACACAGCTGCGGTTACTGGGAGGTCCTGCCATTGTCCTCCCCCAGCAGAAAGATGCTTCTGTCCCCCCTTTATAGACCTCCATCGCTGCCCAGTACAGGCAGGCTGAATGAAAATGTCAGCAGCAAGCATGGAGCAGATGTGAAGGGACCATGCTCTCTGACCTGGATTCACCCATCACGTGGGCTAACGCTGCTAGATGGAGAATAGCTTTATAAGACAACTTCAGGGGGATGGGATGCTGCCATTTGAAACAGCGTGAATGTGGGGCACAGATCTGACTAACTCAGGAATGGTGCTTCAAGGGAGGCAGGGAGAAATTCTTCCAGGGAGATACCCAGGAAGAGATCAGCACTGTAAGAGTTGAGCAGGATTTGTGCACTCGGCGTATACTGAAAACTCTCCCCATCTAATCCCACTCTTAAGTTCTGCACTGTGCACACTGGCCACAGTTTATACCCCTCTTTTGAATGGTGGCTGTAGGCTCAGGGTCCAAGCTTTTGTAGAAATAAAACCAATAAAAAGTATAAGTTTTAGAGAGCATTAATAATATAATGTCTCCAGGAAGTAAAGAATACAGTCTGTGGTATCATTCTGTCTGCAGAAGAGTAAAATGAAATTTATTTGAAACAAAAAAAAGTGAAAATAACTAGTGGAGTTTCACAGTCCAAAGTAAATAAGATGCAGAAAAAAACAGAACTGCGTAAACTAATAGAAAAATGCCATACGTGTTCAAAACAAATTTTAGGCAAATTTTGTCCCCATTATGTTTGTGATGCTTCTGTAGTGAATGCTAGAACTGCAATTCATTAGCCCAGTGCTCACATCGAGATCTTAAATATTCATCCGAAGTGCATCCAACCGTCTGATTATACAAAGTTTCAGGATCTGTCCTGTCTCCATGCATGCACTGCCCCACCAGCAAGCACACACCGCCATGTGACTTACGTGACTACCCACGGCTGCAGCTAGCATATGGGCACAGATTTTCAGGATCTGAAGAAAAGACCAAACAGCACGATTGATAGTTGGGCAAGAAAAGAAAAGGAAGGGGAAAAGACTTGGGAGGTCTGTCAACAGGGCAAGCAGTGTGGTCCAGGGGGGATTTTACTTCATTTGGGAAACAACGGGACACTTACGGAAGGGACTGTGCTCCTGGGGATAGTACAGGAGAGCAGCTGCTTTACACTGTCAGCCAGATCAGAGACAATTCTGCATCCAAGGGCTGGATGTGAGCCAGGTGTACTAAATGACTACAGAGATACCTAAGATACAGGGATGGTAATCTCTCACCAGGTTTGAAATGCAGATGAGGGTCTGCAGAAAGGGCAGCAACACAAATATCTTGGAGCTGAGAAAAGCCGACTTTGAAGGGAAATGAGACAAAGCTGAAGGAAATTGGCTGGGATTCAATAAAGCCTGAGAAATGCACAATGGAAAAGGTTTAATGCAGTCAGAAAGTAATTACATTAGAATAATTCTACTTTACAGCATTTTTTGCATCATCAGAATTTTTTTCGCGTTCTCTCTCAATCAGTGGCAGAAGCCAAAATTTCACAAGGAAAAAGTCCTGAAAGAAATCTCGTGTGCCAAAGGACAAAAGACACAGGATCCGCAGGATCCACGGTTCCTCTTGGCCAAAAAAGAAGTGCTAGAGTAAGGCAAAGCAGGCACAGCGGTGAGAGCAGGCGTTGGCGGGGCTGCAGGAAAGCTCCCTGGCAGTTTGTACCTGCCTCTTCGAGTGCTGTCAGGTGTGCAGGCAGGAGAAATAGCGGCTCCATTCAAAGAGCTCCCGGGTAGAAGGTCAGGGCTGTGAGTGACAGAATAAAACTGGAGGGACGGAGCAACTTCTTACCCACACTTCAAACCAAGCAAAGTGCCAGTACAGACAGCACAATGGGGCCATTGAAACCAGAGAGTGATAATGGGAGAGGAGGCGGCACCATACAGCTTAAAACCAAAGCAGATTCTTCCCAGAACTCACTCCCAGAGGCATTACAAACTGAAGGGAAAAACAAGAGGGTAAAAATAGATTCAACTCTGATCCACAGTAATTGCACAACAGGGATAATAGGGATCTCAGAGGTGGAGATCATACAGTGGCAGAGTTTTAAAAGTTAAAACTGTGAACACCAAGAATTAAAGCAGAAGTTGATGAATCTGGAAACTACAACCTAAAATGCTGCTTCAGCTCTGCGCTGGCCAGGACCTTTCTCTGAGTCCAAGAAAGGGTCCTCCGAGGACTCCTGCCGCCTTGACAAACAGGCTTCCTTGCTAGGAAAGTGGCGTATGTGCAGCTTATACAGCCACTAAACCCCAAGGAGAGGGAAAAACATTCTGCTCCTGACCCTGGCTGTAAACAGAGCAGATATGAAGTCTCCACCTCCATTTTCTCACCATCTGTGTAGTTATCCTGATGAACTACAGTGCTTTCCAGCCCAGCAGGATTTTTCCATCTCTCAGTTCTAGGGACAGCTTATACTGAACAAACGACTTACGCTCCAACTTTAAAAGCTTGCTCTTCCCATGTATCTGTCTTTGTTCTGATTTTATCTGCCTCAGAAGGCAAGATAATTTTGACTAACACAGAGTAATTAAAGTGAGAGACCTGAGTCTTAAACTACTAACATTAAAATTTCTTCCAAGTCACTAACTCCTGAATAGGTTAGACACATTGAGGAGGAGGCTTCAAAAAAGAGCACAAGCAGCCCATGGGGTTCCGCGTGCACATGTGTAGGCACACGGAGGGGATGCAGAGCGATCAGCGCCGTTCCGCAGATGGGAAGTGTCCATCTAACTCCAGCCCCAGGGACAAGCGCCGCAGAACCAGTGCAGTTCCTGGTCATCTTCTCTTCTCCCACCTCTCACCAAAAAATTGCCCGTGTCTTCAGCCTCCCGGTGGAGGACAGATCTGTGCCACAGAGCCTGGGCAAGTGCGAAGTGTAGCTCATTTCATCTGTGCATGTAAGCAGGCTTGCAACAGGGGTGATCACAGGGTGCGTTGCCAATTTCATGTGCTAAAAAATAATGACTCATTCTTCCTCCCCAACCTGATCATGTGATAAAGAGGAGATACACACTTTGGTTTCTCTTTCTTTGCTTTCTGGTTTCTGATCCATTAGGCTGCATTCATGTCATGTTTTAAAAAGTTCTCACATAACCACGAAGATTAGAAATATCTTTTCTAAAATGAGAGCTCAAATTGCATAAAAATCCATTTCTTTCAGCATCTCGAAGAAAAAATCCCACCAAATACTGCAGGACTTAGTCACAATACCAACAGGAGTGAGCCCTCTTCCAGCAATCACAGCCTGATTTGAGCGCCCTGTGCCAAATAACAGTTCTGCCTCAGAACAATTAGGCCAAGTCAGAGAGCAAACCTTCCTCCTGCTCTCCCTGCTGCCTCTACCCCAAACTCTGAAGAACAGAAACATTTCTTTTCGAGACTGACAGTTCTCTCACAACTATAAGAAAATATTTCATCTATTACATGTAATTGTACTAACTGGCGATGCCTTCTATACCAAACAGTCCTTGTTTCGTGACCATACCACATTTCAGGAACAGCTTAGAAAACTTCTTTCCAACAACACTCTCCCTCTTGCCAGGGGAAAAAAAAAAGTTAAGTTTTCCCTCCTAACAGAAGTATTAACTATTGTTTTCACGTAACAAAGCCAAGTAAAAGAAACTTAACAACCACTAGTGCGACAGCTATAGGGCTAGGAATCTATGCTAGCGATTGCTGGAGGTTATCACCAGAGTCCTGGTAATTAAAGAGAATCTCAAATCTCCCTGCATTTACAGCAGGAGCACAGGCCTGCTGCTGCGGAATGGAGTATTGGGTCTCTCTTAATGTCACACTAAATTTATATGCACCTCAGAGTAGAGGCATATGTCATTTTTCTCTGATTAACACATTTCTAATGGGATCCAGACAAGTCTGACGGGGAGACAGGGTTTGGAGGGAAATTAGGTGGTTTTGATTCAAACCCTGGCTTCCATCAAAATGCTGTGGTCTGCTTAGAATGTCTGCGGACATCATTTTACCACACACACACACACACACACACAAAAATCCCCAGGGGTTTTAAACCCAGAGTTACATCAGGACCCCAAACTAGAAACTTGTGTAACCAGGCTTCCTGGGACAAGTAGGCACCTCTGTGATGAGAGCTTTAGTGGCTGGACGAGACAGGACAGAGGTGTGCCACTGGAATGGGGTGCAGATTCCACCACCTCTCACAGTTGTAGCTTTCGAGGGTCTTTGTCTTTGCTGTCCTGGAAAGTTGCATGCAGCAGAAATGGCCAAGCCACTTCCTGAGTCACCCATTACTACTGCCTGCATGAGATAAATGTGTCTAGGAAGCTTCTCACTTCAGTGCTTACCCCAGTCACCATCAGCCCTCCCTTGCTGCCATCTGATGGGCTCCCAGCACTAGGTGGTCTGGCTGTAGGCACAAACACAACCATAAAGACAGTAAAATGTGTGCACAGACACATGGGGGTTTTTTTCATGTACACCAGATTACAACTAAAAATATTCCAACTGCTGTTTCTTTTTGCTGCATGGGAAGGCAGGGAAAAGGAAGCACATGGCCCAAGTTATTATCTCAAGGATACTTGCCTTAATGTTGTTACTAAAAGGAACAGACATTAAGTATATAGTCAAAAATCTATGTCCTGCTGTGGACTGAAGACTGCCAAGTTCCCCCTCCCACCTATGAGTAATTCTCAAGCAGCCATGTCATGATAGAGACTTTGAGAGCACCTGAAGAGTCATTCTGCTGCCCAATGTAATGGCTGAATTAGTAGTTCATGGCAGGTCCTTTTCTGCTCCTCCAAAGCACAACTGTTACTGAAAAGGCATGACCAGGAGGGAACCTCCAGACTCTTAGACTGAGCCTGGAGGAGCCCTGCCTCTACCTCCCAGAAGGTGCTGAGATGAAGTGCCCCCTCACATTGCATTTGCTGCATCACACTGCTGCTGGCAAGAGCAGGCACTGACATCTCTGTGTCCAGAGGTGCCCTTTGGGCCCTGTACTCACTCCACAAACCCCATGCTGCCTCAGATCAGATGATGGTATTTGTTCTTTCAGGAGATTTCACAAGTGCTTTAGGACTAGTCTCCCAAAAGCAAACCCTTGGCCTTGCTGCTTGCTTTAGGCTCCGCTGCAGCTACCCTGGAGGAAACGTTTCCTTCATGCTGATTCCTGGTGTGATGCCTGATACGGCAAGGCAGCATCCCCTGTACTTTAACTGTCTAGTAAATATTGCAAAGGCTTCTGGCTCACAGTTCAAGCATTAGAAACAGCCTTGTCCCAGGATAACAAGCTACCCAAGCATATAAAGAGCAATGGTTTATGCCTTTCTATCTGAGCA
The DNA here is from genome assembly GCF_000687185.1 of Egretta garzetta. NCBI lineage: Eukaryota > Metazoa > Chordata > Aves > Pelecaniformes > Ardeidae > Egretta > Egretta garzetta. The sequence continues at coordinate 352,183 of NW_009258673.1, forward strand.
CGCGAGAGAACAGTAGCAGAGTGTCACCATTCTTAGCTAATTTGGCACTTCAAGCAAGAACGGGGCTTTTATCTCTTCCTTTTCATTATAACATGGTGAGACAAACATTAGATATCAATAAGTAACTAAGCTGGCTACAGAGGACAAACACATAATTGCAGACGGTTGCTTGGTAAGTGATAAGCCTTTTTGGGCTCGATCACCACCTGTAGGCAAGCTTTGATTCATACATGAGATCATGGAAGAGAAAGTCAGGCACAAAGCAGACATGCACAAGAGAGCAGCACCTAATTTCCTCTGGTCCCTGGGACAGCAAACACAAGCAAGTGCAACTCCTGTAAAACCCCAATGGGGAAAGAGGCCGAGGAGATTACACCAATGCTTTTCTTTTTTCTACCCAAATTAATATCTATTCTTTGCACATGTGCTCCTCCCACCCAAGTATACACACTACACTGTGCAATGATATCTCCAGTGCAATGGCTGCTTCAACTACAGAACCTCCCCCTTAAGAAGGGAGTAGAGAGTGGGACTTCCTCACTTGTCTGTACGCACAAGCACACACCAAACACCAGCCTGAGCAGCATTTCCTCGGGGCAGGAAATGTAGGTAATGGCAGCAACACAACAGCTTTACTCTCATTCACAAAGTCAGCTCAAAACAGAGAAAAATAAGTTGAACCATAACCTGCTGAATATGTACAACGTGGACAATTGGGTTCAGCTTCAGGGAAGTGCAGCCAGTTAGAGAGGCTGCTAAGGCCAGGAAGAAAACCTCAGTGCTTCAGCCCCTTGCACGGCAGGACTGTGTACGGAGCTGGCTCCTGTTTCTAGAGGGCTGAACCTGACACAGATGCTTCCAAACTCCAGACTTTAGCCTGGGACCTCTTTGGCCTAACAGCATGCTTTACCTTTAAGCAAAGCTTAAATGTCAGACGGCTGCTAAGTCAAAGGACAGCGGAGCTGTGAGCTGCACCCAATGAAGCAGAAGACGAAGTCAGGGAGGTGCCTGTCGGCCTCTACCGCCACTGCCTCCTGTCCAGCATGAGCAACAGGAGAACCTAAACCGCAGCCAGTTTTAACAAGGGGCTTATTCGGACTTTATTAACAAGCATAGTAGCCACTAGATGGCAAACTCACAGCCAAAACTGAATACTGACCGTAAAAGTCTCCTCAAATGCTGTAAAATCAAGGGTGCAAAAAGCCAGTGCAGGGTGTGGGGGGGTGGCATTGGGGAAGGACGGGATGGCACACACCAAACACTGCTAGTTCCTTCACCAGGTTCAGTTTCCTTGTGCACAAAGATATACTGCACAAAGATGAGCCAAAACCAGTATGCTGTCAACTGCGTAAACCATCTCCTGGTATTAATGTGCCGTTCCAAACATGCCAGGCACAGTTATGGCAGAAGGGACAAAACAAAAATCCAACACAGCCACTAAAAACCATATTGCTTAAGCCAGAAAAAAACTGCATCCTGCAAATAGCATGGCTAAAGGAGCCCAGATTGCAGATTATGTATTATTCATTGCTATCATTGTTGTAAGCCTCCAGCCAATCTAGCTTTTTCAGTGTAGGCTGCAGGAAAGGTGGGGCCACTATGTAAATCAGAAATACCTTGCAAATGACTCTTACATATTAGCTGCATGTCTGTGAAAAGAAATGAATTGCATGGTAGCCAAAGCTCTACACAAGCAATCATCTTTGTCTTGCAAAGTGGCCATTTGTATTTTATGTCAGCCTGTTATTATCCTGAATCAGTTCTTGAGCAAAGATCAAAGCTAGTCTGGGTAAAGCAGTCCTCACTCATTACACGCTGATAATTTTTGCAAGTAGGAGTCCTTTCCAGGAGCTGGAGTCACAGCAATGGGCACTGTTATGTGCATGGGTTCTTAAAAAAAGCTGGGTCAAACTGAGCCAAAATTTCAGCAAAGAAGCTGAGGGTGGCTGCCTGCCTCCACATCCGGAGAGACTGGATGTTCAAAATTGCTGCGCATCTGTGAAAATACAAGGGCAGCAATGTGATGGTAATTTTACAGAAAGCTCTAACCTTACCATTTAGCTACGAGGGGAAACATCCCTTACTTCAAGAATAATAGGAAGTAGATACATTTTTATTTAGTCTCCAAAGCTACAAATTGCCAGTGATTTTACCATGCTACTGTACAGGGCAAGACAAGCTCTGAGGTGGTTAACTTCCCTTGTACGACTATAACAAAGTGTTGAGCAAAACAATTTTCATTTTTACACCAGTTTCAGAAATTCATTTTCCCCAATAGCAGTGTTGTTTGCTGCACTCCAAGTAGCAGCAGTGCTGTGTACCCAGACTCAAATACTTCTTTCATCCACAATTACTTTAAGAATGCCAGGAAAGAATAAACTCACAATCCTGCAAGCATTACTGAAAATATTTGCCTCACCTGATGATAACATTTCATGTCCCTCAGCAAATTCAGCCTAAATAGATAAATATAGTGGATCCTACTGATCCCTGTTTGTGTATGTGCAGAACCATTCAACAGAACTCATTTCCCAGATTACCCTTTCATAAAATTTATCAATAAATTTTGCACCATCAGTTCTGAATTACAGTAACTCCATTACATCTGTGGATTACCAAAGTCAGGGTGTATCTTGCTCACGAAACTCACAATAACCACCTGCTCTTTGCAACTGTGAACTTCAGCTCCTGAACAAGGTATTTTCATTGACCCACTTTCCAAGAATCTGAACCGAGGTACTCTGAGGTCCCTTCACATGGCTCATCCCTATATACCCTCTCTGCTCTGCCTTTTTCAATTCCAGGGATTTACACAAGCTGCAAAAATTTCTCCTGAAAGGGTACTGTGCAACCTTAAGCAACAACACATTGCTCCCTTTTGCTATTCTGGTTCTGCTGTTTCCCTGCTTTCGCACCCACTCCTTTAAATTGTTGACACATCTCATAAGTGTGTCCGTTATGACCAACATATTTGATCAGTATGTTTCAAACCTGAGCACTGCACTCGCCCATTTAATGAGCAATATTTTAGACATTTTCCAAACTTCCTGTCACCAGCATTAGCTAACACACGAGCGATCCAGACAGACTCTTTTGTTCTGAGCAGCTGTGCTGTAAAACAGGCTGAGTATCTTTGCGGCCACAAACTGCTCTCCAAGGTCTCCCCATCCCCAGTCTGCCATATGTTGCCCCTATAGTTTGTACAAACTCTTTAATTTCCTCTCTATCCTGTTGCATTTCATCAGGTTAAACTAAAAGCACGCACCAGCATCCAAGAGCCCGGCTGTTTGTAGCATTCTGTGTGCTCTGCTCTGTTTTGCAGAGGGCACACAGCCTTTCAGTGAAGTTCCTTACATGGTCTCTAACTAAGCTCTCTGATTTTTAGGTTTCTCAGCCTTGCAGTTCTTCTGCTTTCAAGGAACACTTTTGCAAGCATTGGAGCACTGTGAGCACTGGAGGTGTCACATTCAAAGCCGTCCATAAGTGCTAGATGGTTGTCCTCTAGTAGGGCTATCTCAGGTCAAAATCAAGAAGTCAAAGAGATTTACATAAGGAAAACCAGCAAAGTATTTTGAAACCATCCGCTGAGGTGGCTTCCCTGTGTGCCCAACAACTATCATCTCTGCCTCTCTGCCTAGTACCAGCAAGGCTGTGTTCCCTCTGCAGTGCTGTCCCTCCGCTCTAGCAGCCTCCTACACAAAGCCTGTAGCAACGAGACCAGTTACAGATGTGCCCAGAAAAGTGTCCTGGTTTGGAGCAGAGTTACTTCAGATTTACTGTTACTGTTGTTACTGCAACAGTAAACTAGGCATCTCATACCACACTATCAGGCTGCCAAAACAACACAGAATACCTAGCTTATCTGTAAGGCCGTGGTTTAACCCCAGCCGGCAGCTCAGCCCCCCGCAGCCGCTCGCTCACTCCCCTCACAGTGGGATGGAGGGGAAGAGAATCGTAAGGGTGAAAGTGAGGAAACCTGTGGGTTGAGATAAAGACGGTTTAACAGGTAAAGCAAAAGCCGCGCACGCAAGCCAAGCAAACCAAGGAATTCCTTCCCTCCTTCCCCCCGGCAGGCGGGTGCTCGGCCATCCCCAGCAGGGCTCCATCACGCGTAACGGTGATGTGGGAAGACAAACGCCATCGCTCTGGACGTCCCCCCCTTTCTCTTCCTTCCCCCAGGTTTATACACTGAGCGCGATGCCATACGGTGTGGGATGTCCCTGGAATCAGCCAGGGTCAGCTGTCCCAGCCGTGTCCCCTCCCAGCTCCTTGGGCACCTCCAGCCTTCTCGTTGCCAGGACAGTATGAGAAGATGAAAAGTCCTCGACTGCTTAGCAACAACTAAAACATCAGTATGTTATCAATATAATTCTCATCCTAAATCCAAGCTGCAACACTGTACCAGCTACTAGAAAGAAAACGCTGTCCCAGTCAAAAGCAGGCCACATAGCTAGTGAGACAAAGGCTTATGTCAACAACAGATTTTGAGAAAAGCAGAGAGAACTACAGCTAGGAAGCAGCCACTTGGAAAGGCAGAGGCTGTGCTGTACGGAGACATCGTGCACAAGGGGAAAGTTTGTGTCCTCGATGCTTTACTGCAGGAGCCTGTGGGGCCTCGCTAACATGACAAGTAGCAATGGTGAGAGTGAAGAAACATTCACCATCTCTTGAGCTCCGAATACCAAGAGGAGTTCCTTCACTTCTCAGTTTCAACTTTGGAGGCCAACGAGACATGAATATGCGTCTAGCTTAGTGTCAGAAGGATGCTAATGTGTATGTATAACCCAGTCTGACAGGCAGCCCCACTATCTGCAGATTTCCTCAGCTCTGAACAGGCTCTTGCCATCCAGAAATCCTGCACGAACAGTCACTGTAGTAAGCTCGCTGCAGAGGCACAGCGTATTTGACTGGCAGCACTGCACGTGCTGCACCTGCACTGCCCAGCACATGCACATATATCTCTGTCTGTCCAGGGCCGTATGAGAGCCGTACCCCTGGCAACGCCCCGGCTGGCTGCCACAATCTTACCAAGCTGCAAGCATCAGCAGCACTAAATTCTGTTCTCTTTTGGGAAGCAGCCAAGGCTGCAAATGTAAAGCACAGGATGTGATTTCCGGCCCCTCCTGGAAAAGGAAGCTACAATCCAAAAGGTAGAAAAAGAACTATTAATCCTAGAACAATCATTTTAATGTTGATGATCACATGATGCAGCTGCAGAAATACCAATTCAATTCAAAAAGAACTTGTAACGTGCTAAGCATGCGGGACTCATGATACAGAAAAGGAGATATCAGATCCGGGTGCTAAGAAGAGGAATTACTATTCACAGGCCTCTGAGGAAAGATGCCTGTAGGACCATTGCCCTTCTCATGGAACTCTTTAATCAAGAAAATACTGGAAAACCATAAAAAAAATAATGGCAGATTCTCTACAGAATCTCCTACAGTTCTACTTTATACTGTATATATGAGCCGATTAGCAGCAAGGTGCTGGGCTCCTTGGGAAAGGAACAGCTTATGGAGTGAAAAGAAAACGAATGTACAACCCCAGCAGGTTTACTTTTGCACAGGCTTTAAAAAGAGATGGAGAAATAAGCAGTGCTATTGAGTTAGTGCAGAGATGGGCTGTACAATTCCAGTAGCTATTGCCTGCTTAAGCACAATGAAATAGGATGAATAGAAGCCCTAATGTGGCTGACTCACCCTCATTACCCAACAGCCTAAAATGGGGGGGGGTCTTCTGAGGAGATCAGAAAATATATTTTTAGATGTCTTAAGGTGTGAGTCTGTACGGATTATGCAGCCCAAGCTGCAAGTGCCCGTTGTTTTCAATGGATTGCATCTGTATGTAAGAACTCTCCCATGTGCAGAGCTCAACAATACTTTTGTTTTCAGAGTATCTGCAACCATTTGCAAAAGACTGACAGACATGCATGCGCAGACACACACACTGTGCCGTCATGGGGACTTGCCTTCTGTTCTTTCTCACTACAGTTTTCCTCAGCCTAAAATAAAAGCATGTTATGTTGTGCCCTTTGTGCAAGAAAACATAACACGAGAGTGTTTATTTGCCTATGAACACTATAATCTTCATAGATCGATATTAAAACCCTTCACACTTATTTTCACTGCCTAGTTCAATTGAACTTAGAAATTCCAGTGTATCTTGAGAGAGTGCTGAACAGCTGCAAACTAGCCAAGGGATCACATTCCCACAGATGGTATTAGAGTCCAAAGCCCTTCATGTTTGACTGTGGGATATGTACAGGTCAAGTAAGAAGTTACACTGTCTGGGAACAAAGTTTCACAATCCTTGCAGACAGTGTTATTTGTTTTTATAGTTCTTTGATTTAATACTATTCACTTGGAAACTGCTATTTTACAGGGTTTTTTTTTTTCTGTAGAGGTAATTCAAGGCCAATTAGCTTTCACCAGAGGCCATCTTCTATGTAAATTCTGATATGTCCAAACTCAGTAACTTCTCCACTAACTGATTGATTAAACGTAAGGTTCGAAGTAGTGTTTTCAGCACTAATCTTGACAGGTGTCCAGAGAAAGGCATTAGGCTACACAGTGGTCAAAGGAGGGGATTAGGAGCTAGAACCCTTAAACTCCAGATCTGCTCAGTATTCTTAATTATGCTTTGCCAAATTTCCTACTCTCATTTACAATCTGTCAGAGACCTGCAGTGAATTTACTGGATGGGGAAGGCAGAGGAAGTACATGATGGTTTGGCTCTCGCAGGCATTGCCTGCTATGGCCTGTGCTCAACGTCATGCAGCGAAGGTAAAACTGTCAGCACCACCCCCTGCAGCTGCCCCCAGCTCACAGCCCAGCGCTGGAGTGAGTGCCCAGTCCAAGAACGGCCAGTAATGACAAAGTTTGCTCATGAAAAGGCAAATGGATAACTTGCTCTTGCTTGTGATTAGTAGCACCAGAAAGGATGCTATTAAGGCTGGAAAGACCAAAAAGCATAAGACCACAGCATCTGTCTGACCAGAAACTGCTTCCTTCTACTTACTGCTATGCTCAGTAATGATCCAGGTGCACAAGGGGAAAGTTTGTGTCCTCGATGCTTTACTGCAGGAGCCTGTGGGGCCTCGCTAACATGACAAGTAGCAATGGTGAGAGTGAAGAAACATTCACCATCTCTTGAGCTCCGAATACCAAGAGGAGTTCCTTCACTTCTCAGTTTCAACTTTGGAGGCCAACGAGACATGAATATGCGTCTAGCTTAGTGTCAGAAGGATGCTAATGTGTATGTATAACCCAGTCTGACAGGCAGCCCCACTATCTGCAGATTTCCTCAGCTCTGAACAGGCTCTTGCCATCCAGAAATCCTGCACGAACAGTCACTGTAGTAAGCTCGCTGCAGAGGCACAGCGTATTTGACTGGCAGCACTGCACGTGCTGCACCTGCACTGCCCAGCACATGCACATATATCTCTGTCTGTCCAGGGCCGTATGAGAGCCGTACCCCTGGCCACGACCCGGCTGGCTGCACTCTGTACTAATTAGAATTTAGGAAACACCGACCCTGCTCCAGGAGACACTGCTACACTGAAGTCAGCAGAGCTCAATCAAAATGCCACTTCTCCTGTGATCACAGGGACTCACACCCCCCCTCCCACTGGGGGACAGCACATTTTCCATTTCTCTGAACAATCTTACCAAGCTGCAAGCATCAGCAGCACTAAATTCTGTTCTCTTTTGGGAAGCAGCCAAGGCTGCAAATGTAAAGCACAGGATGTGATTTCCGGCCCCTCCTGGAAAAGGAAGCTACAATCCAAAAGGTAGAAAAAGAACTATTAATCCTAGAACAATCATTTTAATGTTGATGATCACATGATGCAGCTGCAGAAATACCAATTCAATTCAAAAAGAACTTGTAACGTGCTAAGCATGCGGGACTCATGATACAGAAAAGGAGATATCAGATCCGGGTGCTAAGAAGAGGAATTACTATTCACAGGCCTCTGAGGAAAGATGCCTGTAGGACCATTGCCCTTCTCATGGAACTCTTTAATCAAGAAAATACTGGAAAACCATAAAAAAAATAATGGCAGATTCTCTACAGAATCTCCTACAGTTCTACTTTATACTGTATATATGAGCCGATTAGCAGCAAGGTGCTGGGCTCCTTGGGAAAGGAACAGCTTATGGAGTGAAAAGAAAACGAATGTACAACCCCAGCAGGTTTACTTTTGCACAGGCTTTAAAAAGAGATGGAGAAATAAGCAGTGCTATTGAGTTAGTGCAGAGATGGGCTGTACAATTCCAGTAGCTATTGCCTGCTTAAGCACAATGAAATAGGATGAATAGAAGCCCTAATGTGGCTGACTCACCCTCATTACCCAACAGCCTAAAATGGGGGGGGGTCTTCTGAGGAGATCAGAAAATATATTTTTAGATGTCTTAAGGTGTGAGTCTGTACGGATTATGCAGCCCAAGCTGCAAGTGCCCGTTGTTTTCAATGGATTGCATCTGTATGTAAGAACTCTCCCATGTGCAGAGCTCAACAATACTTTTGTTTTCAGAGTATCTGCAACCATTTGCAAAAGACTGACAGACATGCATGCGCAGACACACACACTGTGCCGTCATGGGGACTTGCCTTCTGTTCTTTCTCACTACAGTTTTCCTCAGCCTAAAATAAAAGCATGTTATGTTGTGCCCTTTGTGCAAGAAAACATAACACGAGAGTGTTTATTTGCCTATGAACACTATAATCTTCATAGATCGATATTAAAACCCTTCACACTTATTTTCACTGCCTAGTTCAATTGAACTTAGAAATTCCAGTGTATCTTGAGAGAGTGCTGAACAGCTGCAAACTAGCCAAGGGATCACATTCCCACAGATGGTATTAGAGTCCAAAGCCCTTCATGTTTGACTGTGGGATATGTACAGGTCAAATAAGAAGTTACACTGTCTGGGAACAAAGTTTCACAATCCTTGCAGACAGTGTTATTTGTTTTTATAGTTCTTTGATTTAATACTATTCACTTGGAAACTGCTATTTTACAGGGTTTTTTTTTTTCTGTAGAGGTAATTCAAGGCCAATTAGCTTTCACCAGAGGCCATCTTCTATGTAAATTCTGATATGTCCAAACTCAGTAACTTCTCCACTAACTGATTGATTAAACGTAAGGTTCGAAGTAGTGTTTTCAGCACTAATCTTGACAGGTGTCCAGAGAAAGGCATTAGGCTACACAGTGGTCAAAGGAGGGGATTAGGAGCTAGAACCCTTAAACTCCAGATCTGCTCAGTATTCTTAATTATGCTTTGCCAAATTTCCTACTCTCATTTACAATCTGTCAGAGACCTGCAGTGAATTTACTGGATGGGGAAGGCAGAGGAAGTACATGATGGTTTGGCTCTCGCAGGCATTGCCTGCTATGGCCTGTGCTCAACGTCATGCAGCGAAGGTAAAACTGTCAGCACCACCCCCTGCAGCTGCCCCCAGCTCACAGCCCAGCGCTGGAGTGAGTGCCCAGTCCAAGAACGGCCAGTAATGACAAAGTTTGCTCATGAAAAGGCAAATGGATAACTTGCTCTTGCTTGTGATTAGTAGCACCAGAAAGGATGCTATTAAGGCTGGAAAGACCAAAAAGCATAAGACCACAGCATCTGTCTGACCAGAAACTGCTTCCTTCTACTTACTGCTATGCTCAGTAATGATCCAGAATTCCAGAGTTTCAGTAAATGCATTTCGGACACAGTGACCTTCCAAATGCTGTGGTCAGAAGAAGGACAAAACTTACAAAAAGCAGATCTTTCCTGATGGCTATTTCAGAAAGCAGGTGAGCAAGAAGACCCCAGGTACTCAGACTTTGGACAGTGCAGGAACAATTGTATGTTCAGAAGCAGTAGCAGCTCGTTCCCAACCTCTGCCTGAAGAGATGACCTCTGCAGTTATCTTTCATTATTTTTAACCAAAGCTCAAGAGCTGCTTGGCAGACACAAGCTCTGGATTGCTAGGCAAGCACAAGGTTTTATAGTCTCCGTGTGACTGAGAGGCTAGCCTGACTCCCATAGGATCTTTGTTTCCTGACCTCGTGTATTCAGCAAACACTGTAAAGGGCACAATGGTCGATGTGGCAGCCTCTCTGCAACAGCCAGGGCAACAGGCAGTTATGCTTTGGAGACAAAATGATTGTATGCATGTATATATGAGAGTAAGAGAGAAAAAGAGAAACAAGGGGGAGAAGAACTGGTGGGAGCACCAGGTAATTTCTCAAATGCCCTGCCTTCCACAGAAAGAGCAGTGGGCCACCCCCTGCCTCAAACTGCCCAGTGCAGTCAAGGCCTCCAATGAAAGTGTCACCTTCAAAACTGAAGGGAAGAGGTAAGCACAGATTATAGCCTTCCTCAACACCTGCAATCCACCCATCTTATGTTGGCCTGTCCTGGAGACCTACAGTCCAGAGCCCGTCTGAGTGGATTGCCATTCAGGGCTGTCTCCAGGATGCAGAAAGACAAGAATTATCTAATCACATCTGGATAGAATATATCTGCACTGCAGCAGAATGGGCAATCTCAGAGCTTTCCAGTGGTATTCACAGTGTCTTTCTTCGCGTGAGCTTCCAGAATTAATCACCAGTGTGTGAATTTGGCTTTCCATCCCTTTCCCCAGCTGACAGGAATTGATGGCACCAACTGCCGTCACCACGAGAAATAAGTGATTCCTTCACTAGCATGGCAGACATATGCCAGCTAGGAAGAGAAGATCTGATCATCAGACTTGCTTGTTTTGGCTTTTCAATGCACAAAAGGCTGTTTTTCTCAGAATTAGGGTGACTGCGACAATCTGTTTTTAGACAGAGTTAGAACCACAAGATAAAAGAGGCAGAAATCTTCTCATCTGCATATTTATCATCAAAATGCAGCAACTGCATAATTTAAGCTTAGTGTTAAAAATATTGTATGTATATTTTAAGGTTTTCCTACTCAGGTGAAAGGGAGACATGCTTTCACTAAGGAGGTTAATTATTTCCTAATGGTGTGAAAACAACAGAAAAAAAGAGGAATCAAAAGGAATTTTCTTACCCTTCCCCCTACCCTGAGGCGCAGCAGAGAGACATCTCCGTCCATATCCCTCACAGACACATTCAGTAAAATGTCTCAGAACAATAGAGCGGAGGCATGTGCTGGTAACTGGGGTCCCACTGAGCCCCACGAGGGTCTGGACACTTGCATGAAGGTGCAAGTTACAGGAGATTTGTAGAGAAAGCAGGAGCAGCCTCTCAGCTCCTAACTGTTCACCTGTGAAGGGAAGCACTCCCGAATGCAGGGAATGGACACAGGCACTAACTGCCTGGTAGGCTCTGCCAGAGGAGAGGAGGTTTGCCGATGCCACGGCCGACGGTGCAGCCCAGCTGGCTGAGCGCTGCACCCAGACTTCCCCAGCATCAAGTTGCCAGCAGCTGCCTCCTCTGCGTCCCTGAGCAGAGCACAGCTGGGCCCTCTCTGCCCTGTGTCATCCTCCCCATCCCACCCCAGGCACCTTCAGGGGGAGGACAGAGGTGCTTTTCACTAGGTCAAGCTCTGTAGGAAAGCATGAACTAAACACAGGCTGCCTCTGTGGTACTCAGTCGTGACTGAGCTCTGTCAGTGGTACCATGGAGGTTTCCTTGTTGTTCCTCCCTATCTCTGCTATATATATGGAGCCCTTATATATACTCTGCAGAGCTGAAGTGACTAGCTAGCTGTACATGAGCTCCAGCTTCTTAGCAAGAGGACCTGTTCACCCAGCAGTGTCCTGTTTTCTTCTTGTCTTTCCCACTGTCTGCTTCCTTAATAGAGATGGTTTTTATATGACCTCTGCTGCTGTCCCCCCAGACGTGTGATGCTCCAGACAGGACCTTGCTTTCACGCTAGGAAGCATCCTTTCCTCTCCAGCACTGCCCAGGAGCCCCACGGCATGATCAGTCACTGCTCAGAAATGTCTCTGCGAGCTTGGCACGCCCTGCAAGGGCTGCAGAGCAGGCTGGCTGGCCGGCCACGGCCAGCTGGTGCTCCCCCAGCTGACACAGCTTTCCCCTGCTCCCTGCTGGCTGCCTTTGCATCCTCACATGGCCACACGATCCACTCTGCTTTGACAGCCTCATCCCTCAGATCCTAGTCCCTATAACTACCTGATATGCACATGTGCTTCTGTTTAGAGACAAGTTAGAAGGGCAATGCATGACAACGCACCACGATCTGAAGACAGCCAATCAAACCAATACATCCCCACTCGCTCCCCAACAGCTGTAGCCCAATTAAACTCAACAGTTCACAGGTGTTCATGTAATGACTTTAACACAAAAAAGTACCGCTCCCTTTAGGGGCCTTTAAAAAAATTTAGAGCTCTTTAAATTTTATATACCAACAACATCAAACCAAAGTAGGAAATAATAAAGAAGGAAAGGAGATAGAGCAAAGAAAATACACACGGTGTCAGCATCAGCAACAGCCTAATTAAACAATAGCCAACAGGAAAACGCACGTTTTTCTCACCCAGCCACAGCCCTTCTTGAGTTCTATATGCTAGATGCAAAAGCAGTTTTCTGTACAGCCTTTTCAGCACCGTTGCACCAGCCACGCTTTCATTCATGAAGTCCCTGTGCCTCCTCAGAACAAAGCCGTGAATGAATTCACGCTAGCAAAGCAAAGGCCTGCATCCATCATTTCTCTCCATCTCTTTGACTCCCTCCCTACCATGAGGTCGAGACTGGGCTGGTCTCCGTGGCGTGCTGGGGAGGCAGAGCTGTACACCTCTGGAGTGACTAATGACCCCACTATTTTCTGTGGCCTTGCAGCACATGTTAGTTGATCCAGGGAGCCCTGGTGAAGCTGACACCCTTGCTGTTCAGGTTGTCTGCACCATCTGCTTGCTATGTGCCAGCAGCAGCCTCTTGCTACGTGCCTCCTTATTCTTGGGTTTTGTTACATCTTGCCAGCAGTTCTGGCCACAACATTGTTATTTTCTTTTGTAGTTTTCCCATCGATTGCAGGTGTTCCCTTTCCTTCTAACTCACCTTCATCCCCCTCATTTCCACAGACCTGCATACATGAGCCCCTAGCAATGTCAGGATCACAGCTAGGAGCTGCCACGTCTACTCATTACGGGAGGGATGAGGAGACAGGAAACACGATTCTCACAAACCGAGAGAAGGAAGCATCGGGCTGGAGAAGAACAGATGCCTGAAGAGGCAAAGAGCTTACAATACCTTGACCTTGGGGGAAACTCACTCCAAGGCTTCTTGTTACTTGCCCTTGGTCTGATTGTGTGTTTGTAGCTCCTGATTTTCCCATGGTGAGATACTGAAGCCAAAGTAAACCTGAAGTTTCCACTTTGAAGCAATTCTGGCTTCAGCTTTTCATTCTTATAAAGAAAAGTGAAGTGTTCTTACAAAGAAATATCTTTGTCCAAAAGATTTTTAAGAGGGGCAGTGAAAAGATGCTGCTCTGTTGTACGTCAGAAGGTTCTGGGAGGGGAAATCAAGTTTCTCTGCATCTTACTAAAAAACAAGAGCCTAAGAAACTGAAATATTTGGAGGCTTCAAAAATCAAGTTACAGTGCTAAAACAGTGCGAAAGAAGGATTTTCCAGAGTCCCTAAAAAGGGAAAAAAACATCTTGCTGGGCCTGTGAAGCCAGGAATTTGCACAGGAGCAAACAGAGCAGCTCTGGATCCTGAAGTCCATTTTTTCGTTAGTAGTAAAAGCACAGCACAGAGAGTGGCAGTAAAATCCCTGGCCCCAGTCTGCCCTTCCCAGAATACGAAGTTTTAAATCGCTTTCTAGAAGCAAAAAGATGCAGGGTTCCAGACTTCATCCATCCTCTGTCCTCTCTGCTTAGAGGGATTGCAAAATGTAATCTCCCCACAAAAGGCAGATTCACAGAGAAGTATGGAGGTCTTTGCAGCTACATATCTTATTCATGCACCTACAGTACCTAGCACACTGGGCCCCAACCTGAGAGATTCCTTTAGGAGTTAGAGTAATATAAATAGTAAATAAATATGAATAATTATCTGAGGATGATAACCAGTGATTTAGATATGAAAAGGCCCCAGGATGGAAGTGCTAATCTCCCGAGATACTTCACCATCCTTTCAAGATGCATGAAGACATACAAGTAGGCTAATTACAAAGGAAAATGTCTCTTGTATATAAATCTCATCTAAATTCGGAATTGATGCAAAAACAAATTGAGAAGATACCCAGGAAAAGTTCAATACTGTTGCTGGGAAGGTTAATTTTTAGACATTTTTTTAAGATAACCCAGAAGATCCTTAAATACAAAAATAGTTAAACCTTAAATAGAAACTGAAAGTGTCACACCAGAAAGGCACTCTGAAATGAATAGAATTATTGAACTATGGAAGCATCATGGCAAAAACCACAATTCCATTTTCTTAGTTTAGTTTCAATTTATAATTCACACAAGTAGCTTAAACACGTCGATTTGAGATCAAAACAGAACTGCAGGTTACATAGCATCTGTTCTATAGGAGGGTGCTGTGTGCACTGAGATAATTTTAGATGAATGTGTTATAAACAAGATCTGTGGAACATTGCAGAGTAGCAAGATTTGAGAGAGAAAAACATACAGTTTAAATGCATAAATTGTTTAGAACGTTTAGCATGTGGTTGTACAGTGATCAACCAAGTAATCTGTTTGCCGGAGGAGGACAGCTCACACAGATGAAACAGTAGCTTCCTCCGTGTTTAATATGACTTGTTCAACATTCAGAGAAACATCTTCTTACTCTGTGCAAACTTGGTGATCATAAAGCCACAGCTTTTAGCCACTGCTTTTGTTCTTTTCCAACACCTCCCCAAGCTGTTGCTGCAGTATCAGGCCTGCATGCATGACGTATTCTGGCTGGAAAAGCTCCACCAATGACCAGACTAGACGTCTCCTGGGACATACTGGTCAGTGTATACCTACACTTTGATATTGTTATTTTGGGATATGGTCATCGTTGCTGTGAATTTCTGAGGTTATAGCTGTGTAGAGAAATAAACACTTTTTTATTCCTTCTTGGGGAGGACAGTTTTGGAGATACCCAGGAACCAAGCTACACCACTGAGATGCCTTTCCAGATTCATTTATCCACACATTCTAAGGACATCAGGTTGCCTGTTCTGCCCACAGCACAGCAAACACTGATGGGTACCATACTGTCTCCTGAACTCACAGGACAGGTTTCTAACAGGTCTTCCTATTCTGGTCCCAGACTGAACATTCCTCCAGTACTCCAGTGCTGGTTCATCCCTCCGCATGCCTTGCCAATCCCACATGTCCTAGATAAACTCAGATGAGAATTACAAACTCGAATCTAGAAATGTAAATTAGATGAACACCGTATATTTCTTTATAGTTCTTTTTTCTGCTATGTGAAAAAGAACAGGGGGGTGTGTAACACAGGAATTTCTGACATACTATGCATTAATTTATGGATACAAAAGTATTCTGCATTTCAACTCCTCCTTTAGTCAAACCTAAAAGCGAGTTCATGATAACGGTGTAGTTCAGGTCAGAAAAAGGCATTTCATATGCAAATGCAAATGAAGATGCATGAAAATGTTTTTCCTTTTAGAAAAAAACCCTGAAATTTAAAAAATTGTGTGAAACCACTTACAAAATATAAGACAAAAACCAGTTCAGTTGGTCAATAATGGTATTCAGGCTGCAGCAGAACATTTCCCTGAAACATTTCCTCTTTTGCTAGGTTATTTATGGTTTTTCTAGCCTGACTGCAGCAACTGACACCCTGCAAGGAGTCAGACTAAGAAGGGAAAGCAGCTAGCACCAGCTCCCTCTGGGATACTCTAACCTGGCTCCAAAGCAGATGCATCTCTTCTCAAGCCATCACCACAGCTCGCTACAGGAGCAACGTTCTGTTGTAGTGCTCATGACCAACTCCACAGGCACAATGCATTGCTGAACACAGAGCACCCAGGTACTCAACCTGCGGGGAGGAGCTTGCAGGGTGGACTAGTTTGGCTCAACATCAATTTTTAGGAGATCCACTCTGGAGATGTACAAGTTCTCACCCAAGTGAAACCTATGCTGAACAGTAACATTTTCCATCATCTAGAGCAAGGCCTGAGCATGACCTGCTGCCCTAGTAACAGCCCGCTCCCACTAAAGCACAGTAGTACAGTAGCTGCCAAGCCTTCCCTTCTGCATCAGCTT
>NW_009258673.1:368394-390133 GCF_000687185.1 Egretta garzetta
GCCTGCTGAACTGATGTGAGACACAACCACATCAGGCACACTCCATTCAGTGAATGAAGCTGGCTCTGTTTTGCTACTATGAAGACCAGCAAGAGACTGCAGCAGCTCTATTCTGCCCTATGGAGCAGAGACAAATGGGTCTGACTGTCCCTGTAGCATGGTCGCCCTCTCGTTGTGACCTCTGAAAATTCTCTGCTGCAACTAGACAAGACAGCAGAGTGGAAGGGAGCATCAGCCATGAGTACAGAGCCTGAGCAGCACTAACAGGGACACATATTCCTGCCTCAGCTGGGTAAAGCTGCCCAACGGTAGCACCTCTCAGCGGAAGCTGCAGCAGCCTTGCTTCAGCAGAGCCCTTCTGCAGAGACTGGAGCTGGAAGGGAGATAGGTCACTGGGTGTGATGTGAAAATACCCTCCTTGCAGTCAGTGCTGGTCTCCTGCAGCGCTCTGCAAAGGGAGAAATTACACCTATGCTCCAAACCAGCACAAAACTGCAAGTAGACTACTAGAACTGGTTGCCCATGAGGACAAGGCTCTGGGTATGGGGTAGAGCAGGGCAGTGACGTCTCTTGGCTAGGCGGACTCTCCACTCTCTCTGCTCATGTGTTTGCATCTACCCACTGGCTCAGAGACCAGGCTGCAGTGCAGCTAAGGTGCCCATCTGCTGTTTGCACCGGTTGCTCACAGGGCATGCTGTGACCTCCTCCCACCCTTCTCCAGACACCAGCCGCTTCCACACATTCATCTTCTCGCACATTGAGCCAATGCGCTGTCACTCACAAAGTTTATATTTAAATAAGCCCTTCTGTTGAACTCAGATTAAATATAGCTCAGTTGAATCTGATACCATGAGAGAACCAAGGCTGGAGGCGAGAGAGAGAACGAGGAGGAGATCACAACTGAACAAATACATTTAAAGCTGTGAAGTTAACACCAGGCTGCACATCTGACTCTGGTACACACTGGGTTTGTTTCTTTTCAGCTCAGCTATAGTATTAGTTGCAGTGAGGTCATCCTCGTATGTCCTTCTGCTTTATGTCTCTTACTAGACAGACACACACAAATCTTCAAATTTACAGGCAGAATGAAAATTCAGAAAAACATTTGTCTCCCTGACCTGTCAGCACTCACAGCGGTGCCTGACTGACAGAGGCACGAGAGGGGAAGTCAGAACCCCTGGAAAGGCAGGTATCTCAGGACTAATTTTGGAGTCTCCTGACAACAATAACAATCAGCTCTTAGCTAATGTCACAGTGCAACAACAAAGCCTGCAGCAGCTTGTGCTACAGTTCAGGCCAAGGACTCATTCTGGGCTCCCTCCTGATGTGGGCTGCCCTCACAGCCATTTTTCAAGCAGTGCTTAAAATCTGGTTGGGGAGAGTGGCCTGGGTGACTGGATCTGAGAAAGGACCAGAGCTGAATCTGTGCATATTAGCAAAGATGTAATTAAGGAGACCAGGCATAAAAAAAAAACAGACCAGAAAGTGTGACCATCGCAATAAGGGAGGAAAGTTGTACCATTGTGGTATGGGAGTTCACAAGAGTAATACAACAAAGTTAAAAAACAGATCTTCGGGCCTGTGGGACTCAGGTGTTCAAATCCACTGAGCTGTGTGCTTGGTACCCTAAAACTTTTCATTAGGCTTCAGGATGAACAGCTTCTAGCAGCAGAACAGATTTCATCCAGGTCAGCCACGAAAAGCCTCATCAATCATCATATGATTACCTGGATTGAACCGTCCACATACATTTAAGAAACCAGTCCCATTAGTTGCATTGTAAGGAACAAAGCCAAGTTGTTTCTATTTCTGTCCCACTAATCCTAAAAGCTAATCCTAAAAACTAGTCCAGATCTACTTTGCTCTGGCTGGCTGACTCCTTTATGGCTCCTTGTTGTCTTCGACAGCTGTGAAATCCACTATGTCCAGTTACAAACCGGGCCAAGGTGAGGAGAAGCAGAGGAAGAGAGGGAAAAGCATGCCGAGTGAACTTGTTGGGCTTGCAAGAGTTAAAGCTGCTGTGTGTCCCAGTGCCTACAGACTGTCTCTAGTACGGATAAAACAGTGTGCGTTGAAACATATGGTAGGCAAGCCCTGCTTTGTCCTGCTGCAATCTCTTCAATTATTTTTTGTGTTGTGTATTTTACAAAGGATAAATCAGGGAACATTTCAAGAAATGTTTTCTCATTCTAAAACTTATCAAAATATTGCTGACACTGATCCATGGCTGGGAATGTCATTCCTGAATAAACATGATGTCATTCTCATTCCATTCATACTTCTCCTGGACAGCTGCTGTCAGCCTCAGTGAAGAAAAATGCCACCTCACCGGTGACAGCTGCCACTTGAGGTACTTTGTATATCAGCCTCCATAGGAAAAAAAAAAAAAAGAGCCAGTCATGCAGATGCTATTTAAAGTACGTTGCATCTTGATGAGGAATGCAAAAGTTAATATGGGGCAGGTTGCTCTGTGTCAGAAGTCTGGACAATGAAGAATAAGGAACTTTTCTGGTCTCACCTTCCTCAGAAGCAAGGCTCAGACAAGGCCCTCACTCCTGCACTGTATTTGCTTTAAAACAAAAGAAGTGCTGGCTAAGATGTGCTTTGATTGCTTTACTTTTCCTTATTTTAATCTAGACCTGGAAAGTCTTCTGGAGCTTACGACTTACAGGCGCACAAAGAAGTGCCTGAGCAGACCCACTACAGATACTCATCACGACTTTATACCTTCTGTGTCCCAGAAAATACCCTAGAGGTGACACTTCCAGTTTGGTGTCATCTGCAGACTTGCTGAGAGTGCAGCCCGATAAGAACTTGTAACTTGGCAAAGCAGGTGACCATCAGGGAGCAGACCTGGCCTCCGCACCCGGCCACGTTCGTGTCAAGGGCTTCAGTCAGATTCTAAAGGGAAAGCACCAGCACAACAGGGAAGCTGTGGTCCAGTCTACAAAGGACAGACACACGGAATACTTTGCAACCACAGCTGGAAGGCTCCAGGACAGTTCAGAAGGACATGGGTAAATGACAAGTCAGACCAGAACAAAGAATATTTTGACTTCCAATGACAGTTTTTATTAAGTTCCTAGGCCACAAAGAAACCCAAAACCTAATCCTTTAGTTTCCTCCACCACCCGTAAGGAGGAAAATGAAGAATTTAAATACCATGAATCCCTGATATTCATTGGCAGAAACTGTCTTGAGGCAGTTTTAATTGCAGCCCTTGCACTGACTCACTTTGCCTCATTCTGTGAACACATCACGTGTGATCCATGGGCAGAATCCTGCCCAAGAATATAAATTTGCCTCTTTTCATATGAATCATATCACAAAAAACCTGATGAAACAATCAACAACTAGGTCCCCTTGTTTTGGACCCTCACATATTAACCATGGTGGAAATGCAGGTATTTCCCACTCATATATCAAGAGCAATTTGCCTCAGCCCTTACATGACTGCTTCCCCCGTTGTGAATTCTGCAGGTGCTTCTGGTGACACCTTTCCCATTGCAGTTGTTTTTTGTATCAGGGTGCCCCAGACCACTCCCCATTGCAGTAGATGCTGTAGAAAACCTGCAGCTGAAAAATGGTCTGTGTCTCAAAGAACATGCAAAGTATTCTCATCTCCACCCACTCATTCAAGCAAAGAGAATGCACACCTCGTGGAAGAGAACTGTCCACAATTTCTGATAGCATGTGGAGCCAGATGATCAATTTTATTTAGAAAACAGGCGGTATTCTCCGGTTCGGACAGGAGGTGATAAGAAGGCAAATAGCAAGCACTGTCACTGGGAACACAGTTGGGCAACTTTCAATTTACCCGCCATGCAGGGATAGTACAACACGCAGATTTATAACAAGTCATTGCTTTTTCCAGTACCCCAATTATATTTGCAATTTGTTGGCACCCAGATCTCCTACAATTGCCTAGGAATTGTTCTGGGCTGGTGTAGCTCTCCAGTTGCTTTCCAAGCATGGAGACAGACAATTCCTGCCCCAAAGAACAGCCCAGACTAAATCTGTTTTCTGTTCCTTCTGGCCTCCAACTTGCACTGCTGCTTTGGTGTCAAAGGGGCAGATGTATAATCTGGGAAGCTTTCCAGATGCATCTTGAGCAAAGCAAAGCATTGTGAATCATTGGTGCTAAGCAGGATCTTTCAATCTGTCACAGTACCACTGGCAGCACTCAATATGTACTCACAGTACACCCATGATGGCAAGCATCTCATGGAGGGGACACTAGCATTCACCAGAGCCAGATTCTCAAAGAACAACTAAATACGTTATCTTCCCTTGCACACTGTGGAGTTTCATCACGCAGACTGTGCCCCAGCAGCACTGCTCTGCCCCCAGTAGAATGGCAACAAGCCCACGCTAGGCATGAGCTCCTTTGTAGCCATAATTGTTGCATTAACAGGTTTCTTGCTAGTCCTGGGCCATCACTTTAACTTTTATTACTTCTCCTGTCCCATAAATGCTCTCAGGTGCTCTTCCAAGGAGTCTGTGCAGATTGCCAGAGGAGAAGAATGACAACAACATGGCCTCTGGCTCTCCCCTGAAACAGCAGCTTTTCTGTCATCCCCTGGAAGTGCTCCAGTTTCTTTACAGCTCTGGAAACGTGGCTCAAGCAAGGTTGCCAACACATGTTTCCCCGTGTCAGACGTTACTCTGATTCTGGAGCCTGTGAGGAGCCTGTCAGCTATCGTTCTGCCAGGAATACCCCAGCCCTGGCTCCTCTGCTTTCAAATTCAGTCTGTGTTGGGTTGAGTAAGAGGTGCTGCCAGGTATCCGGAAAAACAATAGCAGCTCTCGCTTTAATTTGCATGCCCAGTATTGAAATCCTTTGTCACTGACTCAAGGGGGCAGTGGATAAAAACTAAGTGAAATATAATGATGCAATTCACATAAATGCATGAAGAGAGCAACTCTGCGCCTAACCTCATGCTTGCAAATGTTCTGGTGCAGATTTGTTGTGTCAAAGGATCAGAAAATAAGTGGATATCCAGCATGCTGGAGTCCCCTGATCAAAATGATGTTTTATCAAATCTCCCCACAGGCTGTCCAGTCCTCCTGATTTCAGGGGAGTGGCAAGTTACCAGTTCTTTCTTTAACCTGCTCTCCTCCAACACCTAAGCACCCCGACCCTCCACTGGGCCTGCCCTCCAGGTGTGTCCCCCACCAGGTTGTTCTGGTATTTGAAAGAAAGAAAGAAAATCTCTGTGCTGATTTTTTATGTGTGTTGTCTTTGCCTGGCTGTTTTGACAGAGAGACCCTCTGCTGCTTCACCATTTCTACCTGCAAGCCTGCCTTATTCCCTTCCCAGGTTTCCACTGCGGCCTGCATGGCAGGTAAAGCACCCATGCATTTTGGGCAGCTGAAACACCGGGCACCCTCCAGCACTATCGGCCCCTCACACTGTGAGGCAGGAGGAGAGTAAGGGAGCTCCAGGACCTCAACATTAAAGAAGAAATCCAAAACTCAGAGCAGTCACCTATGTTAATTTTTATGGCACTCTATACAAGATTTTCACAAAACTTTGGCTTAAGGCAGCACTAACAGAAGTAAAGCTAAACATTTCTCTACCGTGAAAGCCCTCCCCGGTCTCACAGCCATGCTCCCCACTGCAGTTTGTCTCACTGGCAGCCACAGACCTCCACAGTGCTCAGATGTGACATGTCCCAAAGCCCCAACTTCACTTTTTTGTGCCCCTGCCATCCCATTTTTCAGGGAGCTGTGCACTGTGGACGTGGCTTCTCCCCTCACTTTGCGTCTCCCCCCAGAGGCACCGAGGCTTCCATGGCCTCAGCCTGCTCTGTGCAGGGACACAGCCCTCAGGCTGGCCACCTGCCAATACAGCCACCACGTTATATTTATAATATTTGTAACAGAGGGGATACGACAGAGGGAACCAGGCCCCATGCTTAGTGTAGTACATGGCATCATTCAACTGCTGGGATCCTGCTGCAAACACCTCCTGAGGGGGAGAACCGGCGCCTCCATGTGCTCCAAGCCCCAAACACCCCAGACCTCCAGACTGTCCCCTCTCCAGCCTTACCTGGTGCTGTCTTCTGGGAAATGTTTCCTCACATGGTGCTCACAGGAGACCGCCTGCTCCGCAGAGCCCTCCATCGGCACCGTCTGCCCTTCCCTTGCCAGCGAGTGGGCATTCACCTCAGGGCACACCAGCAGCGAAAGGCCGGTTCCTCAGAGAGGTTCCCGCCATCCCGGCAGTGGGTCTCTGGCTGGGCGAGGGGTCACTGTGCTCAAGCAAATTCTGGGATTTCCTCCACTTTTGAGGACAAAACACTCCCTTCACAGGGTGAAGGTGTCTCACTGAAAGTGCCTTGCACCTGAGGAGTGCCCCGGCTTCCTCCTAGCAGCCGCTGAGGCGCCCAAACACCACAGTTCTGTGAAACGTTCTCAGCACATGGCCACCTCAGAAAAACCCAGCGTGTCCTTCAGAAATGGCGCCTACGGGCACCTGGCTGCTCCAGTGCGCTGCGGCCGGGCCTGTGGCGGGGGGGGGGGCGCCGCCGGGCCGTGGAGGAACACCTGCCCTCGTGAGAAGAAGGGGGCATCGCCAGTCACAGAGCACGGCCGACCCTTTGTAACGGGGTAGGAAAGTTTGCAGGGATGCTGTGGGAGGCAGGGGAGGGGACGGGAGCTCCCGCCAAAGCTGAGCAAACCTTAGCACAGTGCTGTGCGGCAGCACGAACCTCCCCGAGGGACGCCCAGAACGGCCATCCCAGCACGGCAGCACTCAGTCCCGAGGAAGGGACAGGGCTTCCTCCATCAGTCAAGCAAGACAGAGCTTGCAAACCTCAACAAAGAAAAGCTCTAGAAAGGAGTTAATTAAAGAGTTCCAGTTCCCTTCGACGCAGACCCTGGTCCTTTGTGAGCACAAAACTAAGCCTGAGCATTCCCACTGCTAATTATGAATAAGTTGAGGAGCTCTTTGATATTACTGCTGTGGTTCATGCTGTTGCCACATAGTGCAGACAACACCCACATAAAAACACCGGTGTGTCGGCTGCAGCTTCTCCCCTCCCTTGTTTTGTTCATTTACGTTGCTGGCAAGCTTTAGTGGCAGTCGGTGTATCTGGAACTAAAGCTGTAACCGCTTTCTCCGGGAAATTCTCAAAATTGCAAGATGTGAACCTATCCCTGTAGTGGTGACAGGGAAATTGCAAGGATATTTTTTCTGTAAAAGGTTCCTGTTTTTTTCTCCTAAACAGATGAGTCCACAGGTGGAAATACAGAGCATGCAAATACGTGTAAAGCCAGGTAGCAGCATGTGTTCCCTCTTTCGCCAAGGTTCACCAGCTCCTGGCTGTTTCAGCACAGTTTTGTGAGTAGATACATGGTGATGTATGCCCACAAGGAAAGTGGCTGCAAAGCTCAGAAACACAGATTGTATTTCCAGAGACTGCCTCTGCTTGAGGGCTCGCTGAGTCACGCGCCAAGTGCTGAAATACATGGTCACCTGCTAGCTCAGCTATTGCAGAAGTGGTGGGAAGGTGATAGCAGTTCGCACTCTAATACCTCCTCTCACTGCTCCGTGCCAGGTCATCCAGCATTGTTTGCTAATGCCAAGTCCATATGGGATGTTGAATTAGGACGCAGTGCCAGCGGCCTGAGCTGGCAGCACAGCTTTCTGCTGGAGATGCAGCTCAGTACACGGTTAGTGTCACAAAAAAAAAAGAATTCTGGACTTTAGTTGGACTAAATGCTGCAAACACATGATAACCATCAACTTCTCTGCATGGAACAGTAAGCAATAAAACAAAGTACATCGCAGACAAGAAAACCTGGAGCTGTTTTCTCATGTACCATCAAACTCCAGAATCCTCTTTGCAAACAGGCTACTTGCCAGTTTGTTATGGTAAGAGAGCTCCTTGCACCATTTGGTTAGGTTAAGCATGGGCACCAGCATGTGCTTGCATTCGGCACTGATTCTCCCCCCAAATCCCCCATGAGAACGCTAAGAGCAGCTGTAAGAGACTTCCCCTCAAGTCTGCTCCAGAGCGGTGGTGCTGTCTATCTGTCCAGTCCCACAGATGACACTGGGCTTGGCCTCTCGTGCTCAGCTCATCACGGCCAGCCGCCAAGAGACCCCAATATGTGCATCTCACTGGGGCATTAATAGGAAGCAGAGAGCGTTATCTGTGCAAGGGAATGACTGCTTCAAACGAGGACAAAATCAGAAAGCAGAAAATTAGAGCTTCAACCATAAAGTTCAAAGAACATGGGGAAAAAGCATGAAAAATAATTTTGACACTTTGAAGTAGATCTCAATTGTTCCATTAAACTGTATTTTTAATAAAAAATAACAATAACAGCATTCCAAATATCTATTTTATAAGCTTTACTAATGTATATTTTTTTAATACATGTCAGAAATTCTTACTTGAGGCAAATGCAATATTTATAGAAAGCAAGAGACTTCAAAACAGCTCCAGAGACTTTAAGCTCTCGATTTATTCACAGATTTAGAATAACTCAGGAATACAAAATGACAAAATGTACATTTTTTATATTGTTTACTAATGTATTGTCTCTTGTCCCTGATCCGTCATTTTCCTGACTGGAGGAAACACATTCAGCTTCTTCGCTCCCTTTAATGCTACACACTTCTGGAGGGAAATATTCCCATTTGGTGAAAATCTATCACAATTCTGTCTTGCAGAATATAACTCCCAGAGAATTATGTGAAGATCATTAATAAATACATTTTTGCAATGACAGTCATTTCTTCTTTGGTCATGATTTGTATCTATTATTTGCCTCAGCCTCTCCAGCTCCCAGAGAGCCTGCTGGTGAGAGTGGAGAAGAGAAGAGGCGGTGCAGCTTCAGACCAAAACCAGAATGGAGGTTTGCCAGTGGCTAAGGAGATGTTGGAAGTCAGCTAACCCCCAGTCAGACATGGCACTGGGTGTGGAAAGATGCCCTTTCTGCCTGCGAAATGCCACCTCCACAACGTGCCGGCTGTGTTCAGAAGCGAGGAGCGGGCTTCCTGGCGGCTGGCTCCGGGAGCGGGGAGGGCTGCGTCCCTCCTGCCGGCTCAGACGCTGCCCCGCTGCGTGGCCTCGCACAGGTCGCAGGACCGCGCTGCACCTGAGCCTCATCCTCAGTGGGAGAAAGGGTCCTTCGGTGCCAGGGCCTGCTCACAGCCCCTGCGCCCACGCCAGGCAGACGTTTGGGTGAGAGAGGACATAGAGAGCCATCAAACAGAGAATGGGTAAGAAGATAGGAAAGCCGTCAAAATATTCTTTCTGTTAGCATTGTAAATCTTTAGTTTTCAAAAACAATGATTCTAAACCCACAAAGGCGTATTGTTTAAAAAATATCAAATACTGGCTTCTTCTCTATATGAAATCTGTGTGACATTCTTCAGTCTGGAGGCATCTCTGAAACTGCAGAATTTCCGCTGTTTCCTCCTGCCTCTTCAATCAGCAGGTGAGCAGGCGAGCGTGTTCCACTTTAGCTGGCAGTGTGGTACCTTTCCATTCCCACGTGTTTTGTCATTATATTACAGTGCACCTATGTTTTTACAGCCATACCTAAACACTGCTGTAACTGAACACCGAGAAATTTTGGAGCAGCTAGGCTGTAACACCCCGCCTATGGCACAGGCGCAACATCGCTCCCAAAAGGATGAAGGGGAAACAGTCAAAAGCCTAAGAGAACAAGCAAGCCTTGCAGCATGGGCTGAAGTCTGCTGTCCCAGGCTCCGGTGGAACAAAGCTGTGATACTCGATTGCAAATATCTCAGCGCAACACTGAAATTTCCAAACCAATACCATGTTTTGCTAAGAAACCATCAACACTTTTGTATTTGCTTCTCCTTTTTATTTCAGCACCATGTGAGTTTCAGAGTGAAAATTGTCTGATGCTCTTCTAAAAAGTAATCTAGCCTCAGATGTCGGGGTGTAAATTTACTCCACATACTTCACTATGTGCCTAGCAGAGGAAACTGGGAAGCAAAGGAATTTGTGACCCACATGCACAAATAACTATGTGTGTCGCATGATACAGATCTGGGCAGCCACAAGGTTATTTTTCTTTTCCAAGAAAATCCCGGATCAGAATTAGTCAAAAAGACATGTTACCCTGGCAAAAGATAAGTCCAGAGCTCTCCCAAGCGTACTGCTGATGAATCAACAGCTCGAGCACTCAGCCAGCTCAGTGTCGTGCTAGATGTACAGCAATAAACGGTGTACTTTTGCTACGTGAATTGCAGCAGCGAAGATATGCCATGAAACGCGTAACTGTTGAAAGGTGATTAGCACACCCCTTCACTGTACCACAACAGAGTGTTTCTCTCATTAGACTTTTCCTGATGTTTCCAATGTCTACCGAAGTCCTGCTCAACCAAAAAGTTGCAGTACCTGGTGAAAGACCACAAATTTTGCCTACTCAGTTTCCTGAGAGAAAAGAAAGAAATTTAAGGTTATGAGCTTCCAGCTGGACTCACGTGGTCTCTGCGAAGCCACAATCTGCCCGACAGCTGGCCAAGAGCTGCAGACCCCAACTGTAGCATCTCGAACTACAGGTTTAATCGGGGCTGCATTTCTTCTAGAGGCAACCTGCACCAGGCAAGCTTGCCGATGGCTACCAGTGTTCAGACTAACAACTGTAACATTTTGGCAAGAATAATTTTGCAGACCACAGCAAATTAACATTGCTAGGCTCAGCCTTAATTCACAGGAGTGCCCAAAGGTAAGATGACAATTTGCCTTTTCTTTTTCCAAGCCAGCAGCTGCACTGGTCACAAGCTTAAGTAAACTGCGTTCTGCAGCTGCATGTTCTCTCCAAAGTTGGTGAACTTACTGTAGGCACGGTGCTACCTATGCTCTTCTTCAAACCATCTCTGAGAGTTTTTCACTGTTATTATAAATAGGCACTTTTAAAACTATGCATTTGCAGTCATTTCAGTCACTAGCATCCAAAAGTGTAACTCAGGGCACTAAACATCAATGATTTAAATGTGAGAATAAGCGTTGGCATCTTTCTTTTTTCCTGGTGTCTCAAGTTCAAACTACCATTCCTACAAATAGTGTCTTGAGTCCAGCAGCTGGGCTCTAAGAAAAATCAGTAACTGTCCAGAAGCATGTGACAAAATCATGCAAGTTGGTAAAAGCAGAGCCAAAGGGCTGGAAGAAACTGGTGAGTCAGCTCATCACAGAAACATATTTAGTGCTTAACTGGCTGTAAAACTCGACAGGGGCTATGTGTTCTGGGGTGCTAGGCCAAAACATGCCCAAGAGCTTCCAGCTCCATACGACAGAAGTAGCTCTATCATGCAAACAAACACTTTTCTGAGTGAAGGATTTTAGTTGAGAGAGCAAACAGGTCCTTGTAAGCCTTTCACCACAAATGGCTTTGTGCAGCCAAAATCTGGATTCTTCACACAGAGATGATTTTCCTCCCTGGTGTTTCCCCTTCCCTAAAGAACCTGGGAGCAGTTCCCAAAGCACCATGCACTTGGGGAAGAGGGGATTGCATTGCTCACCCACCAAGTGGCTGCGCTCTCGTGCTCATGACCAGTCCAGCCCTATGCCCCTGCACCTCCTGTGCCCTCTGCACGTGCACCAGTCACTCCCCCCAAGAGAAAACGTAACATAAACGGCCCGTTTTCCACCTCCCACGCAGACACTAGCAGGTACCCAGTCGTACCAGACCCATGCAGCAGACCCCATGGCAGGTGTCGTGCTTGAAGGGAAACATCAGCAGCAGGACCTGAAAGAGGCACTCTGCTGTGAGGCAGTCGCTGCAGACATTGGCCCCCCCAGGCCCTCCTCTGTCGGCCTCAGCCGCTGGCTATTTTCTTCTCTGAGCACAAAAAAAAATCTTACAGAACGAAAATAATCCATGATACTTCCAGGATGCAAAGCAGGGGGGCAGTCCAGAATGAAACAGCATCACGGGGCAAGCCCATGTCAGAGGGAGTTTTACTGACACTCAGAAACACTCAGAGCTGCCGCACAAAGGCAACTGTGGTCGGTCTTGGACAACACGGCTGCCGCCGCAGGCGAGGCCTGGCCGGGCTCCGAGGCTGATGGCAGCGATCAGCACGCACAGACTGGGCTTAACAGTGGGTTTTATAAACAGTTTTTACCAGCTGAAGTGATTCTGCAGCTGCCTTTGGAGACTGCCATTAATACTTAATCTTGGACCATTTGGTTGGTGCTGACAGAAATTCCCCCACACGGTTCACTGAATGAAAGCTTTCCCTGGCTACCTTTAAAAGGGGAGCTGATTAACCAAGGGCTTTAATTGTTATTTTTGAAGTTCTGGATGTTTCCATGAGACTCTGGCACAAAGCTGTGGAGATATTTTAATATAAACTTTGACAAATTCACTGGAGCTAAAGAATTAAGCTTTTGCAGGGTGCTACCACTGGAAGCTCTGAAGGAAGTGCCAAACCAGAGGGGGTTTTAGTGTATTGCACAGCTCAGGTTTTGTACAGCATGGGCTGCCATGGCTGGTGTCGTTCCTTTGAAGGACAGTTTCATTGCTAGCACCTGGTACCCTCTTTGACCAGGGTTATTTTATTTGTCCCAATATATGCAAACCCACCGTTTTTCACAAAACCAAAGAACAAAGCCTTGCTGACATCAAAAATGCCCCACACCACCCTGACAACCATCATTATGCAATTATCTGCAGAGAAGTGATGGTAACTCTGCTTCAAAGGCATGGGAGAAATGGTTTCAAATTAGGTCCATGGAACAAATTCCTTGGTTTGATGACACCAAAGAGCTCATTCAGCTCTGCTATAATGGGTGGGTAGAAGGAAGACACGGACCTTCATGGGCCCTGCCAGTGCACCTTGAAGCACTACAGGGCCCCGGCTTAAGCCAGTCCTTTCTGTATCAGTTATTGACATTTCCGTGTTCACAGCTCCCGCAGGAGCAAGGCTTTCATCAGGACTAAGCGCAGCAACTGGATCAGGGACGCAGGGGAAGGCTGCTCATGCTTTGGACATGCTGGATGAGCAGGACCCCCAAGCTCCCGTGCCAAGGGAGCTCATTCTTTCTCTGATACTTCATCTTAGCAGGACCTCACATTTTCGCATCTTGCTCCAGTGCTCATTCACAAGGCTGACACGTATGGCTGTACCCTGTGTGGCCCCTGCTAATTCATGACAACACTAGTGACTGACAAGAGCTGGCACCTTCCCCATCAACACACTCTGGGCCAGCATGAGCAGCAAATCTACAGTCGAGGAATCTCTTAAAGTAAACGCTGGAGTGAGTGCTTGTGGCTCTATCTGGCAAGTCCTGTTCAAAAGACTTGGCTCCTGGGGCTGGAGTATATTGTCTCCAGTGTGAGGCTCGCTGAAGTTAATATTAATGCTACAAATATTAATGCTACAGCTAACCCAGCCAGCTGCTGCACAAAGCCAGAGGAGAGTTTATAGCAGAAAAGTCCCTGCAGCCTATTAGTTCTCTGCAAGACAGCAGCTTCGTCCTTCCAGATGTGCGCTCTGGCATTCAGCTCCAGAGCATCTGAGCGCTGTAGAGGTGGCAAGCTCTACACATGCCAGACAGTGTCGGAAACATTTCTGAAGAGTGTCTGCTCTTGCTGCCCAGCCCACGCTGGCCCGTCCTGTTCCTGACACAACCGCAAACAGCAGTATCACACGCCAGGGTTCTGGCTGGCAGGACTGACATTTTGAAGCTGCACGCCCAGCGCTCAGTCCCAGCTCTGTCCCTGAGCCCCTGCACAAGCTGATGATGAAGGCTCTGCTGAGGCTGAAGGCTCTGCTGAGGCTGAGCAGGGGGTGCTGGCCTCCTGTCATCCTGGTAGGGATGCAGCGGAGCAGGGCCCCACTCCCCCCTGTGCTGCTTTCCCAGGTTTCCTCGCCGCGAGCGAGGGCTGGAGCACGCTGCTGGGCACCGGGGTTTTGCGGAGACGTGGATCTGGGTGCAGCCTGGGTACAGGCCCAAACTGGGAGCCTGCTTTGCTGGGCCGGGCTTATGGATTTTCTCATCGCCCTGGTTCATAGGCATATGCATATGCCACTCACTGCAGGTGGTTTTCTATCTGTCATACGCAGGACTAGCAGGACAGAGACCAGAACCTTTACGCAAGTCAATAAGTTTCAATAAGGAAAATGCTGCTTAGTTGAAGGGTACAACCATAAAAATGAAACCTTTTTCACTGTATATTTAACAAGAAGTTACAACATCGGTGGATGCTACATTTAATCCTCATCCACACAGAAGTAATGGGCTTGCCAAAGCTGCACATTTTCATATCCTGAATAGGAGAACTTTTTGGAAGGAAAAAGGGCCATCGAGAGAGCGGCGATTGCTGCGCTCCAGCCTAGAGGCGTGGCTGCTGCCTTCCCCCCGTGGTAACTTGAACAAATAAGCTCCTTCAGGGAATTAGAGAGCTGAAATATTGGAACCACTGGCACCGTCATGGACACATGCCACAACCCAAACCAAAGCCATATCCTGATAGAGAGGTTTGTGAGTTTTTATTTTGGGGTGAATTGTATTTCCATGAGAGAGAGACAGTAAGGCTAACGATGCGGACAGAGAAATTAGCCAGGAGGCGACAGAGGCATAGCGAGTAACGCACTGGAAGTATCGGGGGGAAAAGGTTGAGCAAGAAGTGGGTTTTTCTTTCCATTTGTGTGTGTACAGATAATATATAATTAGACCTCTTGGCCTGTTATATATTAGTCTCTCAGGTGGCACTGTCTGCCCCTAACAGACCGAAGTGTCCCACTCTTTCTCTCTTTCCACAGAAAGTTTTAAGCGACATCTACATAGGTAGAGAACAAATTTTGTTCCACCAAGTCCTGGCCCATTAAACCTAGCAAATATCCAAGAGATGCAGGAGTAGCTAATGCTGTGTGCTCATTGCCTTTGTGATACAGCACTACTAAGGAGAGTGTAGAGGGGGCCAGTCCAGAGCAAAACTATTGTTTGCAATTGCCTTTTCCTTTTGACATTTTCATTGTATGTTCTTTTAGGATTGTAAATCTCCTGCGATGTCTTTACAACACAGCTGCGAAGAGGCAATATCTAAAAGGCTGAGGAAGAAAATGTCCTGCCACCTGGGAGCAGCACTCTTTATCTCCCCAGTAACAGTCAGGTGTCTTGGGCTGGTCTGGCTCTGCTCTTCCACTGTGATATTTTTCAGTCAATGCATGCCTGATTCTTTTTTTGTTCTTTCCTGAATTGCAGGTAGCTTTGAAAAAACACGCATGAACCAGCCCTGCCAGGTGAAAAATAAAGGCTCCTGATTGCTATCATTATTATTATACCACTAGACATTTTATTAACACTAAAGTGTGACATTTCCCTCCAAAGAAAGGCCTTCTTCTGCCCTTCTGCATGGCTACTTTATTGAATCCAAACTCCGTTTCCGAGGATCTTCACCTGTTTAAACGCGGCTGTGTTTCTAAAAGCAATTTAACCTTTCATCTTTTATGGATGGATCCTTTTTCAACAAAAATCCTATAGGGCCATTTTTCTCCTCATCTCCTTGTGATCTCAGTGCTACTACGTGATGTAGCTTTTGAAGAAGAAATGCCGAAACAGCAGCTTCACCACCTGCAGCTAATGCAGCAGGAAGACGGAAAAGGCAACCTGGAAAAATCCCTTTTCAACATTTCTCTCACAAGCTCCTGGTAAGAATCCCCCAAACTGACAATGTCTCTGGCATAGAAATGAAGGGCAAGTGCTCAGGAAGGGGAGAATGGCCTGGAGATTTTACCAATGTAAAACCCATCAGCCTGTTTTCCAGCCTCGCCTCCTCTCATTGCGTCGATGACTCAGGTGCCACCCAGCTTTAATTATTTATGTTTGGCAATGGCTGTGTGTTGTCCAAGGTAACACAGTCTCCTGGGATGAAGAAAGTCATTCTGAACACAGCCAGGGCCCGGGAGGTGCAGTGTTTAGAGACAGAGCTGTTTTCAAGGCATTGTTGGATGATTTTACTGCTTACTTACTGCATGGCTCACATGGGACTCTTGGTTCAATAAAAACCAGACAAACTACAGACACTAGTACGTATTTTCCTCTGCTAAATCCTCTAATCCTAGTTCAGGCCAGAGTACTCAGAGAAATTCAGCCTTTCTCCATGCCAACACATGTTTCTCTTTCTCCCTCCCCAGCCCTGGCATCTCTCTGGGGAAGGCAGATCTGTCCTCGCAGCAAGCCCAGCGCTCCCAGGGCCCATGCACGCCACTCCGGGCAGGGATTTACCACCAGGGGCTGTGAAACTGCAGGGCTGCGCTGGCACCAGCCACAGCAGGTCCCTTTCTCCTCCTCTGGGAACGAGGCCGTGACAGCTGGAGCCCACGGAACCTTTGGAAAGACCTCCTGCAAATGCAGAGCCCTCCGCAGAGCCGCTTGCTCCAGCTCTGCCAGCTGCCTCTGCTGCCCAGCTGGGATTACTCAGTGACACCAGCTGGGGGGGGCACAGAGAGTCTGGGGGCTCGGGGAAACGCATGGTTCCTCCAGCCAGGGCCAGGCACCCTCTCCTCACGTGGCCACATTCGGTTCCTTCCCAAGTCCCCGGCCAGGGTGACCAGGGTGGCAGCTGGCTGCCTGGCCCCCGTGGGGAGGGACCGTGTGTCCACAGACCCTACCCTCTGCACACCTCACATCTGCATAGCGTCGGTCCTATGTTCCCTCACCGAATGGCTCTTGCAGGCTGCACCACTTTCTCAATGCAGCTCAACGCACCAGGTTCCCCGGGAGGCCTGAGCGCCGGAACAAGAGGCTGCGTCAAAAATGGCGCGCACGGGCCGCCAAAGGCGCCCCGGGGTGAGGATGACAGAGATCTCTGCGAGCAAGCCCTACCCTAAAAAAAACCACCCCATACCCTGGTTCTCCTGAGTCTCTGAGAAGTTTTTTGGAGGTTTTCAGGGAATTTTGAACCAGTGACAAGTAGAGAACTTGGATCTTTGCTTTATAAGGTCTCTGGATCTCTAATTTGAGGATTGTCAGACGATGGATGGGGACTGTTGAGTGCTGCGAATGGAAGTTTCCTCCTTGGCGTGGGCAGCTGTCCCTGAGCAGCAGCAGTGCTCACTGACCCTGAATACAAGTTATTTTGCAGATCTGCTCCTTTCCCTCTCCCCTTCCCCGTCCCTCTGTGTATCAGGTGTCAGGTTTTAGTTTTGGAGCTTTTGCTTCAGTAAAGCTTCTGCCAGCCACACCTGTGAGGATCCTCTCACCACGGAAGATGTTATTGTGCATTTCACCCACAAATGAAAGGTTGTGCAGTCTCACAGATGTGCCATCTCTAAGCTGTAGTTAAAATCTACATTTATCTGTAATTTACTTTATATAACACATTAATAAAAATAATTAAAGCCACATAGGCAGAGCATCCACCAGCCAAAGAGACATCATTAACATTCCCTGCACCTGAATAACAAGCAAGGAAAAACAACACGGGGATTTAGAGTTCAACTTGCAAAAGATAACACCATGCATTAGAAGTGAATGAGCCTCCCAATGGGAGCAGCACTAGAGAATGGAAAGAAAATAAAGTAGGGCAGTGTGCCAAATTCAGGAGGTTTAAAAAAAAAAGCAGCACAGCCATCACAAAAGAATCCCCGTTTCAGCCCAGCATGGGAGGAAGTATGAACTGAAACCCAACGAGGATTTCCATGTTACTGTCTTAATTTGTAAAGGCTTTGAAAAATAACACAATGCTGAGCTGGTCTTTCTTTTTTGGGAAGAGGGGAGAGGGTCAAAGGGAACTGTATTGGTTATCAAATAATGACAGAAAAAGCTATTCTCTTTGGCTCTCCTAAACTCCCAAGTGACTTGAAGGGACACAAAACACATCCAAAGAAACCCTTGCGCAGGAAGGCAAAGCAAAGCCTGCACCTTTCTCCAGCGTGCTGCTCTCGTGTCGCTGTTCCCTGCCGCCTTGCTGTGCGCTGACACGCAGCGGCTGTCCCCCAGAGGGACGGGCACTGCACCTTGAAATGGAGACTGATGCTTTTCCCCACGCAGGAAGGCAAGCTTGGTGACTATAAAGCACATGGCAATAATGGCAAGATCAGATCCTCTGCATTCAGCGACGGTTCTGGACACACACCACCACAAAGCACTCAGGCCTCATCATTACTGGTCCAAGCTGGGGGGAGTTTATGCTAGTAACACCCGCAGGTACTGGACACAGAGCCTTTTTGTCCATATTGTTGGGGGATGGATGCCACGTTCATATCTAACTTCTCCTTTGCCTCCTGCTTTCAAACCTGTTCAGGATTTTTGCTTTTTCCCATTCTTACTCTGACAATTTTAATTGTATAAACCCAGCTTTTCACCTTTTGTTGCTCAATGGATACAGGAGAAGGCGAAATGCAGGTAGAGCACCACAAAAGCAAAAGGCAGGTGAGCTTTGAAGGAAAAGGCATCTAGGAAAGGGACAAAAAGGAGCATAGAAATGGAGGGTTGATCTCTGTTGTACTGACAGCATGTAGTAAGCCAAGCAACAGCTACTGTACCTTAACTAGGCAACCGGTAGAAAATCAAACCTTCCCTGTGATCAATAGGATAACGGTGAGAGTTTGATTAGCCTTGGAAAAATTACAATAAGGAGAGAACTTTTTCTCTCCATGGGCTGGGTGATTTCCCTGTGAAAGTTTTTACAAGAATGAGGCTGCATATAATGCGTCTTGTTAACCCAAATTACATGCACTCGAATTCCCTCTCTTTCCCCAAAGAAATCAGAGAAGAAATCAGGCGTGAAATGGCATGTGGGTGGGGCTGAGTGGAGCAAGCACTACACTTGTAATTAAATGAGACTCGCTGAGCCCCCACTTCGCAGAGCCTTTCAGTTTGTCTGCTGGGCTCTGCTCGCTACCCAGAAACATGGGGATATACTGCTTGTATACAGATTTTACGCGCCCTGGGCAAGAGAAAGCATGCTGCGGGAAAGGGGGTGCCTCTTGCCTTTCTCTAGGCCAGAAAATCCTCAGACCTAAATTTGATGCTGCAGCCCCAAAGCAGAGTTGCCTGCTAGAAACGTCTCCTACTAATCTGCCAAGTCCACTTTTTAGTATCTCAAACAGAAGGGTTTCTGTCCTATTCACCAGAGGCAAGTGGACAGTGTGGTGCATTGCAACTTAGTATTTCTAATCGCGTTCATAGTTTCTGCTAACACATCATGTCACCATCTTCTCCAGACACGCTGGGAACCCTTTCTGTCCTGTCCTCTCTGAGCGTGAGCCCACACCATTGTGCTGCTCTGGTTGCCCTGACTGGGTGAAAATCCCTGAACTGGTCACCGTTAGTGGGACAGCGCATGTGACACTGCTTTACAGGACGTCAGGTTTGCTAATTACGTTTCATTGATCAGGAGGCTGGAAAGCATTTTGAGCCTTTACGTGGCTTAATATGGCAGCGAGTTTACAGTCTGCTCCTATAAAGTGTTGCAGGAGACCTTGCAAGGGATGGCAGAGCACACAGAGGCGTTACTGCGGCCATCGCTGTGTGTTGGTGTGACGCCAGAGCCGGGCAGAGAGCCTCCCAGAAACCTCTGTTGCCTTGACACGTTCAGAACTTCCCTTTGTGTTTTTCCTCTCTCACAGCCTTGTGCAACGAGGCTGCAAAATCAACTGTGATTTGGAGAGAGGCAAATCCTAGCCCAGCTGTTTATAGAGAAATAGAGGCATTTTCAACTGCAGGAGGTTCCTTGCAAAGGAGAGACAGGCTTGTGCAATGCTCTTCAGTCCTGGATGAAGGAGTGATGACCCTTTCCTAAATCTTTCTGCTCTGAAACTTGTCCTCCTCTGCAAACCGTGTCCGCTATGTGGGTCGTTCTCCCCTGCTTCACTTTCAGCCTCCAGACACCCTGACCCAGCTGTGTTTGTTGCCTGTGGGCTGGATGAGAGGGCTGGCAGGGCCACCCCCAGGGGCCCAGCCCAGGGACCCGGTTGCCGCTGCTGTTCCTTGCCCACCCCGGGCACCACTGGAAGTCTGGCTTCAGGGTTGGGGCGAAGAAAAGCCAGACCAGCCTCGCATCCTGGAAACAGAGAACGGCATGCCAGGAACAGGCTCTCCTCTAGATAGCAGCTGGCCGCTTCTTTGCTAACGGTATGTGGTTTGGAAGTTACATTTCTAGGAGGTGCTGATTTCTCCTGGGCTGTAATGAGGGCAAAACCTGCAGATGCAATAGCACAGAAGAGGGGCAGCCAGTACCTGGATAAATCCAAGAGACTCAGCCCTGCTCAAAGCCCCTTTGGGGACAAGGGATGGAGCTAGGATGCCATGCCACCGTACCAGCGATGCCATGCTACCCGCGTGCCCACAGGCTCTTCAGGGATTGCGCACTGAGCGCCAAGCCCAGCGAAGGCCCTGGTTGGACACTGTTGGTGCTCTTGTCTGAGACGCCTGATTTGATGCAGTTTATTATAGCTTCAACAGCAGTCTTGTGCACATGGGAATTGTAATTCCCAGTCCCTGGCAGAAAATCCATAGGAATGGAGTCCCTGTTTCCCAGAGAGCACAGAAAACTGTGTATTAGGTTGCTACTGTTATTAACAACAGTAATAGAAGTACTAATAATGTAAATACTAATAATTTGCGTGGTAGCGGTGCCAGGAGCCTCTGTCTCACGGTGGGGTCCAGTTGTGCCAGGTGCCCAAGCGCATACAATACCCAGAAGACTTCACAGCCAAAGATGCTCAACAAAATGTAGATGAAAGGAGCACTTTAGCCCCACTTTTACAGCTGACGACTGAGCTCCTAGTGGAGTTTAACGGCAAGATGGATGTTTGGTTATGGAAAAAGATGTTGCGACTCTTCCCCTAACTCCTGCTTTGCTGTACATTACGTTTCCCTCTGTAGGTGTAGAGACCTGCTATTGCTTCCAGGCTCACGCTCCTCCGGCTCTCTGGCCCTGGTTGCCCTTGAAGCCCACCGTCTCCTTCTCAGCTTGCGTCTCTGTTTCTTTTCCGCCGCTGGTGTGTTGGCACCCTGCCTGCTGGGGCTCCTTGCTTCTCAGGCCTCCCCTTAGTTTCTGGCTTTGTTTTTGTCAGCGAAGCATACGGTACGGAGCCAGTGGTCCTGGTGATGCAAGGGAAGGCTGCGATTGCAATAATAAGCCGAGTAAGAAAGCCCTAGGGGGAGCAACCTGGGACAGTGTGCTCATGGTGTTGCCTTCCTCCGGGGAGCAGAGACAAGGAACAGAAACAAAGGAGACTAAGTGAAGAGAGGCAAGCAGGTGGCACTGGGGAGGCGGCAGGTGGAGGCAAGACAGCAGCGTACAAAGGATGAAAAGAGGAACGTAAGGAGAATACGAAGCTGAAAGAGATGCTTGATCTGGGAAAAAGAAGGAGCCACGTTTTAGGCCTTTGCAACAATAGCTTGTGAGGAGGTCTGCTTAAGAGAGGATCAGCTCTCCTCCTTGACTGACAGCTGCTAAATGTGTCAGTAGCTCAAAAGGCGATGTTTTCGGTGCATGCACCTCAGGCTGCCGCTGCTGATCTGCTGCCTCGGGTCAGGTATCTTTTATACACTATAATACAGCAGCATCTTCAACAGTTCCTGAGAATCTCCCCTCCTCTGCAGTCATCAAAATGCACTCCTCATTCACAGTCTCCTTCCGACACTGGGAATATCTCAGCCCTT
Source organism: Egretta garzetta (assembly GCF_000687185.1). Classification (NCBI taxonomy): domain Eukaryota; kingdom Metazoa; phylum Chordata; class Aves; order Pelecaniformes; family Ardeidae; genus Egretta; species Egretta garzetta. Next base: position 390,006 of record NW_009258673.1, read on the forward strand.
AGCAACAGGTGATGACAGGGCATGACATGTTATATCAGTGTTTCAGTCTCTAGAAGATTAAGATTAGATTTCTCCCACTTTTGCATTAATGTCCTACGAGATGCACAGGGCGCAGCTTGCAGGCAAAG
>NW_009258673.1:390175-395893 GCF_000687185.1 Egretta garzetta
AACTAATATATTGGTAATGTTTTTATCATTTTTTTTTAATTCAGAAAACCTTTACTTGGGGCCAACTTAATATAATGCTGTGACAATCCAGATGCCACATCAAGGACACGTAAAATCAAACTCATTTTTCATTAGTGCTCCCACATAAACAGCAGAGATGGCCTTGTGGAAAACACGGGCCGAGCTGCATTTTTTTAAAGAAATGCTGTGTGCAGCTGAGTTTACTACAGGCTGGAATCTGGGACTGGTGGTCCTGTCTGATTCCTGGAGAGGAAACTACAGAGGCTTTTTGGATATGCCTGCAGTACACAGTGGGAGATGACACGGGGATTACCCGGGCAGCTCCGCCTGCCTCTGTGCAAAGCTGAGCCTGCCCGGCCGGCGGCTCCCGCTGCGGGCTGCGGGCTGCTGGCTCAGCGATCACCTGGTAATGCACTTTGGCTACTCAACAAAGCTGATCAGGGAGTCACCTAATAAAACCCCTGGAATTATGTGTTGGAGACCATTGCCTTTAGTCTTGATCTGTGTCCAAAAGCAGTGAGGAGAATAACGCAAAGGGGCTCTGATGTTATTTAGGTATTTAGTTCTTGTTCTTCCTATATCCAAATGCTCTCGGAAACTGTTACAAAATCTGAGGATCTGCTTGCTTCCAGGTACCGTGCCTCTGTGGGAAGGAGGACTGTGAGCCCAAAACTGCAGCTCTGGTGAAGGCTGTGCTTCAGCACGGGGAGAATCTGGAGATTTAGTGTTAATCCAAAGAAATTGCTGCAGCTGGGCCACATTAGTCCATTTTTGCAAATTAATAGAAATGTAGGGGCGGACAGGTTTGGCACGTGGAACCCAAATGGGGCAGTTGTGTGTGTGCCCAACCAAGGGAGCTTTCCCAGAGACGTGACAGCTACGTACGCACGCACTGCATTCCCGAGCATCACAGATCACTGCAAGTCTTTCAAGCTCCCTAATGAATCCTGTTAACTGGATCATTAACAGTGATCAGCTATGCAAACGGCAAAAGAGGTAACCAGCCATTAACAGAGGACTCTTTTATTGTTTCTAAAAATACGCCTGTGCAGCTAGGTGTTTTCTTGTTCTCTATGCACACATTAAAGAGAAACTGCAGAGCAATAAACGTTAGTATTTAAAAACACCCAACTTAAGAAGGGCATATTCACTATAACTTTCCTCTTTATGGAGGAGTAACAAAGGATCCCTAAGCTTCTATGGTTCTACAGAGACTATAAAACGATCGTGAGTTTAACTGAATCTTTCCTGGGTTTGAAGGTGTAAGATTAGTGTATGTCAAGGGAATATGCTTTGTTAATACTTGAGGTTCAGTCCAGCTGCATTTTTCCTGCATTTTACGGCATCTGGTTTTGTCACTTTCAGCAGTTAGGTAACGCACCAAGATAAGAAATACAGCCAAAATTAAACTCTGTAAAATGAGAGATTGGGCTTACAGTTTCCTGTTACAGGCTTTGCAGGACTGGAAACTTGGGCAGCCAGAAACGCACGGCGCTAGTGCAGTAAGTGACATCTTTCCTTGTTAATTATTCATACATAACAACAGATCTACTGCTAAGTAAATACATTTAATGGAGAGAGCCAGCCTGCAGCAGCAAAGAGCAAAAAAGGCAGCATCGGTAATAGGCGGGGTTTGTCTCCTTCAAATTTCTGACAGAAAGCTTGGAAGCATCAAGGAAAACGCTAAGCCCTCCAACATACTCTTGCCATCCTTTACCTTCTGTTAACAACAAGGGCTGGGATGCTGAGCAATCGGTAAGTATCGAATGTTTAAGTACTGTTACACACACTATAGGCTGTTTTCTCCCTGACCTGTGCAGCACGAATCTGAAATCGTTCCTCAAACCAAAGCCTTACTGGTGACCGGGGGTGGCGTCACCTCCAACACGGTAACTTCTCCTCACCCCAGCAATGCTGCGCTCCTGACCTATGGGCCAGGCGCTCTTCCCAAACATGCTTACAGTGATTTTTATACAGAAACATACCTTTACCCTCTTTCAGTTGTAAAGCTCCTAGGACTTTTACTGTCTCTCAGGGAAGGAGGAAGGATAGACTTCTCATGCTCTCAGCCTTACCTGTTCTGACTACGTTTAGTTTTCCACATCCCTGCTTCACAGGCCCATGCTTTCTCATCTGCAGTTACCAAATAACATGATCTAGTGTCTCTTTCCTGGAAAAGGAAGATTTCCTTCAGTACCATGCAGTATAAGTTCCTCTGAATTTGTTACATGTGGTAGGTTTGTGCATTCTCACATATCTTGCAAATCCCCAAATGGACATGCAACAGTTTCTGGTTTCCGTTTTCCAAAATAACGTAAATCAGGGTCTCCTGTCTTCAGCACAGCTTGGTCAAGCAGCAGTTAGGGCTCGGAAGGCAAGACTAGAGGTACACACATGGTCACGCTCATCTGCTGCAGTTTCATTTTCTCATGGCTTCCCATGTGAAATGTAATGACTTCTACTTTGCAATTACATTTTGCTCTAGTTTGGCACTGTTCACTCAAGAACTTCAAAGCACTTTCTCAAAATAAGTAACTCTGGACAGCCTCCCTGTGCCAGCGACAGAGTGAACTAGCGCCCGCGGTGGAAACAGGAGGCCGGAGTCCTGCCTTGGTCTCTGCTCCAACCAACAGACAGGAAAAGAAAGAACAGAAATACCTGGAGTCCTGCCAGAAACACATTCTGCCTTTTAACACCTGGCATCACCTCCAATATAATTGTGGAGTTAAAATGGATTATATTTTTGTGCAGATCTTGTAAAATGTAAAAGCAGCCTAGCTGTCGGTCTTTTCTAAGCCAGCTGATAATGTCGGTATCTGCGTCTAAGTGGCAGCAACACACCTTATGCTCCAAACTCAGACCCCCAGGAACCAGAGCTGGTTTGTGGGGAGAAAGTAGTTCTACAAATAGCTGCCAGTGTCTTTTCTGAGACTCCTCTTTTGTGCTGGAACAGCCAGAAGGGACTCTGGAGAATCCTGTCAGTGCCAGTGGGTGTTGGTGTGCACAAGCTATAACCTCTGGGACAAAACAGAAAGGCAGAAAAAGAGGGTATGAACACAAAACATGGCTAGGAACTGCCTGCACTTGGGGAGCCAATGAGTAAAGAATCACAGAAAAAAAAGCATTGTATAGCTTTTATATTAATCTAAAATGGATTCCTGAATTCTGTAGGCACAATAGGAGTAGAACTGGAAAAGACATAAAGATAAATGAAGGCCACAAATGGCCTTCATTACATCGAAGAAGGCTTGCAGAGCGTGTGTGGTTAGGCTTATTTCTGTGACACAAATGACACTGGCTGCAGTGTAACTTCTGCTGTCATTTAGTATGTTGGGTGAGGTGTTAGGAGCCAATGCCAAGTGTATATGAAACGGAGAAGGTCTGGGTTTGTATTAATTAGGGTTGACTGAAAGAGACAGTAGGAACATCCATGATTGATTTCTTTAAGCATAATACCAGCTCCAAAAGGCATCAGCAGCTGGCCAGGGCAGCAGCCCAGTTCCAAGAATTGTGTTATGAACCCTGCCCAGATGAAAGTGAGCACTGCAGACAGCGCTGGAGGGGAAGAGCCTCCTTTCAAAGAGCAGTGCAAGCTCACGGGTATGAAACATCTCCCGAGTCTGTGGGTAGCTCACGCTTATCTGCTGGCTCCTCCAGAAACGGTGAGATCATACAGTAACAAAAATGGATATAAAAGCTTTTGAGCTACTTCTAAGGGATCCGTGCATGTGAACTAATAAAGACAAGTCTATGGTCAGCAGGGTTAAATCCACTAGACAACAGTCTGCAACTCCAGCAGAAAACGTTCAGGGGATCTACAGTTTGAAAAAGCTGAAACTGCCTGTCTAGAATAATCACGAAAGCAATGATAAATAAAGTGGTGTTCTGCCTCAAAAAGTCTCATGCAACCATTAACAAATTCTCGGAACCTCTGGGTGCAAGAGATGAGATGTCTTCGGGGACTCAGTCCAGGCAAAGCCATCTGTTTATGCTCTTAGCTGTCTGTGGGTGACAGACCTGGCCTTTCAGAAATTGTTCTTCCCTGCTTGCACAGAACCCTTGCCCAGACTAGCTTGGCATCAGCTTCTTGCTCAATCACAGCCTGCAAAGCCACATCACAGAGTATCTCTTTTGTTAGTCTTCATTTCCAGAAGAAGGATAGCAAAAAGTGAGTGATCAAACATGTGGAATTGATGTGAGAAGGCAAATGAAATAGTTGGTGGAAAAGCAATTTCTGTAGGCTGGAGGCTGCATTCAGAAAAAACAGTGGAAACCTGTCCACGCTGATCTCAAATCTGCACTTTCCAGGTCAGGGTTAAGCAGATGGACCACATCGCTCTGTGCAATGTTAGTCAGGCAAAAACCTGGTCTGAACAATATTTTGAAGGCGTGACATGCTACGGTGGAGCTACCAGAGCTGTTGGGTAGCTCCAGAGGCGCAACGACCGCCTGGGCCAGAAGCGTTCGGCCAGACAGGGGATATACCACAGCTGCCAGATTGATCTTGTAAATTCACCAAGAGCAGAGCTGATAAGAGCATAAATGTGCCTCTTGGACTCATTTCTTCCTTTAGTCGCTGAGGAGAGCCAGTAAGATCTGCCAGATCTCTACATAGAGAGACACTGGGAGAATTTGGGGGTTCAGCTCTGTGTGGGGAAGAAATTGTCTCTAGCTGTCTAGCAAAGGATTCAGCCAACAGAAGTACTACATGGATTAGAGCTCCTTAGCATTCTTACTCTTCATTGGACTAATATGCTCATGGAAATTCAAACCCCTTTCGTAGGAACATTTTAAATTACCAAAGCATGAGTATCTCCTCACTGTTTTCCAATAGTAACCAAGGAACATTAAATTACACAGCAATTACTGTGCAGTGGATGGATAATGGCCTGGGTAGTTCTGTGCCATTGCTAGAAAAATGTATGGCTATTTCTGTGTTTGCAGTGCTGCAAATTCATTGTGATTTCCTAACACTAATTACCCAGTAATCTGTATGCACCTGGAAAAACTCATTGCTGATACTTATCAATCAAACCAGGTCACCATAGAATTGCTAACACTTTCCAAATATTTGTGTCCCTTTTGTTTTTGCTGTTACATTTTTGTTCCATAGGTACTGGGCTAAACTATGCAGTGGCTAGAATAGGTTTCTCTCTTTAATGAAAAGCTTCTTTCTTTCTTTTTTTCTAGAGATTGTTGCAAAAATTTAACTTTCTGATAAGTGCCATGTCATGGTTTAACCCCAGCCGGCAGCTCAGCCCCCCGCAGCCGCTCGCTCACTCCCCTCACAGTGGGATGGAGGGGAAGAGAATCGTAAGGGTGAAAGTGAGGAAACCTGTGGGTTGAGATAAAGACAGTTTAACAGGTAAAGCAAAAGCCGCGCACGCAAGCCAAGCAAACCAAGGAATTCCTTCCCTCCTTCCCCCCGGCAGGCGGGTGCTCGGCCATCCCCAGCAGGGCTCCATCACGCGTAACGGTGATGTGGGAAGACAAACGCCATCGCTCTGGACGTCCCCCCCTTTCTCTTCCTTCCCCCAGGTTTATACACTGAGCGCGATGCCATACGGTGTGGGATGTCCCTGGGGTCAGTCAGGGCCAGCTGTCCCGGCCGTGTGTCCCCCCCAGCTCCTTGTGCCCCCCAGCCCCTCGCTGGTGGGGTGGGGGGAGCGGCAGAAACGGGCTTGGCTCTGTGTGGGG
>NW_009258673.1:395906-413511 GCF_000687185.1 Egretta garzetta
GAACGAAACCAGCCCTGGGTTATCAGCGCTGCTTCCAGCACAAATCCAAAACCTAGCCCCATCCTAGCTACTGTGAAAAAAATTAACTCTGTCCCAGCCAAAACCAGCACATGCTGGATTTACAATCTAATAAATTGATATAATGCCATGTAAACAAGCTGTGTAAATATATATGCAGAGCCGTGCCTTTTACAGGGATTTTTTTTTAACAAAAGAGGAACTTCCACAGAAACAGTGTTCTCAGGAAATAATTATAATTTGCCCAGTGTTATGCATTAGCATGCTAAGTGATATTGCTAGGTCTGAATTTACTGTCAGCAGGTTGCATATTTTAAGTACTGGAGAACCTAAAAATGGAGCAGAACCTAAAAATGACTCTGTAACACCCCACATGCCAAAAGACTAACTTTGTGCATAGCCTACAAAAAGAAATGTTAGCAAAATTAGTCATGGATATTGATTACAATTATAAATTAGTACAATTAATTGCAACTATACATTATTAGTTTCCCTGCCATTCCCCAGAAGGTCAGCTTGCTTACTGAACATTTTCAGGAAAAGTTTACCACATCAAGCACTTGAGACTGTGAGGACGCGTTCCTAGCAGCAGAAGGAGGGGATAAACGCTCCGTTAGCAGCATATTTCCTGTAAAAGGCAGCACTCTGCTATTCACTGCAGCCATCTTTCCCCCACTGACTTTTCAGACAAATTACTGGTAACTCACCTAATGTTATGACAGTCAAGCTTGATTCTTCACTTTCCACATAATTTTAAGCATCCCAGCTAAAGCCTGCAATGAATTAAACACCATCTCTCCACTTACAGGAGTGAAACCGTGAGCGCTCCGAGCCCAGCTGCTTTGGTGCTCGCCTTCATAACCACGGCAGCTTCCCATGTGTCAGAAATATGCCCTCTTCATTCCCCTTTGAAGTGATTCTCCAGTCCTAAGATATCCTTCAAACACATTTTTATTCACTGTAGATCAAGAATCTAATACTTATTCCTTTGCTTCTCTTTAATTAGCGTGAGAACAGACCACGGTCCATACAGCCCCTGCTGCCTACATGGGTAGTGATATCGTACCAGAGACTCTGACCAGCCTTAAATGCAATGTATGGGCGGGTGCAAACGATGCTTGTGGTTTGCTATACTTCGTTTTTTAAGCAAAGATGCTGCAGACTCAGACAAAATTATTTGAAGTATGGGATTAAGCAGAGTTCAAGTTCTAATCAATTTACAGGACAAGACAAAAAGGACTTGAAGATCTGGAAGGGGAGGTGCAATACTATGGCCTTGGAAAGCAGAAATGCATACAGCTGGCAACTGCATAATTGTATGCACCAAAGCGTGGGTGCATGAGCATTTCACACCCATCCAAACCCTGGCTGCTAATGTGAATTGGATGTGTTGCACATACATTTTACCTGTAGACTTTTCAAATGCAGGTCAAGGTGATCTCAGAACTGCATAGGCCATTCAATCTACAGATCACTATTTTAGCTATGGATAAATTAATTGCTCCCAGGAATGGTTTAAATCCTCCTTATTCAGAAGGGATAAATTCCTGGAGAGGTAAGAAAAACCTGAAGCGTTCAGCTGGTTGGAGGATTCACATTGTAGAAGCTGTGCACAAACTGTGTGAGGTAAATGAGAAGTGTTTGCCAGTGTCAGTGTGAAGGACGCAGATAAGCAGGGTGTAAGCTGTGGGACAGGAGGATGAGCTACCCTTCATTAAAGTAACTGAGCCCATTGCCAGCGGTTCTTGATGCGCCCTGGAGAAGAAGCAGGGTTAAAAGGATGGAAAGAAAACGGGAAAAAAAGTCCTTCTTAAAATGCCTAGGCTTATCCCTTCACACGGTATTTGATGTTATGACCCTTTCTAACAGTAACTTACATCAAGTTACTTAAAAAAGAGCAACAGAGTTATGTAATTAGTGCTGGCTTTCTGAAGTTAAAAAAAAAAAAATCATAATTCACCTACTGTCAATTAAAATCTCTCTTTCCCAGCAGCATCAAGTCACTGTGAAGACCATAAGCATGTATACATGCCACCTGGATGTCTTTGCTATCATCATGCCTAAGTATGAAGTCTGATTATTATTTTGATTTGGGTTTTTTTTTCACCTTTTCCTTTAGATGAAGATTATTATTACGGGTGCCTAAGCTTTAGTCTTTACCTTCCATCAGACAAAAAATAACAAACAGTTATAGGAAAGTGCTCTAAATATGGGGGTTTTTAACAGCTAGGAAGAAAAGATAGTTTGGAAACCAAAATATGCTGGAGGCACTTTCTCCATCCATAGAATATTTGGTAAATTGACTTTCGCTTCCAGGGCAGGCATTCAGCTTCTTCGTTAGTATAATGATCCTCGGTCTTCTCTTCCCAAACTCAGATAATTGGAATGGAAAATAAGTTTTATGAAATTTAACTATTCATAGTGCCAATAAATCTTAAGTTGTGATTGCATGTCACTTACAGTAATGCTATTCCTCTGTACTGTAGATCAAAATATATTTATTCAGCATTCTTAAGATCAAATATCCTTTCTCTTTGCTTGACAAGAACAATCTAGCGTGCTGTCGAGTACCAAGGTGACTTGAGAGTTTTTCTAATGTGTAATCCCCTTTTATATTCTGTATTATGTAGGGACTCAAAGACAAAATATCTGCATTATCTTAAATAAACTAGGTAAAATGTATTTCAAAAAGTTTCTTGAGTCAAAAAGTAGCAAATCATTGTATGTATTTTCCATATTTGTATAGGTTTCATTATATCCTCGTTCTAAGTTACTCTTAAGTCTCTTTCATATTTAAAAAATGAACTACACACCTATCATGCAAAATGTAAAGAAGTATGTTCAACTAGTTCAAATTAGATATACAGTAAAAATACACTTCCAAAGAAATATCATTTCCATTTTTGTTCATGTTTTTAACAGAATTTCAGACTAATACATCAAATGTGGAACTGTACAAGTATGTGAAGAAACATTAGGATTGCAGTAGTAAAAAAATGTACAGCATTCAAAACCAACAAGCTCTAAACAACCAAACAATACCACAGGATTGAAACAATCATGGGGACAACATAGGTCATTGGAGCCAGTGAGTGAATCCTAATGCACCTACATAAAGACCCTACATAGAATATTGTATCTTATTTATATGCAAAATCCCTGATTTGATTAAACCAGACAATTTCTCTAATTGTCTCTTATAGGTTTTAGATAAGATTAGCACGAGAGTATTCCCCTTCATAAATGTCAGTTATTTGAAAAGGCAATATTGAGAATTGATTTGAAAGGTATTTCCATCCATGTGGATTCAGGTAGTTAAAATACAAGATCACAAATCATAGCGCTGCAATTTTAAAGAACCATTTGTATCTGCTACATTTGCCGTAACACTTTAGAATTCAGGATTCAGTTTTTAAAAACTGTTTACAGGTTAATACACAGGGGGTTAAATTATGGGCTGTATCCATTTAACAGTGGACCAACATTGTCTTTTAAATTAAGAAAATATCCAGCTAAGTAGGTCAAAAAGAAATAAAATTTCCAATGTCATTGACAATGAACAAAACATTACATACAGCAGAAGCTCTGTGTCTGAATGTCTTTGAAAGGTGGATACGTACTCTTTTACAGTCCCCTAACCAGCACAATTTCCCTATTAGACATTTATATTATGAGGAAGAATGTCTTGGACAAACCTGTAGCAGTTATTAATTCGACCCAAATTATCTTTTTATTGTTTTATCATTGTGCATAAACTTAATGAACTATGCTAGCCTACTGGTTTTAGTGACCAGAACGTAATCCCTTTCACAGATCTTAGCTCGTTATGATTTTTTTAGGACTATCTTGTTTTTCCGATAAATCACTGGTGGGTTTTTTTAAGCTGAAGTGTAAAAAAGGTTAATAAATGAGCTAATTATGTCAGCATTTCTATCCCACAGTCCTCATGCTCTGAGATCTCTCACTGATCCCAATAGGAATTTGGCTTGCACAAGAATGGCAAATTTTCAGCTGAGAAAGGGGAATAAATGCAGCGCTTTTAAACCCAAAACTTTGTTACCAAAGAGTCTGGGCTACTAAATCATCTTCAGTGCACTGAAAAGGGAAAAGAACATGAATCTTGGCACCTATCTTGCTGTTTATTTGGAATAATCTTTTAGCAATTTTGATCCAATGGGAATGATGGATTAGTTTTAGAGACCTAGCCACACACAACCTAACATTTGACTGAAATAAACTGATTGTAATAGGTTTGAAAAGGAACAACCATATGCATCTTATGTACCACTCAAAATCTATAAAACTACTGGGCAAACAGCATAGTGTATACTCCTTATACATATTTAAACTTTGCTGAGGTATTTCTTTAATTACAGAAAAGCATCTTTAAAAACAATAGGAAAAAACCCTCAAAATATGAGCTATATTCTGCAGAGATTTTTGGGGAAGAAGGAATTGAATTGTATTGAAAGGTCCGTAATCATTAAAGGAATAACCACTTTTATTAGCATCGATAATATCATATTCTTCCTTGGCTTTTTATTCCTGCAAAGCATTACAAAAAATGTAAGGCTGTGACTTTATAAAACATAATTTTGCCTTGACTTTGCCCACCAGTGTTGTAAAATAACCTGAAATACTTCTGTCTTTCTCCTAGGGAAAATATTACCCCGTGCCCACCTCTGTAATGGACCGATTGTAGCCACCCAGATGTTGGATACCTGCTTGCCGCCTCCACGAAACGGGACAAGCCATCTCTTGCACAAAAGCAAGATTGTTTTCATAAATGCTAGCTGAAGTCAAGTTTCTTTCACACAGCAAAATTAAGTCTAGTTTGTCTGTTTGAATTTTAACATTATCTGATAATTTCTACCTGCAACTAGCAGTTATTTATTTCTCTACGATGAAGATACTTAGAGTGTTGTACGAGCTGGATTTCTCACCCATATATACTTCAGGAACAGGAGGAATGTACACACCATATTTAGAGTTTATCCTAGGCAGATACTGTGTTTGCAGTGCAGTTTTCTAAACCTTTTAAATACAATCAGCCTATCTTGGTCATGACACTAATGTGAAATGTAACTGCAGCCATTACAAGTAGTTTCCATAAGTGGTTTTATTACTGGTTAGATTTTACAAATTCTGGTATTCCAACAGACTTCGACTTTAAAATTCTAAAACAACAAAGCAACCAATGAAAGGCTTAGGACTATTCAAAGTAACAAACTCTTAACATTTTTGCCCTGGTCATAAATATACAGAGAGAAAAAGAGAGAAGTGGACATGGAATCCAAAGAATGTAGATAAAACAGTATATAAGGCACATGGCAGTCTTTGAAAATACAGAAGCTTTAGCCAACTTAAATTAATTGCTGTTTCCCTTGCTCAGTCCACAAAACTGTACAGTTACACAAATGTTGTGTTGCAATAGATCTTCCAAGTTATTCTTCAGTCCATACTCCGTAATACCAGAACACTACATTTCCTTCTGTTTTTTTAGGAGAGATCCTAATTGTGGTTAGTCAGTTGCTCAAAGCCTCTATTAAAATACACTTGGAATTTCAACTAAGAATAATTTCTTTTTTAAAGAAATTATTAAGAAAGAGTCATCAGAAAAGGTTTGTAAGAGTTGTCTGTGAAGGACTTCGAGATTCATGAACCTCAAGACTTCCGGGCACTGACGTCAAGACAGATGTCACAGTAGGCATAGTAGGATTAGTCAAGTCCGTTAAAGTAGTGGGAGTGCTGGATGGACTCATGGAGGCATTGGATATTTCTGAGGCAGGACCTGACGGGGTCCCCGCTTGGAGTGTTGAGTCTGAAGTCTTATCCACCCCTGTGTTTTCTTGACGTAAGAGGTTCCGTCTGAATTTGGCTCGAGCGTTTTGAAACCAAACCTGAAATAGTTTAATATAACAGGGTAGCATTTAAAGAGCTGCAGTGTTTAAAAAAGCAAAAGCATACTCACAAATTCACCAAGGCTTGAATTGTGGAAGATGTTTTTACTGGTAACATGTTAGAAAAGCAGTCCCCGTTGTGAGGAGTGTCCTCTGCACACCTGTAAAGCACTCATCTTTCCCTCTCCTGCAACCCTGTATGAACAGTCAGCCTGGGACAGGAGTGGACTAAGAACAGAGGAGGCGAGTCTTTCTGTGCAGGCTATGTATAAAGATGCTTAGAAATTTGGCAGCCCTCATGAATCCTTGATTGCCCGCAATCCCAGAAGTATTTGTCTGGATGAGGCAGACATCAAGTATCTGATGAATATAAAATAATGAGTTTCGGCACCCTCGTATCTCAGGTCCATCTCCCATCGTAAGCAGCAAGTGACACAGACCACAGCACCCTGCCTTTCTGTGGGCCCCGAGAGCTCTCCCAGGAACTTTCCCATGTCTCAGTGTCAGCAATGCTCTCGCTTTTCTACAGGGACTGTCCCTCTTTCTCACTCTTCTCTTACTCTTCTTTCTCAAATGCTTCAGCTCCCTGTGCCTATGCCAGTCTCCTTTTTCAAATGTTTCCGGTACTGGAATGATGTCAGGAAAAGAGGCTTGAATGGTATTAAAGACCCACATTGCATTAAAAACTGTCATTTCGGTAGAAATTGTATCCACATACAGAACTTTTTTCCAAGATTGCTACTGCTTGCATGATTTGATTATTATCTGTGAGTGAAGGACAAAAGCTATGACTTCATCTTTCTCAGTTAAATTTCAATGCTTAGGTCCAAGTTGATAATGCTCTCCACTGTCTGCAGGATTTGTTTAAAGATAAAATAGTTTTCTGACCTATTTGAAAATAGATTTTAAAAAAATGTGTTTGTGAAACTTGCATGAAACCTAGGTTACAGTATATTACTTCAACTAAATTTTAAAATGTCATTAAATACCCTATGTTCAACCTGATATATGTTGATACCAGGTAACTTTACTGCTGCAAACCAGCTGAAATTTCACTGTGCTTATTTATCAGAAGGCTTTCTGTCCTTGTTATATTCTTTACAGTGGACTCAGTCCTGATCCTACTGTCCTCATGTTGACCTTCTATAAGGAATAGGACCAAGTCTATCCATTCCAGATGCAGTGAGCCTCGACATCTCTGTATCTACCAGAGAAAGGAACTGAGCGAGTGAACGCATCTGCATAGCTGTACAGTATCTCCATCGGGTTCCTCCTCGGTGGCCTGTCCAGGGAAAATGAGTGCGTGGAGCTCATGAGGCCGCACCAACCTGTACAGAAATTCTGAGCTCTACCTCTGAGACAGTGTGGCCCCTGACACAGGATCTGCTTTAAGCCAGACCACTAACAGAGGGGCGATTGGTAAACATGAGTAGTCCTGTAAGTTGTTATCTTCGCACTCTAAGCTGGCCAGCCGCAGTTAGAACTGGTGAATGTGTCTCAGCTGTTTTTCCTCTGACTGTTTTTCTTCTCATCTATGGATGGTCCAGACCCAAATTCCCCCTGTTGAGCACTCTTACTTTTTCTCTGAAAAGCTTTCTCCCCCAACCGAGGGTCTTTAAGGTACGTGCCCTCTCTCTTGCGCTGTCTCCAGGGAATGCCACGAGGAAATAATCCTCAGGCACACATTCTAGCAGTGGCCATAGGAGCTGCATTCACGGGCCATGCATAAATCATGCTCCTACAGGTCCTTCTTCCTGAAAGCTTAGTATTTTAAAACAGTTTATGTTGGCATTCTCTTTGTTAAAACACTTAGTTTAAAGGCAACACTTAGTTTAAAGGCGATATATCAGTTTCATATGCGACAAGAAAACAAAAATGTCCTAAACTAGCACTGGCAAAAATATACTCATGATTTTATAACATAGTCCATTACAGTGGTAAACATGTTAAAGGACAGGAATGTGGTCAAAACCAGGCAAAACCAAATGTGATGGTTTTGCCTGACACATTCAAAGCCGGTGTCCTCTCATGACTGTTCAGAGCCACGCAAGAAAGGAGGCACGGAAATCTATGCGTGTGGTTCTGAGTAAGGCGAGGAGCCTCGTGTGCAGGGGATGCAAGTGGAGCAAATCAGTTTGTTCTGGTCATTCAAGCCCCAGTGTCTCACGTGCCAACTAGTTAGGAATGATAAAAACCATCAATTTGAACAGTTATGGCATTTTTTACCTTTCAGTAAGAGATAATTTCTATTTGTCCCACAGAGTAATTTGGTTTTGATTTTTTTTAATTCAGCTGCTAACAGTTGTAAAAAGGGTAATACATACAAGGGTGAAATGGAAGTTTAGAGACTGACACTGTTGATATGTATGTGTACCATGGTTACATAATAATTAAAACAAAACCGCTAGTCCAATTGCTTATACACATAGTTCTGCATAACTTCACACTTATGCTCACTAAAAATACATGTGTTTATATACGCCCCAAATATGAGTAATATTTGCATTCCTATTCACAAAATAATTTTCTTGCTTAATCTGTAAAACTGTAGAAGGCACTGTAACTGTTTTGTTCATTTACATTGTTCCTAAAAGTCCAACAACTGCTCCTTAAGCTCAGTAGGGCGAGAGACTACGGTATCACTTCTGTTTGTGATGTGAAACATGAGGTATGTAAAGAACAGTGAGCTAGATTATTGGTGCTTATGTATTCCCCTTTATCTGCCATTAAATATGAAAACCTGTGCTCAGATGCCCTTCCCGATGACCATTAATGCTGCTTTCAGGAGCCACACATACAAGATGGTTCATTTGCTCTTTAATAGTGGTAATTTACGTTAGACATAGAAAATATTCCATAATCTTGTCAGTATTACTAAAAAACAGAGGTAGTACGACTACTTTCACTTTCTTCCTCACTGAGATATTGTCAAGGTTAATCAGCTGGTGGTTATAAAGCCCTTTAAAACTGTCCAATAATAAATATTCATGTTGTTACTGAAAAGGCGTCTAAATATTTGTTAACCGAAATTCTGAAAATACTTTGTCTCATGATAGAAAGGGATAACACAAGATAATTATCACAGTAGTGATATTCTGGTATGCACTTAAGATATGAAAGTATTCAGCAAAGACTTCACATTGAAGAGTAGTGAAATAATTAAAACTATTGTTTTCTGAGTTGTGGGAATGTAGGCCTGCCTCTCCACTGCCCCGTCTTGTTACTTATAGCTGTGCAAAGCAGCGTGTAAGAGCTGGCAAGCCAGGGCTGCCCATGCATGATGGCAGTGGCGCTGTACGCTCACATTGGCAATTCAGGCCCTGCACCTGTATCGGTATTACAGTAAAGTAAAGAAATAATAACCCAAACATATGTAACTGAAAGAATTGTTCCAGAAGGACTTATCTCACATCAATTACACAATTAGGAATCTGGTCTTCGGTACTGAGGAATAAACAAAATCGCTGGGAAGTACTTAGTGGTTTTCTGTCCAACTGTATCATTATAAGGCTGAGCTATTTCAAATCAGAGGGGAAAATATGGACCAAAACTCCTGCTAAAAAATAAAAGCAGCTGCGAGACCCACTACTGATATACCACATTCCGGTTAGCAGGGCTGGATGCCTGTAGCTGGACAACTCAGCAGCTAGGCAGAATAATATTTACTGTGGTTAATCTTATAATATCTCTTCGGTGATCTGTGCAGCTAACTCTTTGCCTACATCAAGTAAAAGAGGAATAAAATAACATCTCCATATGACTAGGAAATATTGAAAATAAATACACTAAGTGTTGTAAAGGATTTGGATGCTGCAGCGAATGAGATCATCTAAATCACCTTAGATAACTTCATTGTAACGCCTCCAACGTTGAAGCTGTTATATATTAGTTGTACGAATAGCTTGTGCTAGAAAAAAAATTTTAAACACAATTTTTCTCCTTCACACAGCTACCTGGAGACATTTAGGTTTACTGAATTTTACTAACTAGGAGGTGGAGAAACAAAAATATACAGGATGTTGCCTAACAAAGCAAACTACGTTCACTCATTGCACGCACATTTCGATTACTCTGTTGTAATTATTAAACACACAGTTGAAGGGGAACTATGGGATATTTTATGAATGGAGGCTCGGTCAAGAGTCTGCAGTACACTATCCTAAAGCAAAACTTCGCCGAAAGGTCGCGCAGGGTACCCATGCATGATTGTGAAAATTTTCATGCTTGTTGACTACCAGAAACTGAATTAGCAAAGTCCAAATGCATTCAGTAATCTGTGTGAGGTTTTCATAGCAACTTTACTGGGGAGTGATTCAAGAAAGAGTAAGCAGTGTACAAGACACCCACTGGAAAATAACACTTTGTGTTCCTAAACTGCTTTTGCCATGGATAATCACGTCCCAGACTCCTGGGGATGGGAGAGGTACATACCTATAGCTACCAAACCGCATCTTCTTAGTGTTATGTACTTCCACCTTCTCTTTCTAAACTCACAAAAAGAAAGACCAATTCCCAAAAGAGGAATGGTTATGCCAGTTAGCTCACAATTAGCTGGTTAATTCCATTATGAATGTCAGCTTACAATAACAGGCTTGTGTTCCCCAGCTGCAGTACAAGAATTGTATGAATTAAATTGCAAATATAAAGCTAAATTGGAAAGAAAATAAATAAAAATAGGGGTTAAAAATATAAATAGTTTTACTGTGATTCTAATGTGGCTACTTATGGAAAACAGTCTGCATTACTAAGCCACAGAACGAAATGTAATTTATGAAGCACTATGTTAAATTTCCGTGCCATTCCTCTTCTGGACATGCGTAGCTGATGACTAATTGTACCTAAAGCAAAGACAGAAGTCAGGTCTTCCAAATCCAATATCACGGACCATTAAGAATATGGCCAGATTCTCTGCTCATCTACAAACAAAGCACTCTCATTACGTGTTACGTGGGACTGTCTGTACAGTAAGGGCACTATAGCTGTTTCCTAAATCATGAGGAACTCTACTACCTGTGCTTAGGAAGTACACTCATTTCAGAACAAGGCAATCTGTTTCTCCTGATCTGCTGCCTTGTATTTTCTATTAAAATATATTCTATCGGTGGTATGCATAGAGCCACAATCCTTCATCAGCTGAACTGAGACCTGAACAGGCAGAAAATACAACGGAGGGAATGCGAAAGATTCCTTACTACTGGCAAGTGTGCATCTACGTCTGGGAGTCCACGCGCCTTCGGTATGTAAGACAGACTAATACTAATGATGCTTGTTTAAATCAATAGTGTCAGTGAATTACTTCGTGTTCAATAAATGACACAAATGGAATGCCAACCTTTCTGGATCAAAAGAATTAACAAGTGACACTGTCTCAGTAACCAACATCATGAAGAGTTTTCCCCAGCAAAGAGCAGCCCTGAAACTCATATAGGTGAGCTTCAGTGTTTGAAAAATTGCCGCTCTCAGGTTGGAGAGACACCAATTGGGCAGAAAGCTTCTAAGATCCAAAAAACAAGTTTGTTTTTTCATGGCCCAAATTAATTTTCAAACATAAAGTTTAAAAGAGTGTGGAGTAAAGACTGCTCATAACGGACAGGAAAACTCAAGTGATACCTTCCACCACACTTGAGCTAAAGGAGCCCAGACATAAAGGAGTATTTGACTGTGAAAGTAAAAGAATTTAAACACCAATTACCAAAACGATGAAAAATGTTTAGTGGAATTGTAAGGGACTACTGCAAAAAAGAGGAACCACTAAGCACCTTAAAACTGCAAGATGTGGCATGTTTAAGATGGAAAGAGAAGCAACGAAGAAACTGAAAAAGGGAGGGAGGTGCAGTGGAGACACAGAGTCCAGTTTTGGAGACAAGAAAATACATTCTGAAAAGGAAGGAAGAAACAGAGACAATAACTTGGAAAAAAGATGGAAGGGAAGACCACTAGGTGAAAAGAGAAGAGAGAGATGGAAGTCAAAGTTGGTGCGGAGCAAGGAGAGAGGACAGAAGGATGATCAAGAGAAAGACACTTCCTTTCCACTGCTCGTTTCTTAATGCACTATGTGAAATTTCTCAGATAATTCAGGTGTGAGCGCACTGTAATGGACAGAATAGATATTACTGAAGTGCCTAAACTCTGAGGATAAAATACAGGAGAAATGTCAAAATAAGGATAGACAAATGCAGTAAATGATTTTGCCCATGTGCATGGATAAAGAAGAGCTGCTATGAGAGACACTACATCAAGTGTTAAGATGTGCACTAGTTATATCGGAGGAATCTGTTCCACCACCGCAAATCAGCCTCATAAAAATAAAAAAAATCCAGCTATGGAGGACGTAGCCAAGAGAAGTGATTACATATGGTTTTTCATTAGTAGTTTTTCCTGGGAAGACTGCAAAACCTTTATTCCTTCTTCTGTTAACTATTAACACTGTAAGGCCCAGAATCTCTCCAGTGAATTCAGTTTTCCTCAGTATTTTTGCCTACTGCCCTCCATTTCCCTATGAATTTGCGAGCGCTGTCCACAATGCTTTCCCAGGAGCCTGTCTCTGAGCCCTACCTTTCTCTATGAAGCTTACAAACCATTTTTCTACAATCAAGACCATTTAAAAATTTCAGCAATAGATCCTGGAATGCCTAAATTTATCTCTAGGTATAGTTATTTGGATAAGTGCCCATTAAAATTGACTTCTTGAATCAGAACTATTAATTAAAATGGAGCTGAATCAACTGACATTCTCACCTTTGCTTCCCATAATAGTTCAAATGGAGTGTATATCCTTGAAGCAAGAAAAATCCAGCTTTCAGAGAAAACGTACTTTTAAAATGCAGTTTCCTTTCATTCTAAGTTACTAAACTATGAATAAAAAATTAATCTGTGAAAAATTAAATTTATGTCCACTTCAGTTATGAAAGAAAAGATATTGTCCTTGTCCTGATAAAATAAATTCAAGCTGCTGATTAATTTCTTATAAAGGTAAACATTCACAGTAATTTCTAAATTAAAAACTCTCTGTTTACAGTGAACACACTGACTAAAATAGTTCACTTTTTCTTACAGCAGATTGGAAGCTAAAACATGCACCAGTATTGACTAACTACAGGAAAACAAGCAGGGCCCCAAACCTTCACAACTGTCATTAAAAATTAGAACCCAAGTGATCTGCTTTTGGGAGGCTGGAAAGAACGAACTTTTCTCATACTTCCTAGGATTTAAATGAAGTCCTACAGAAGGTGTGAATGATTAAGAAAAGCCTGAAAATCAGCAAAATCCATGGCTTTTCAAATACAAAATTGGTATTTTATTTACTTTTCAAGACAAAAGACTGCTCTTCTTACCTGAAGAACTCTTTTGGTCAGGCCGGTTTTCTGAGCTAGCTGTTTCAAGTCCTTGGCATCAGGATTGTGGTTAATAGCAAAGTACGACTTCATTGTCCGCAACTGGTGGTGTTTGAATGATGTCCTCATACGCTTTGTTTTTTGATTGCTGGGGTATTGCTGGTCTCTATCCAGGTGGTCACCATCGTTTTCATTGCAACTTAAAGCTGAAGGCAACAAGAGGAAAAGGCGTGTAAATCTATTGCTCTGTGACCAACATTGTTTGCAGTTCATCTGAGTGCAGCAATTAAAATAACATACCATGGCATGTATTGTACTGGTACAAATCCTGCTTGCCTTCCCCTCCATTTCTGCATCTTCTATTTTTCCCTTACAATAACCAGCCTGCAAGGACCCTCACCTGCCTCTTTATGGCTTTTAAAATGTCAGGTCTGTTTCCTTTTTTCTTCCCTCCATCTCCACACAGCCTTTCCTCCACTTTCCGCTTGTAGGACAGTAGCTGTCCTCAACTCTGTAAAGTGTTTTAATGTACTTTGTATCACTATAAATTGCATTGTAAGGTACAAAGAAAGCTGTACAATGCAGTCCACTTAAATCTCGATGGAGCAGACCAGTTAAAATTATAATTATTTCCTCCATCAAACTAAACCCCGTAGAATACAAGAGAGACCATTAAATGAAACACTATAAAAGAAATAAAGTTTGTGGGTACCAGACAGCAAATTATGACTATAATTTGACTAGCTAGAGAAATAAAGCTATTAATACAATGTATCACTGGCATGCCAAATGCAAAATATCTTTTTAATTATTTATAGGTTTATATTTCCTTTTTTAAAAAAGCATTTGCAAATACTAGTTTGAATGATCAGTTCTGTTATATCCTTTTGAAATCACTGAATGACTCTGATTGAAATCACTGATTGATACATTTGCACAAATCAACCGTAAAGCCTGTAAAGGAGGTCTATGAGCAAGGAACATTGCAATAATTATCAAGTAGTATTAAATGTTGAATGCCAAGCAAAAGAATCTCATAGACCAAAAGTAGTTTTTCATTTATTTGTGCATACAGTAAACCATAGAACACCTCTTAAAATAACATTAAGGACTGAGCTTAAATTTACTAAAAAATACAGGGACATAACTGAAAATTAGCTCCAACAAACTGTCATTAATTTACTTCTTCTGTTCCAGTATCTACAACTCCCCTTTAATTTCCTAGAAGTTTTATGTTAAAAATAGCGAAAAATCACTACTACCTCTGTTCTGTGTTGCATGCAAAAAAATGAGAAAAAACCTGTACTTTAAAATGTGAATTTTTGGTGAATTTCTTAAACAGGTAAACAAATTTGTTCGCAGTTGACCATTACTGCTGGTTCATTACAATTGAGTACATCTCATAGGCATGTCTTTACAGTCTTACTTTCAATTCATGCTATCCATCAGAGGTGCTCAGCACATACAAATTCTGAGAGGCCCGCATTAAAAACAGTTTTTAAAAAATATACATAAAATGCACATAGTCATAAGTAAAAATGCTTTCAGATTCTATAAACAGCAGTTTTGCAGCATGGACAGTGGCTGCTTTGCAAACTTCAGCTTTGCAGAAAACTTCTGCAAAGATACAGCACAATATAGAGCAAGGCCTGCAAAAATTCAGCTTTAAGACCAAAAGCATACTTGTGTAATAGCTACGTAGACAGTGTCCGAAGCCTCAAACTTTTCTCTGTGTTTCTGTAGTCCTGTAATTTAAAAAAACAGCTTAAAAAAATTGTACTGTATATATAAATGTGTATGTATGTGTGCGTGCATGTGCGTACATTCGTATAAATCCTTTCCAGACCTAAGTATCTTGTGCCAAATTCTAGCAATAAGAAGCATTTCTGCTTGTTTTCCTGCAGTGTGGAAAGACTGGAAGCACCGGAATTTAAAAGGTATAAGACGCATAAAAGGAGACAGTAAAAATGCAGTATTAATGGAGCTGCATGGAAGGTAGCAAAATCTTTGTTCTGGTGTAAGAACTGAACTCTAGTTGCCAGACGGGGGTCATCCCATGTGCTCTAGTCTCCTTCATAGCTACAATTCCTGAGCAAATTCTATTATGGAAATGTAAAACCAAGCAGTACTTGGCTTTAAAATGTACTCACAGATTTTTAGATATTAGTAATGGAAAAAGACCTCTGTGTGTTATCTTAAATGTTTTCAAACCCTCCCAGAAATAACAAGGCAGAGACTTAGGGGGAAATGCATCAAAATGTCTGGCTGAAGGACCGAGGTCTGTCCACTCTAATATGCAACAAAATAAACCTGAGGGCTGCAAGTAGCTGGATTTTAACCTGTTCCCTAGAGAATGAGATACATTCAGGATCCAAGGAAATAAAAGTGATTCTAAACCCTCCCAGAATGGAATGAGGGTATCAGCTTTTCATCAAGCCCTGATAGGACAACAAACAAATTTACCCTTTGAATTTATTGAAATTTTACCTCCTCATGTACTAAATAAAAATAATATTAAAATGGCAGTAAATATGTACCATTTGAGACTGGCTAACTATTGTCCTTTTCTATGAAGAAAGTTACAGGACAGGTTCTGAAAGTGCACGAGGGTATCTGCTGTTCATTGTCTTGCACAAGTGGTTTGGGTGCCCCAGGCATCACCCGATATGACATAAATATTCCTAGTTAGTGCCAATTCCCCTCTCGTATTTTGTTGTGGTACTTGGCACCATCTTCAAAAGTCTATTATATTAGGTCTAATATTATATGCGTCTCTCACAGAATCTGAAATGTCTGTGGGCGTTGCAGGCACAGAGATACAGCACGGGCCAAGGGTGTAAGTGTGTGGAGATTTTAAGAGCTGAGGAGTTCCTGCAAAAGGCATCATGGCGTAAGACTAACACTGTACATGCTCCTCACGCAACCCTCTGTTTTTCAGGCGCTTCTTCCCTGTTCCTTCGCGGTGTCCCTACGTATCTCCCACAGGAACTGCTGAACTATCCGTACGTAAGATTCAGTTGCAGTATCTAGGGCTCCTGCTAGGAGTTCAGGAACACAACTGGTAAAATTCCAGTCGAATAGAGGAGTCCTAAACTTGCTAATGTTTCATTCCTATTTTGTGATAAAACAAATTCTGAAGCGGTGCCAAGTCTCTTTTTTGACCCTAGAACATTTCCAAGGCCCTCGTGCCTTTCCCCCAGTCCCCACGTCCAGGCTGTTGCCCTCCTGTCCTTAGGCTGGTCTCTCCAGCAGCCAGCTCTTACGGCCTCTTCCACTAGCACCGCAGTACAAACGTCCACTTGGCCACAAGATGGTGATGTCCACGGAGAGCATCACTAGAAACTAAGATTAAAATGTATTTTGATATGGGTGACCAAAATATCCTCTGCAGAACAGCACATAATACTGTCTCTAAAAACAGCGACATGAGCGTAAAGCGGGTTGTGCTGTTATCTTTGTGACAAACACTGTTTGAAGAAGAAAGCTTGGGAGCACTGCTTCACACTCAGATCGCCAGATCCCCCCCACGTGTCAGGATTCGGGGCAAAGCACGTGCTTAGTAGCGAGCGGATCACTAAGTATATGGCAGATGAAGAAGATAGGAAAGAGGAATTTCCTTTGGGGGAATTATTGTTCTTAGTAGCTTGTGTTTGACATGTTAAATTACCCAGAAAGCAAGCAAACTAATCCTGATTCTGAAAGAATGATGAAACAAGAGACACATTTGGTGCATGCATCAACTCTCCATATTCAGCGGCTCAGGAACATACACCCCTTTCCTTCTGTAATAAGAGAGTCAAGGGGGTGTTTTAACCTGCTGCTGCCTGGAGAGGGAACTTGTGACTAACTAGACCAGGCAGGGGTGCAGCCTTATTTGTTGTTTGGCAGGAGCATGTAAAGGACTTTGTGGTACCCACGTCCCTGAAGGGGACAAAAGTGAGACAGAGCCCTCTGAATGGTACTTGGGACAGGAACAGTCTTTCTCCCTGGTGGAAGGAGAAGACACTTGGGGAAGGCAGACGCCTGAACTCCTTGCCACAGCTGGGATTAGAAGGGGTGAAGCCGGGGCACTCGGAGCAGGCAAAGTACCCCTTGCTGCTTCTGAGGCTCCTGGCAGCACTGGAAGGAGGGCACCCCCGCCAAGCCTGCGGAGCAACAGACACGGAAAGCGCTGCCTCAACCTTGACATTTCAAGAGGTGTTTCGAGGAAGAGGGAGAGAACGCCTGTCTTAAAGAGGGATCGTCTTCGCGGCTGAGCATCACAAGGCCACGGGGGAGAAGAGCGGGGATTAGAAGCCTTCTTTCCTCCTGCCCTCCTCAGCCGCCTCGGACAAAAGAGCTGCGTGTCCCGCT
>NW_009258673.1:413986-415784 GCF_000687185.1 Egretta garzetta
AGTGGGAGGGGGGAGAGGGGCAGGAGGAGGGAAGGCTGGTTTTTCTTAGGAAGGAGCTGCAAGACGGCCTTTTTTAAGCTGCGACGCCCGTTTGCTCGCTCCGCAACCGTGGCCACAGGAAAGCTGCTTCTGAGCTTTCGGTCCCAGGGGAAACGAGAAGAGAAACAGAAATTCGCTCTTCAAAACTTTCCAGGCTTTTCCCGTTTTTGTCAGAGGAAAGGGAAAAAAAAAAACAACACAAACCAACCCAAACCAAACCAACAACAAAAATATCTCTATTCCTAGGATAATTACTCTGCATGAACAGTCTGTTGCCACATAGCCTAAAATTCTTCTGGTTTCTCTTCATGTCATCATTGGGGTTTCTGTTCGGTTTTGTTACAGGAAGAACAATAATCGGTGCCGCTGTCACTCGCCAGGCTGTGCTGGCCCCCGTTCCAGGCGGCACAAGGGCCCGGGCCATTGCAGGCTGTGGGAGGTTTGGGCTCTAATTCACAAAGGGAGTATTCAGAATTCTTTACAGGTGCTTCTGTGTTCAGCAAGCTTTCAGCCATTGATTTACTGACCTAAAAAAACCATCAAACTCCATTCCAACAAGTGAAAGAAGAAATTATGATCACAGGAACACACTTAAAAAAAAAAAATCTTTTTGAAGTTTCAGCATCCTTCTAAGCTACCTTCCACTTGTCAGGCTCTATCCACATCTAAAACCCATCATCCCCGTGCAAACGGAGTCCCGTTTGAGTAGAAAAAAAAAAATAAAAGTCAGTCCAATTCGTGTTGCAGATAAATATTTCCTGCAATTTACGGAATAATTCCAGTCTCAACTCTGCCTAAGTTTACAGATCCCCCTTTCCCCACCACCTCTGGGTGTAGATTTATTTACACAAAGTATTCTACACAAATTACCAGCAACAGATCCCCTCAGAGGACAAGATGGTGCGCTTCTGAGAAGGAAATGACAAGTTCCATTAAAAATAAAAGGAGAAGCGATCACACTTCTGAAGGGCTTCCCTTTCAAAGGCACGCGATCGCAGGCTTTGCAAGAACTTACTGGTTTGTGACATTTTACATCAACGGGCAACCTGATTTCCGAGATCAATGGCACTTATTATCGTATAAATTAGTCGATTATTGGTTTAGTAAATAGTTAAGTAGATAAATAGTTTAAGTAAAGAAGCCATAGGTTCCTCAAGGAAGACCTCTTAAGCTTCGGTTGCAGGCTCTAAACAAAAATTAAAAGACGAAAAAAACGGAGGGCAATTATTTTGAAAACGAATTTTAAACCACGCAGTTAGAGAGGGTTCCTTTAGGAAGCCAGGGAGCAGCCAGACTTTCTGGGGCTGTGCTCCCACCCAGGACAGATGCCGCTGGTTCGGTTTACAGGTCCTTTGAATCTGAACATCTGCCCTGCACAGGGAGACAGCGGAAGGACAATTACCGCTAATCCCTCCGAAAAGGGGGCGATTTTAAACGGGCGAGGGGCATATTTGACGGGTGGTGTAGAGCTCAGCTGGTACTCGCGAGAACACTACACACACCTCTCATCAACCTTCACCACTGGGACCACTACTGATTTTTGCACTATTTCCAAATGATTCAGCAATTAGTTAAACCAATAATGGCTGGCAATTTTGTTCCCGAGGCGCGTTTGCCGGTTGGAGATGCGCCTTTTCTCCCTGCCATTTTCAGTGCAAACCACTCGATTTCGTCGCTATCGTTACTCCGTCTTCAGGCGCAGAACACCCGCAGCCTCCTCCTCATCCTCCTCCCGGCGCGGTCTCCCCCCGTACCCGAA
>NW_009258673.1:415969-416360 GCF_000687185.1 Egretta garzetta
AGTTGGCCTTTACCTAACACCCCCTCGGGGGAGGGGGGGAGGTTAAAGGCAAATCTACGCCCTATGGGACATGTCTGAAGTTCGTCGATTACAAAAAGAAAACATGCTGGGAACAGCGGAGAAGCGCAGGCAGCACTGAAGCAGCACAAGGGAAGAGGCAAACGAGTTTTGTCTCCAGGGTCTAACGGGACGGCTGAGCACAGCTTAGGGAAACTCGAGCCTGAAGTAAACCCCACCTCCGCCCTGAATTCTTCTAATAAAATCAACATGTAAGAATTTTCTTTTGTCCGAACGTTTTTTCCTGTTGCATGCAAGGAGCAGTGCTGGAAGCCCCGGTGATGGGCGGCAGTTACACGGACGAAGAAGAGCGGGGGGAAGCAGAGCTGGGGGG
>NW_009258673.1:416429-417482 GCF_000687185.1 Egretta garzetta
GGGGGCCGGGGCAGCGAGGGGGATGCTGTGAGTTTCCCGGCTCTTCTCCGAGTCACATCTGACGAACAAAACCTCCCGCCCAACTTTGTCGCCGCAGGGGCAGACTCGGGCTGCCCGCAGACACCTGCAGCCCCTGCCTGGGCTCCGCACCCCCAGCCCAGCACCCCCAGCCGCCTCCCGCTGCAGGTCCCTGGGAAACAGCCGCCTTCTTACTTCCTCTCTCTCCCTCTTTCATTCCAAAACTCTGAGGTGCAAGAGCTCTGGACAAGGGCAGAATAATTCACCCATCAGCAGCCTTTGAGAGCGTAGCTACTAAAGAAAATTCACAGCTCTCTGAAGTGCTAACTTACAATCTCTGGTTTCCAGATTTTATTTCAGGCTACACTCCCCCTTCTCCCCCTCCTTAACCAGATGACCTTGCTTCAAAACATTTTATTTCCAGCTGAAGTGAAAAATGCTAACATATTAGCTTCTGTAATTGCAGTTTGACAGCACTTGATCTCAATAATTATGCTGCAGCTAAACTATTATTAACGGTTTAAGCTAAAATAAACGGAAATCCCCCTTTGGAAGTGAACAGAAACAAACCATTGAATTGCTCCAGGGGAAGATGGGGGTCTCTTACCTGCGTTGTAGGCTGCCAGATCTGCCCCGGGCCCTGGCCCCTTCCTTTTCCTGGGTCTCCCCTTCTGGACAGTCCCCACGCCGTTGTAATAAGGCAGTCCCAAAGTATTGGCAGAGCCCGCTCCCAATGCCGGGCCCTTCCCAGCGGCTACATCCGAGTGATTGAAATGCACCTGGTACTCCCCCTGGATGAGAGTCTCGAAATGGAGGCGGCAGTACACCAGATTGTCCTTCATGCCAAAGTGATCGCCGGTGGTCAGCATCTTGTTGCAAGTGGTGCAAGTGAAGCAATTTAAATGATATACCAAATCCCTGGCCCTCATGACCATCTCGGAGGCAGAAATCCCCAGGTGACATCTCGCACATCTCTGCACCGAAAACCTCCTGCAAAACAGAACGGCCAGAGGAGACGGTGAGAGGCGCATCCCC
>NW_009258673.1:418050-421748 GCF_000687185.1 Egretta garzetta
GGGCCCATCCCCGCCGTGAGCCTCCCTCTCCGGTGGGAGGTTTTGGGAGCCCTCAGCCGGCCCCAGGGGGACTGTGAGCCCACAGACCCCCTCCGCTGGCGCGCCAGGCCGGGGTTTGCTCCGCGTGGGGGGCCGCGGGCGGGTCCCCCCTCGCAGGCCGGTGGCAGGCTGTACCTGTAGTAGTCCTCCTTGCAGTAAATGCTGCCGTCCTTGCTGAAGCAGGTGAGCTCGGACTCCAGGTTGAGTTTACATTCACAGCACTTCAGGCAGCGCATGTGCCACTGCTTATCCACAGCCAGGAGGTAATAACGGTCGGAGATTTTCCCCCCGCAGCCGGCGCACAGGGCAGCCCGGTCACTGCTGATGGAAGGCATGGTCTGCTGGGGGAAGACAATTACGGACCGTTAGCGAGAGGGAGAAACTCTTTGAGCGCGGCCGGGTCCGGGCTTCAGGGAAGGCGTCCGGACGAGACCCAGGGTTTCTTTCTTTTTCTTTTTTTTTTTTTTTTTTTTTTTTGTGGATTTTCCAGTCCCAGAACAAGAAAAGATGCTGTTCAATAAACAGGCGCAATAATCACAGAGTAGGGCAAATCGCAGATAGTTATTTTTCAAAATTTATTATTATGGATATACTGAGAGTGTCTGCAGAGTTAACGCTCTGTGAGTGCGTGTCTCTGTGTGTATTTTCCTAGCTATAAAATTCCGAGTGAATTACGATCAACCCCCCCAGCAGTCACCGTGCTGCAGACACAGCCCTCTCTGCAAGCCGGTTCCAAACAACACGCATCCAAATCTGCTGTGACCGAGCACTAAAGGGATCGGTAAATAAAAACTGCGGAGGAGAGGAGCGGTACCAAAACCGAGGTGCAGAATGTTTTATCAGGAAAACGAAATAGTGGGAAACGTGTGGGAAAGAAAGTGGGGAAAAACCAACAGAGCACTTTAGATTATGCTGGGATAAACTTGGAAGCAATAAAACTAAATGTAACCCCTATATAATTTAATAGTTTAGTGTCAAATCGCAATCCAATCGAAACCCTGCAAAAAACAAATACATACATGTTCTGTCAACTTCTACCGAAAAAGAAAGAGAGGAAAATATCGGAAACCGTTTAAGCAGGCTGATTTATTTTAGCCGGCACCTTAAAGCAGCGATCGAGAGAGGGGCGCGGAGCGGAGCAGTGGTCGTGGCAGACCTCGCAACCGCTGCTGTCCACCGCCTCCCGGACTGGTATCCCCCCCTTTGCACAAAAGCACGCCGCAGATTTGTTCTTGTGCAAGAGAACCCGAACCATTTTTTTACAGATGTGGCAAACACGCGGTTTGTTTTGATTGGGGGGGAGGAGGGGAAGAAGTTGTTTGTTTACTTTTACCTCCTCTAGAGCCTTAAGTCCTCGCGCAAAGCAAAAAGAAAAGGCAGCTAATAGGGGAGAATCGAAAGAAAACGAAGCTATTTTTTCAGCATATGCTGGCCTGATTACTTTCGTCCTGTACTCGCAGAGATCACAAGATCCCGTCGCTATGAGCACTACTGTTTGCACCGCACCATCCCCACTATCAGGACTACAGACAAATAAAATTATGGCACTACATTGGTATGTGAGCCACACCAGCCCACTGGTGGCTTATTTCTTTAAGGCATTAACTGAACTCTGATTAGGGACCGTTTTGTAACCAAAGTAGTTTCTTATAAATCCACTTTGAGTGAAATAAGATTTTTCTGCTTTGCTTTTCTGGTAACAAAAATATTCTGAGATCCAGAAATGGTATGTAAGGATCCAGTATGCTATCCCACTATTTATTATATACACTTGTGTACGCATATACATTATATATAGGTATATAAAGGTAGCATGCCACAATATTTATTCCAGGAAAGATCATTTGATATTGTTTAATTGTACGGAGAAATATTAACTTTTCCAAAGAAAACCAAAACCGTTTAAATTAGAAATCCCATTCCACCCTTATAGTATAAAGGCTGGTTTTCAACCAGTGTTTCAGGATTAAATACTCTCACTGTCAGCTTTAAGTAAATTTCTACATAACATTAAGAGAAATAACACATACTGATGAAGTTTTAAAAACGGAGAACAGATATCTTTCTTGCATATGCCCCTATCAGCTTACAAGACAGTGTTTAACCGAAGTACGGGATCATTTCACTTCAGAATTATAATTTCTTAACAGAAAGTAGTATACATGGAGTGTTGAATCAGTTAACACACTTCAGAAATCTCTTCCACTTTGCTAGCTTAACTCTGGTTTAAAGGATGCATCTTTTTATTATCTAAATGTATTAATATACAAGTACTAGGCATCAGCAGACACAAGATAAAAAGTGGTAAAGTTATAAAAATTTGCATCCATCCGTCTCCCTGAAACACATCTTCTAGTTCTGCTTGCCACGTTCACAAACCCAGTGTTCATATAGATTGCAATTATTTAAAAAAAAAAAAATCATAATTTAAAGGCACTCGAGTTTGGGTTTTTTGTTTATAAATGCTATAATGCCTACCTCAGTGTAGACATCCTACCTGAAAAATACCACAGAATTGGATTCTTTGCTCTTTGCATTTCCATTCTGCAGACAAAAAATTTGCTGTGCCAAAATGTTATCTGTATAAAAGCATACTTTGCTTCTTTCTAAAAACTTTGGGAGGCCGGACAGGCTGGGGGAAGGGAAGGAGTTCTTGGACGCTACCAAAAGGCTGGTCTATCTTTCTGTTTTCTCGCAAGAGCAGTACCGTTCATTTCACCCAAGCGTTACTATTACTATGCATATTATTAATAATTAACAGTTTCATGCCTTTCCCCACGGTTTTATTTAATCTTTTAGGGTGCCTTTATGCTTAATTTTCTTCTGATTTAGCATTTCGCCTACGTTTCCCCCCGATCGGTTATTTTAAGGGAAAAGCTGCATCTTTGAGGGGTTTATTATGTTTAGGGGCTGAATGACTCCCCCATTCCTTCGCCTCCTACCGTTTCGGTCTCTCCCCTGTCTATAGCCGAGCTGATGGCCGGTGCTTCGCTTTTGGTTCTCCGATCCATCTCGTCGATGACCCCGTGCATCTCCGAGCCGGACAGACTGTGGAAAAGCATCGCTGAGGAGGCGGAGGAGGAGGCCCCGAGTTGCTGCTGCTGCTGCTGACAGTTGTCGGGGTCCCTGCAGGAGCCCAGAACTTGCATTAACCGCAGCCCTCCCCCATGCATCTAGCACGGCCGCCCCGTCTCTCCTTGGGCTCCGGGATTTTCACCCCGGCAAAGATCTCCGGAGCGCAGCGCAGGCACTGATCCGAGGTTTCAAGGGGACGGGGCGCAGAAAAGGCGGGCGAAGGGGACGAGGGAGAGGGGGTAACTGGTGGTGTAAGCTTCGGGGCTCGGATCTAGTCTGTTGCGCGGCCCCGGCACATCCCTCTAGGAGGCTTCTTCAGCGCAGGGCTCATCGCCCCAGGTGCAGTCCCAGGCTTTACGCTCTGGCCCAGCTGGCAGAAGGCTAGGCAGGTTTACAGTTGGGAACGATTAATAAATAATAGAAATACAAAAAAAAAAAATTAAACCATCTTCGGTGAGAAATAAATTAAAAAAAAATAACGACAAGCCCCCTACATCGTACTGTGCGAAATTGAGAGGAGGCAAGCAAGGGAGAGGGAGGCTGCAGCAGGCGGAGAGCAGGCTGGTGCTCGAGGAGGATGGGGC
>NW_009258673.1:422297-444184 GCF_000687185.1 Egretta garzetta
CGCCTTGGAGCAACTCAGAGGCTGTCGGGGAAGGTGCCCCCCGCGCGGGAGAAGTAGGGGGTCAAAAGTTTGTTTACACTGCGGGATCCCGATACCCCACACAGCCACTGCTATTGAGTGCACCCAACACCGCTCTCGTGAAAAGTGTTCACCCTTAGGATATAGTAATTGCTGTCATTCAAGTTCGTGACGCCTTCCACTGACCGAGGCCGCTCGCTTCTCGTATTGCTGAGTGGACTCCACAAAAACCAGGCCAGGAAGGTCTCTGAACTTGAGGAGAAGCTTCAGGAAGTCTCCGGAAAAGAGAAAGTACACAGGGACACGCTCCGTGCTGGCTAAATATTTATCCAGAAGGTGGGTAGTAGGGAAGGACTAATTAGTATTAAAGATGTCAAATATCGCACTTGTAATTGCGTTAGAAAAGGTAGCAGAATGGAAAGTAGGTCTGAATGCGAGTCTGAGATCATGAGAGTCGCTGCCTAACCCATGACTGCAAATGGTGACATCACGTAGGGTATACTGTTGGGTGGTGTTTTCGGACATGGTGATTTGCCTCTTACAGCTTTAGTCAGCCTATCTTTGCTAAACTTGGAATTACTCCGGTTCTAGTCCAGCTTTGCTGGGTTTATGTGTTCCTTTCTTCCAATAACCTAGGCTTTTTTTTTTATCATCTTCCTGTCGGGATTGCTCTGAGTAGTTACATGCATTTGCATGTCACAGAGGAGAACAAAGTGTCTCTTGTAGAAATGCACATGGAATAGCAGCAAGTCCCCTGAAGAAACCACGCAGAATGCCAGCTAATTTGGCGTCTGTGGGAACTAGCCAAAGACTGTCCTAAAATCAGACCTTGGAAACAATGGAAGTTCATGTTTTAATTCAGATCAGAATTCGGCAGTGGAATCAGTGGGGCTGTATAGTATTTATCTTGATAAAATAATCTTTCCCTTCCTCCGTTAGGTTGCAAGACATTTCAAGTGCTGTCTGTGACGGGAGGTTTGCCTCCCGGAAGAGATGTGGGGTATTGCTCACTGGGCGCCACGGGCACCATTGTGCAACACCGGTGTGTTGTGTTGTACTTCAGCAATTCGCCGTGTGCGCCCTTATCTGTAGCCACATACTGTACTGCCCTTAGATGTGTTAATAGCAGTTTAATTCCCTATCACGTAACTGATTACATACATTTTGCAGTGAAGAAAGGTCACGGATTTGTACGCTCTGTCTGACATTGCTAATTATCAAAAAGATTTTATATATTTTACGGAATCAAAATACAGTATTTTATGTAACAGTATTGCCTAAGTGGTTGGAACCAATAATACCCATAGCACGTTAAAAAGGTATGGCACGACCTCCGGTTCACAGGCTATCTCTGATTATCTCCTTAATGGATATACAAACACAAGAAGACATCCAACCCTTGCTACCAAAACACAAGGAGAGTAACAGAATGTAAACACAAAGCTGCTAATGTACACACTGACACATGAATGACATTTACATTGTTCAGAATAAAATCCAGGATATTCTTGAATAATGAGCAACAGAAAAATTGCTATAGCAAAATAATCTTTAGAATCAAACGTGGACTCATTTGAAATGAGAGTTTTTTCATTAAAAAAAAAAAAGGTGCAGCTAATAATAAAGTCTTTTAACCTGTATTTTGTTATAGGTGACAGGTGAACAAATCACAGGTCTTGAGTTTCTCTACCCTGCCTCTCTTGGTAACGTCATCTCCAGTACCATCTGCTACCTACCAGACAAACAGACCAACCACATAATGAGGTACCAGCTTCCACCCAGCTACCGTGACTAAATCAGAACAAAAGATTCAACGCCTCCTTCAACAAAGGAACACAAGTCTAAGCTGTCTTTGCTAATTGCTGGGTTTCAGGTTGTCTGTTACAGATTTTAAGTGAGCTACAAACTTCCATCAAATACTTATAGCTGTTGGATAAAGGTACTAAGAATAAAAGATAAATGGAAGCAAAAGGTAAGAGAGAAGAGAAGAAAGCTTAGAGAATAAGTAACTACTTATGGTAATTTAAACGCTGTGGAATAATATAAACATGAAAGACCAGGGGGCAGAGTGATTGATATCTCATATGTTTTCGATGCCCCTACGGTTATTAGGCTGCAATATATGGGAACATACAATAAACTATGAATTAAAATGTAATTGTAGCTTCAGGCATCTTCTTCATTGTCTGCTGTGGTGTTATGTCTTCATGCACCGTGATTGACAAGGTGTAATTAATCATCTTACTCAGTTGTAAATATGGGCACCCTTCACAGTAGGCATCAGGAAGTGTGTACCAGCAAAGGAAGCAATAGTTGACGCTGATATACCATTAAATCAAAATCAGAACGCTTATATGTTCAGAAATGTGTGTTTGGTGTGATGCTGTTATCGTTTATTTCTAAAATACTGTACCAACAGATTTACTTGATTTGCAAGTTAACTACAACATTAACTGGTTTTATTTATTTTGTCTCTTCTTCATTTTTATAGGCAATGATGTTGTTCTCCTAAAATGTGAGACAGTTTGCTTCTTGTCAGCCAGTGGAGCTCAGCTCAGCTCTTCATGTCCCTGAGTTGCCGGAGACAGACTAGCATGCTTCAGCTTCAGCTGCTCTATAGACTGACTTGAAACGATTCAGGGAAATTATTACGCCATTCAGATACCACTTTTTGCACTTCTTATATAGCGAGTTAGACACTTCAGGTAATTTTAAAGTGAAAGAGCATAATGAACCAATCTTATTAGGAAACGCTATTCAGTTTTAAAATCGGACATTTCTTGTCACAAATGCTGTCCCCTAACTGGAAATGAACATATTTTTAAAGATCGTTTTCAGTATTCCAGGGCAAGAAATATTTTATATCTGTTTCTTTTTCTAAATGATTGCTATCCTTATCCAGTTAGTGCAAAAATGGTGCATGAGTCACAGGAAATTTAAGTGGTTTGTCTCAGGAAAATTTGGTGGTATGCATTTTTTTGACGCACACAGAGCTGCTGAATGAATAATTGGCAACCTATTTAATGTCCTTTGCTTTAAAGCTGTCTGGTACATTTGCTGTTTAAAAAAATGTCTTTCAAAGCTGTTAAATATGTAACAAAAAGAGGTTGCTATCACCATTCTGACATGAACAAAGCCATACAGTGAGCTGCCTGAGGTACCTCCAGCATGGTATTAATTACAAACACAATAATAAATGAAAATTTGCAAAGTTCTCAAATTCCATTTCTTTGCAATACCAGCTGATGAATGTTTTATAAAAGTGTGCAGAAAAAGTATCAGTCCAGGAATTAGCTATTAAATATTAGCCAAGCCAAGTGTTTTGGGGAGAGTATGGGATCTGTTGGATCTATAATTTCACCATTTACCCTGATTGGGTAAGATCTCTAGCTGTCTCAGAAGCAAACTGAGCTTAAAACAGTAGCGCACTTTCAAGAAGATGATCGACTAAGAATGTGTTTTATTTTGATTTGAAAAACTGTCAATCATAGATAAAAAAGCCCAAATACAGTACTATATAATGTTAGCTAATTATATTTGTCTGGTAAACCAGGAATATGCAGGAAAGATAAATAATACAGTTTAAAAGGAAAATATTAAGAATATTCAGCCCAGATGTGCTGAAATTGTTTGTCACTGGTACAAGCAATAGATTTCAGATAAATATACAAGCATGTATCTATAGATGTGAGAGAAAAATAAGATGCCCATGATCTTACATATTTCAGTTTATATAGCCACAGCTATTTAAACAATTCCAAAACTGCCTCTACGGGTGTCAAAGAGGGAGGGAAATCTTCAACCACATGATCTTCTCTCCAGAGTCCTGTTAAATCCACTGAACTTAAAACAGAACAAGAAGTGTGAAATATGGGTTTGAACATGTTATGTCAGAAATGTAAAGGTTGGAAGCCTTTTTAGTAACCGATATTAATATTGTATTAAATGTTATGAAAAGGTAGGTGTTGGAGAGAAGGGCTGGGCTCATGTGCAATTTTGTCAAGGTTTTTATCTGTGGTTATGATTCCAGATGTATCTATTCCCTGAGGAGAAAAATGAAGTAAAGTTGGCATGTGACATGTGTTTTAAGGTGTTTGGCACAGTTTCCCAAAGTGATGACAAAATGTTCATTTTTATTGCAGTGAATTGGTAAAGAAAATATGATTCTGAAGGTCAGTAGCTGTATATTTAAGATAGCTTCGGAGTTTTATTTTGGGGAATATAGATTTCTGGTGGTGTGTTTAGATCTGATTGGCTCACTTGAGCATCTACCATAGTAAATAATTTAAATAGAATAATTATTACAAAATACGAAGTGCTAATTACTAGTAATTCAGCAAAATTCATGCACAGAATATGGCAAAGGTTGCAAAAATGTCTCTTCTTGCATTTAGTAACATAGCTGCCTCTTAATTTTTTAAATCTATTTACTACAGACTAATCTTTTTGCTCTACAGTTAGAGCTCAAGTAAGTGTAATAAGATTCTTTGTAGCAACACTTTTTTAGTGTAAATGGACAGATTTTTTTTTTTTAAACAAAGTGGGGGAGGTTGTTTTTTGGTGAAAACTATTTTGTCTAAATGCACGTTACGAGTTCAGATAAGAAAGTTCCTCACAGCTCCCCAGCTCCCCTTCTCTCTTCCCTCCAAACCCCTTCTGTGTGTAATAGTATCAGTAATTCCATGCTGACAGCAGGGCACCCAGGGCTACATTACCAGGCAAACACTCACTCATAAACATTTTACAAGTTCAATATCAACCAATCCTGGAGGTTTGGGAGGCTGCCCTGATTGGGTATATCATGGATTTGGTAAACACAGCTACACAACAAAAATAAGGTTTGTAGAGAAAGAGTCCAATAGCATTGCCTCCTTTGAATAATCAGAGGCTAAGAATATGATTAATTCCATATTTTATAAGTAAACTTCCACAGTTCTGTATCCATCTGCAAATATTCAGAGTGATGTGCTCAATACATTCCTTTCTGTTCTACAACCACATTTCTTTGTGAATTTAACCACATCAGAAAGCACTTCAGATTTCTAACACAAATATTAGATGCATTTAATGTAAGGAAGCTTCCTTTATTGGAGGTGATTGGGAACATTTTGTATTTTATAGGTATATTTAAGAGGTTAGCAGTAGGGGGGAATCGTCTGTGGAAAATCTGTCTACAGCTGAAATTTTTAGATGCAGAAGTGTTGCTGAAATGCCTAATACACTCACATTCTTTTGTTAAGTAGCTTACAGGACTATCCTCTTAGCTACCA
Organism: Egretta garzetta; assembly: GCF_000687185.1. Lineage (NCBI taxonomy): Eukaryota > Metazoa > Chordata > Aves > Pelecaniformes > Ardeidae > Egretta > Egretta garzetta. The sequence continues at coordinate 427,586 of NW_009258673.1, forward strand.
GATACTTCTTTTTTTTTTTTTTTTTTTTAAAGTCTAATGATATTTCTCTTTTTTTTTTATTTGTTATTTTCAGGAGTATATACTTGGTTTTATTTTTAGTGTGCAATTAGAAGAAGATTTTAATTCTCAAGGGCTTTACTTTTTTATCTACAATTTTGTTGCTCTTTTCAGTAATCTTACGCAACTTTATTTTATCTTTAGTACATGCATGTGAAGCATACAGCCCCTCATTTGCTAGTAAAATATTGATGATGATTTACAAGTTTTCACAGATTAATTTTCCGTGGGGTAATTTTTCTCCAATATAACATAGCTCCAATTAAAGAAAAGAATGCCAAAGGTTAAGGTGTTTTATAATACAATTTAGAAATTCATTTTATAAGTCCTCGTGTTTGTATTTTGAATTTAGAATCCTATTTATACTTCAGTGTAAGAAAAATAATATGGAGAGTTTGAAAATCAGAAGTCTGGTATTTTCCAGATACTGAAATGTGCCTGCCTAATGAAGGCAGAAGACTTGCTCACTAGATTTATTTTAAAGCAGTGCTTTTAGATATTCATAAATTAAAATGGCAGTTTTGAATGAGATACTTATTACTATTTTATTTGATATTTGCAAGATACCTGACCATTTAATATTTATCCTTTATTTCTCTGAGCTGATCTAATTGCACCTCTCTATTTTGCATTTATTTCTCTTTGCAAACACTACATTATTCACTCTCTCCTGTGCTTATTAAACAGTGCCACCTGCACCAAATGAAACAAAGCTTCTCCATCAATCTATCCCAGCTAAAGAACCCTGACTATATATTATAATTAATTGAAGCTCAATTGAACACTTGAGTCTGAACTAGATACAGTAACCTGAAAAAACATTAAAAAAATTAGGATGTACTTTAAAGAAATCTTTTAAATGAAAATGTTCACTCAAAACTGAGAACCTAACCTTGTACCAAGCACTCTTCATCATCTCTGCACAGTACCTCAAGTAGCAATTAGCAGGTCCTTTAATTAATTAACTATTCCCTGTACATCACAGGGATTTTTGTGGCACTAACGTCATCCTTCATAAGTGAATACCAAATCCAGTCAATATTTTGTCACTATAAACCCTTATCTGGACTACCTGAATGCCCACCGCATGTCTCTGAAAAATGATTTCAAAACACAGAAAGCAGGTATGGAAACCAGACGCAAACTTTACAGTCCTAGCCTTGGTAATTAGGATAGACAAAGCTAGAAATGGAGAAGTAGATGCTGGGAATCTTATATGTAAATATTTGCAATAAGAAGGAATCAGATAAGATATAAATTGAGATAGTAATGATAAAATCTTATAGTTAAGTGAAATTATTTCATAAAAAAAAGCTGACTTTATTTTCAACTTTCAAAGTGCTATAGACTTTGCTCACTCTGCTGCTTATCTTTAACACTGTCCGCTCTCAGACAAGAACAGATTAATTAAGTGGCAGGTCAGACACAATAAGGTGAAAGGGCATTTCCAACCAATCAGTGACATTTTGCCAATTTTATACTTTGCAAACTTTTAATATAAGTGTAAGTGTGGCTGATTATTTTCAATGTAATTCTCATTTGGAAAAATTGTAAGTAATTTTAAGGGAATTAACATCTGAAAATGAGACGCAAAATACATATCGCTGATTTTAAGATTTACAAAAGATGCAGTATGTAAATTTGTTTATATAAATATGTATAAGATATATGTATGAGGCTATGTGTGTGTGTGAATGAACATATGTGTGTGTATCCATCTAGCTATTTGTAGATTCAGACACAGACATATGTTATCATTTCTTAGAGGCAAATATCTTCAGAAATAATTCTTTGTGTTCAGTAGTTTTCTTTAATGTGTAGTAAGTTTATCTTAAGAGATTTCTGTGTTCAGGAAAGATCTTGTGAATTTATGTAATGTACAGCATAATGAAATCAAATAAAGTATGCCTCATGATTTTGCAAGAATTATACATTAGCACTGTCTTTCAACTTGTGTAATATTTTGAATTATGGAACAAACTTTATAATTTTAAAATAATAAACAATATGATGAACTTGTAGAAATAGACACTGTAGAAATCTCAAGAAACAAGAAAGAATTATTATTCAAGTAATTTGGGACTTTTGCCAAGTGACATTATAATAAAAAAACCCCATTTAATTGGAACTACTCATGAGGAGTAATACTTATTCAATTACCTAAAGATAGTAACTGCACCTCAGTAAGATCTTCTATTTTGTAAGAGTAACAGAAATTTCCATTTTCACCTCATGGATTCTCTTACATCACTATTATTGCAACTTCAGTTAAAAAAAATTTGGCATGAGCAAAATGTAAGGTAAATGTAAAGGTCAGCAGATAAGCTATGATTGTATCTCTGGTTTTGCTGTTTAAATCTGCTCTTATCAATAATTCACTATGCATGTTCTACAAAGACTCTGTACATTTTTTAATTAACACTTACAATTTCACAAAGAAAATTAAACCCCCAGAAATATTAATCTCTGTACTTTATGTCATAATTTACTACACATTTTTTCCAATAGCTTTGGCAAATGCATGCTCTATTTTGATACATCAATCTCAAACAAAGGTGGACTCTGATGCAATTTTTCACTGCTCATTTCCCTGAATCTTTTGGGATATAAAGAATTGTGAACAAATACTTAACAGTCTGATCAATAACCATTGACCGTTTTGAGCCCCTCGTACCCTAACAAGCACAGCTTGATCATGTATATTTGATCATTGTAAAATTTCAAAGCACCTTGATACAGCAGAGCAAGTCTTTCTATGGTATCTTTTTGTTGTTTCATAAAGTACATATTTCCCATGATTTAGCTTTACCATTAATGGAAACTTATTGCACATATATTTGATGAAGCTCAAGATCATGAATTTGAGCCTTATATATCCACAGTATTTCACATCAATGGCAAATATAAAACACTATCCTAACATTTTAGGAGAGGAAACTCTGGATGTGCCTATGGATTCAATGGACCCCAGAGTGCAAATCTAAAAAGCCCTATCGTTATAAATCTTGCATTCCTGTTAAGCGCTGGCATGCACATTACACTGAGGTGTGTTAAGTTTATTTTAGTGGAAAAAATTGTAGTAAAAACCTTTCCCTTGATATCCTGTTAAATGTATGTTCACATATGTATAAAATAAAAAATACGCAAGTTCACAGCTGTGTTAGCCCTCAGCCTTATTAATATCATCTGAAGAGACAAAGATCTAAGTGAAAAATATTTACAGTGAAAAATGTCTTTGCAGAACTTTATTATTGTTTGTAATTCCACATCCAATGGTTTTCATACAGGAATTTCAGATTGTCATTAAAATATAACATTGATGCTACATTTGTATAACTGCCTTTTCTGCTTATAATCATAATGTTTATTCTAACTTTCTGGGCTTATTATTTTAGACAGATATCAGTTTAATTAGCTTAAGCTGTCATACTCTAATAAATACAGACGGGTTGCCTGGTTCGGGAGGAGGAAGGTGGCTGCAGATTTCAGAAGCAGAGACAGTTAATGCTTTGTACATTATCATGTAAACAGCAAAAGGACAAAAATAATTACCCGATAAACTTTCAATTTCTGACTCTCCCCTATATGCTTTCTGACCAATTTTTCTATAGAAAATCCATTCAAATCAGGCAAGTCCTCTAAATATTTGCAGCATCTGCTGGTTCAGACACCTTCCTTTATGCAGAGTACCATTTTCATATGATAATACATGTAATATGATATAGAATGACAGAATGCATGACAGTTGCCCATAATACATAGAAAGTCACTCAAAGGACAGAAGCGACATTTGGATAATTAGCATCCATTGGGCAGTCAATCATGCGAATAGAAAAAACTGAACAAAACCCACAATGGAGTTAGAAAACAAAAGGGACCCTAGCCAGTCTCAGGATTAACTGCTCTAAAGCGATCTAAATGCTTTTGTATCTAAAGAACTGAGGCTCCCAGGGCTGCCCTGTTCCCCTCTAGATACCCAGGGAACTAATTGTGACGATCAAAGTTAAAGCATTCTCTCTTCTTTATAGACTGCTAAATACACAGAAAAATTATTTCTCCATTCATGTTCATTAAACTTTTTTAAAGTTAAAAAACTGATGCCATGTCCTTTTGCCAAGTGAAATGAGCTAGAGTATTGAGATTGTCCTGCTTTTATGGGAACACAACAGCCCATTTAATTTAAAGTCTGCCTTTGTTTGATTAATATTATTTTGCTGTTGTCCAGCCTGCTATCTCTTTCTTTTTGGATAACGAAGGCAATTGTCATTAAAAACTCTTGTGTGAGAAAAACCTGTAAATGGCTAGGAATAATACTGATAATAACAAAGCCCATTAACAAAATTAAGCAGGAAAGGTCTCACAATTTCTTAGTAACTGTCACTTTATAAAAGAAATAAAATATTTTTTCACTCAATATATGCAGCTCAGAGTATTTCCTTTCCCCAGATTAGCTGGAGGATGAGGGCAGCCTCCTTTAAAGCTCCATCTAACAGAAGAGAGAGAGAAAGAGAAGAGATACAGAGAGAGCCCCAGGATGTGGAAAGTCATGAAAATACCTACCCTGGAGACAGTATTCCCATAGGATCCTTTTCATACAAATTCCAACTTGCCTAATGCCCTTAATGAATGAAATAAAGAGAGAATTCAGAAAGGCCCATGCTGATGGCTCCTGCTGGAGAGTGTGTGGTTTAAGGCATAGCTGCAGCAGTTCTGGGAGGGAATCGGCTCCGGTCCCCATCAGCCAAGCAGAGAGGAATCACTGGGGCGAAATCTTCCCCTTCACGCATTTGCAATTGACTTGAAATAACATCACGACACCTTTGGATAATTGACGCCTTCTTACCTTTTGTTGTCCTTTGTAATTAATATTTGTAGATCTAGAGGTTTCTCCCAGCCACAGATAACAGGAAGGTGGAAGGGGTGGGGAGAGAGAGAGTGCGTGTGTGTGTGTGTGTGCGTGCGTGAGTGTGTGCGAGAGAGAGACGGAGAGCGGAAAAGAGAGGAGAGAGAGAGGCTTTGGTTGTGTGTCTCTGTTTGGGGAATGGTGTGTTGGTGTATTTGTGTGGATGTGTATTTGGGGCTTTGCAAACCTCTGGAGTTCTAAAGGCAAGATAGAAAGTGAAAAGTATGATGAGCTGGATCTCCCTTGTCAGTCGTTACAGAGTTTCAGCAGCAGTGACCTTCAACCCTTTTGCTCTCTGTCAGCCTCAACTTGAGCCCCCTTGCCCAGCTGCTGTGCCAGCGTCAAAATGCAGAGAAGGAAAAAGGGACAGCAGAGGTAAGGAGGCAGAGAGAGATTGAGATCAGAAGGGCTTTTCGCCCAGTCAAATGGGCCTCTGGTGACAAATCAATCACGGCCTGTTCAAACCAATGATGCTGCCAGTCTCCGGCTCGCCAACCCCTCCACAACCTCCCCCAGCTCTTCTGGCTCTCCTACATGACACTCAGCTGATGACTGGGGCTCCAGTCAGAGCAGGGCTGCTTTTTACAGGTTGATTTGGTCATTAGCATCATTTCTTCTCTATCTCCCTCTTGCTCTGTCTTTACCTACCATCTCTTTCTTTATTAAATATTGAAAACTAATATCAGAAGTGGGATTGTGATGCACAGAAACGCTTGTAAAAAGGTTCGTATACTGCCTTGTTAAAAGTGCCCAGATTTATTTATTTATTTGATTTTATACACTTAGGAAGAGCTACTTGTTTTAATGCAATTAGTAGATCTGATCAATATAATCAAGGACAAAGAAAGTAGGCCTTAGAAGCTCCTCACTCCCCCTCCTCCCTCCCTTTATTTATTTTACAGTAGTAAAACTGGCTTCAGTAATTTTTTTCCACTACACCCATAGGGCAGGAATTATTTTCAATTATCTTTTCTTGCAGACATTTGTTAAAATATGATTGTTGAGTCCCTTTTAAAGCCATCCTTAGCTGCAGATCCTTAGCTGCAACAAATTTGCACTGCCACTAAAATTCTTGTATTTCAAGGACCGTATAGTGATAAAGTCCTAACTAAGGTAGAAAAACAAACAAAAATTGCTACTCAATCATAATAAACAGTTCTTTCAATAATGGCTTTCATCTTAATATCTGAAAAATGTTTTAAAACAATTAAAGAGAGAAACAGTCATGTAAGAGGAGCACTTAAAAGTTTAGGAAGAACAAAGTAGTCTCTTGCAGGTTTTGTGATCTCAAGGATTGCATTCTCTGTTCCTTCCTCTCTTCTTTCCTTGTGACACCCCGCCCCCCCCTCCCCCCAATCTCTAATACAAAGGGGGGGAAAAAAGTCAAAATAAGGTCGTAACAGAGCATATATTGCTCTTAGTCCTCTCTAACCTTAATCCCTGGAATAAAATCCTCCTACAGACAAAAAAATGAATATTGCACAATAAGAAAAAGGGAGAAGAGCCTCTTTGCCCTCTCTCATCTTTAGCGCCAACCTCTTAGTTTAGAGATCTCCTGCATGTGTAATCAAGGACGTAAGTGTACATTTTTATTAAAAAATTTACATGTTGGCCAGCCTAGAGCAACTGGCCACTCTGACATAGTGCGGTGGGAAGGAATGATGATGGAGATGTGTAGAATGGAGCCGAGCTCTTCCAGGCTCTGTAAAGAGAGCTTGGGCAAGACACAGCAGCATCAAAAATACAGCACAATATACTAAAAAATGTCTCCCCTATCTCCTTTCTAATATGACTGAACTCTGCGAAACTGAAGTGCATTGCAGATAGCAGTGTGGGGTGTTGAACAGCCTGTAGCTGGAGAGTGCTTCGGTCTTTATCTTCAAAGCTGTCCTGTCAAATACAAGGTCTTTTAAACATCAGAGGGATAAAGTTTCTGATTCTGAAGGGTTCGTTTTCCTCTTGGTTTTCCTCAATCAGAAGTTAAGCCCATACGACCCCCACAGTAAGCTGGCTCCAGGATTGCTGCCCTGCTACTTGCCCCATGATTTGGGGATGCTTGTATAGAGCGATCTTGATTTGCTCACTGTTTGTTGAGTTCAGTTTTCTTCATGTTGGTTCTTTCTTCCATCTTATGTGTCTTGAGGCTTTTGCTGTGTGGCAGTGAATTGAATCTTATGAACTTAAAGGAAAATTGTGGCTGGGGCTTAGAGAATATTCATCTGTTGCAGACAATGCTGAAGTCTGAACATGTGAGAATTGAACTAATGAGTTTTTTCCTCATTTCAGTCCCTCAGTCTTTTTTTTAGCCGTACCTTAGGTGCAGTGTTTCCTGACAAAATAATCCTAGTTCCTAAAAAAATTTAAATGTGCACCTTCATTTCATGGGTTGTACTTCCTTCCACCAATGTTATACAAGAAATTAAGATGATTTACAAAATAATGTGCCTTTCTGTCATCTTATTGTCAATAAATAAGTACTACACCTAAATCTAGTTGATTTCTAAAGTGAAAATTCATTACATTTCTGGAAACTTGAACTATCGGCTCCATGCATTTTAATTAGATTGTCTGTTTTTTCATTTATTACTAATACAGTCCTCTTAACTATGATTTATTTGTTAAACAAAGTGCCATAATCCGTCACTTATTCATCTTAATTTCAGCAAAATTAAAGTAGTCGCTGTTATATTACACCTAATTGCACTTGCAATGAAAAGAACGGAGATGTTAATCAAAATAAATTGAAGATAAACAATAAAATCATTAAATCTTTGCTGCAGTAAGTGTAACTAATCAGTTTTGACTTGAAGCGACCGAACACAAATAATGAATCTGTCAGTGAAGACGCGCTCATTAAATACAGCCTAGTCCGCTAGGGTCCTGCAGGCAGCCTGTAACACACATCCCTGTGCAACCCTCCAGTGCCTCCCTGCTATTAGGGGAAAGCGAGGAAGAAAGAGGAAATTCTATACCATTTTCAGGACCAAATCTATCTATATATTGCAGTTTGATTAAACGAAGATGCAAATGCCACAGGTATACAGTAACTCCTGTAAACACCATGCCAGGAACAGTGAAAGACTATTTGTTTTATTCAGCAACCAGCAAGTCAGAGATTAGAAAAAGGTGAGAAAGGAAAAAAAAAACCCCAGAAATTCAGATATATGAAGCACTCGCTTTTAAAAGTTATTTGAAGTATTAGTTTCATAGCAGATCAATGAAGTTGGTATTGTGTTAAACAGTATATGCTAAACGATATGCTTTGCACTAGTAGAAGATACTGATTATAGACCTCTGCTATACCTATAGAGTGGGGACAACGCTCGGATTAGTAATAGAAGCTGTTCATATACTCATCGTCTTTCCACCATTTACCACTCCGACCTTACTAGCTTATTACAAGGGACAAAATGGATCTCCAGTTGTTACCAAATATGTTGTTATGCTGGCAAAGAGTCCTGTATCTCAGCAGCCTGGTGAGCAGAGCTAGAGCAATCAACACATTCAACTTCAGCTTTTAAATTGTTTACTTAATTATTTCAGTTTGGAGTGTTTGTGAGTAGTCATTGGTGAGCATGAATTTACATGGCAAGGAGCAATTTTTCTTAAAATAGCTTTGAGAGCTACCTTTCTCTCTGATATGAAACAGCAGCTAAGCGCAGATATAAAATACAAGCAGTGGACCCAATTCTGTGGTCCTTAGTTAGGTTTAGTTAGACTGAACTACGTCATTATTTTCTTGAATAGTGTTACCAGTTTCTAAACTGAAGTTAATGTTTTGTATTTTTGTTTCCCCCCCTGTGTTATATCAATCATTTTACTTATTTGCAAACCTCATTGTCCTTTATCTTAACCATTTACTAAACAATATAATTCAGCTTAAACTGTTGATCAGCACAAAGGATGTCTGCCTTGCTCTAAGAATCATAACTTAACCAGTCAACATTTTACAATGCTAATGCTTTCTACTGTATTTTAAACAGTGGGCAGTCCAAATGATACAGTGATAGTTTAGCAGTTAATATGCTCTAGCTCAAGCATGTCCAAGAATTACACATATTTTTTAGTTTACTTTTTATTATCTGTCGATAAGAAACAGGCAAGATAACCCAGTGTCCTCTGAGCAGGCTAATTCCAGCTCAGTTTTCTTCTTTCTTTCTCTTTCTCTGTGTATAGTTCGTATTTGGGTCATATCAAAAGAAAATGGTCATGGGACAACAAGGTTTCACAGCCTGAATTCAGGATTGGATGATTACTAACCAAGTTTTTTCCTCTCTCTTTTTCTCATGCTAGTGTGATTTGATTTCTGTTAATAATTAACCTTTTTTTTTTTTGTTTTTTAATAAAAAATCTAGCTGATGGACCATATATTTAGTTTCTGTTCTGCATCTTTCCAGCATTTATAATGCTTAACTTGGGACTCAACATTTCTCAAGGCACTCATTTGGAATTATTTATATGGACTTTGCTAGTTCAGTGGCAGGTGGGTAATTCTAGAAATTACATATTACCTGTTTTTTACTGATAGAACTATAAGCACTTAACAGGAAGTAGTAAATATTACTATTCCTAATTTATAGAAAAGGTAATAAAAATACAGACTGAAAAGTGGCTAGCAGGATAGGAACCAGGTAATGATAAAAAATTAACAAAAGGATGGGCCCGATCCTTCATTACTTAGTAAAAAAGTCCTACTGACTTCAGTCAAAATGCACCTTGGATGAAAATGATACAGGGCTCCAGAGCTGTACAGTGGCTTTCAGCAGGTCTCTAAAAAAAATTCACCAATACAAGTGGCACTAATTGGACCCCATGTTGGGAGACTTCGCAGAGGAGCTTGCGATTGAATGGGCCTTGGAAACTGAACTCCCTCTCCTATCTAGAAATGGCTCCTTGAGGTCACAGTTAAAGCACACCAGGGGGTCAATGTAGAAGAAGGTTGCTTTTTCTTTACTTGTGCTTTACCTTTTCTGTAGCTAGAATACTTCGATATTCAGGCTCCTCAATGTATCACTTTCTGCTTGCTCGATACTTTAACTACCCTTTGGGCTTTTTTAGTTTGAGGGGGTTTTTTGGTTTTTTTTTTTTTTTTTAATGTAAGGTGTTTTGGACTTTGTTCACGCAAAATATGTTTTCAAAACAGAAGCACTGATCATACGTGGTTATGAACCTGAATGCAGTATGAACAGTGATTAAGAAAAGAGTGCGGACAGCCTGCAGAAGAGGAAAGATTGAAGGAATTCTCTTTAGCCCCATTCTGAACAACAGTTGATGGTTAGGGATCTATGAAGACATTTCAAGAAGACAAGGTGAGATTTCAGTTTGAATAGGAGGAGACAGGTTTGGAATAACTAAGTGGATCTGACAGTTGGCAACATAGAGATGATAGCTGAATCTGTGTTTGACAATGAGATTACACCAAAATAAGATTTGGTTGGAAGGGGGACAAGGCAGCAAAAATATAGCTCTGCTAAATACCTTCAGAAAGTTGGAGATGTGATGTCAGGATGAAGGATAAGTGAAGAAATTATTAGAGATGCAATAGAAGAATCATGAAAGGACAGGGTCAGGGAAATTGAGAAGGACAAGATGTCAAAAACTAGAATTCAGTCAACAATTCTGAACGATGAAATGTAAAAGAGGATGAAATTGGAATAGGAGTTCTCAGCTTTAGCAGAGAAGTCTATACTGTATAGAGATCAGACTGACTCGTAGGTATTCAGCCCCTCCCACAGAAGGACACACTTCCTTGGTTTTATTCATGTGTGCATGCACACCAACTTGATGGCTAACCAGGGATTTAATGTAGCAGCACAACAGCTATTACTTAAACTCTGACAGAAGGTAGCAAGGGAAGTAAAATAGAAGAGATTCTTTAGAAACAGAAACACATCCAACTGTATCAGAATGTAATTTTGAGCATAACAATGTAACAGATTATAATCTTGGCAAAGGAATTGAATTAATTTGAATGCCAGGACCTCTCAGTTACGGAAAATTAATTATGCAAACTTGATCAACATGTGCTTTCCAAAGAAAAACTGCGGGTTCCCTTTGACCAAGTGTTTTTTGGAATTGGGTACATTTTATTTCAATAAACTACTGGATTTACTACTGTTTTTTCCATTTTTTACTTTTTAACATGATTCATAAGTTATTAAAATTTTATTTAGCAGAGGTAAATATTCAATCTAATTTCACCTTGCACAAAGAACTAAAATTTAAACTAGGAATGTCAGCAAGTTTCAAAACTGCAAAACAGCAAGTGATCCCCTCAGATGAAATGCAAATATCCTAAAGTCCTTTAGGAGCTTTATAGACTATCATGAAGTATGTAACATGGAACACAACGGTGGGAAAATTCTTGTCTTTACTGGTCACCTTATACCATCCTTAGGTTTCTTTCCAACAGTTTTTGTTTATCTTGTAGATCACCAAGTTAATGCAAAACCATCAATCTCTTAAAGGTTCACTTTACGAACCACATACATAATTTTGCCAGTTACTTTGCCGATTCTGTAAAACATTTCACTCTAGAAGGGCAACATTTGACTAATGTGTAACGTGGAATTTTCTTAATTGTGAAAAACAGCGTCTTCTATAGAAACACAGGAAAACAGAAAATGCCACTCTGTATCAGTAGTCCCTCTAATCCAGTGGCCTGCCCCCAGAAACAGAAATGATGAGTCCTATCAGAATCACCAGAATGTTCCCCAGGGAAAGTGCTTAACTCCAGGTCGTTGGGACGTGGCTCATTTCTCTTCACATGTGCAGTAGTTAGCATCCTAAAATTAGACCAAGTCATCTAAACTCTCAATCCAATGGAGAGAAAAAGGCACTTCCAGGGAGGGATTAATCCCATGCATTTTAGGGTAGGATCACAGGCTGTGTGTTGTCTGTTTCTTTCTACTACTAACAGAACGTCCAGTCAGCTAGCCTAGACTGCTGTGGCTCTTTACTACTGCAACACCTAAAGTCAGGTGAGATTAATCCTATACACTACTAGCATACACATCCCTTAAATTGTTCACGACAAGTAATATAATCAGATATATTCTAATTATGAAAACAAATGTCTAGTTATTTTAAAATTTTTTATAAACTTTTGGAGCTCATGATACCTGTGGCAGAGAATTCATGCGCTACTTAGAAGTTTTACTAAAAAAGAACTGGAAACAATTCTCCCATTACGTGCTTCCATTTGGACTGGGCAACCCACTGCTTTTGCATTAGGAAGAGAAGTAGTTGGCCTGTAGTGTCTGTTTCTGCATTAGGTTACACACCATACCTACTTGCATAAGTTTTCTCTGTGAATGAATCTGAACCTTACATATCTCTCAACTGGAGTTATGTGTTTAATAGCTTGATTAATTGTGTCTCTGGAATATCTGTGAGAATGTTTCTAGCCGTTGCATCTTTTTTTTTAGACTGGAAGAGTGAGAACTGAGTCCAATATCAGAGAAGAAACTGGGCATTTAAAAAATCATCACATTTAATGTAATCTTTGTAGCTACTTTTAAATTTAATACCGTTTGGCTGACCACTGCAGACTCAGGGAAAGTATTCTTTTCTTGGACATAGGCTCAGATCTTTTGCCTGAATTTCTATACTGAAGTTCTTGTGGTATACAACTCCTTGTTCATAAAACTTATTTTTTGCTCTACTACTTCCTTACTGTGAGACAGTTTTTAGTTGAAAAAAGAGTAAATTTTAAAACATTTAGATAGCTTTGTAGCTATGGTGGAAGCCACTATCCTGGGGGGCTGGAAGAGCATGTTCTTTCAGAAGGATAGGTTTCTTAATTTTGATCATATCATCCTAACTTTATTTTAACTGTTTCTTATTACTGACATACATGGATCTCTGTGTTGACATTTCTGGAACTACCCTTCATACCTTTTAGAGGATAAGTACTCCCTACTTCAGTATACATACTGATTTTAATCAGATTGCATATTCTTGTTGGTAGTTCAGAAATTTCTTTCTTAAATCCCCTTAGAATTTATTGATTTACTCTCCAGTCCTAGGAGACTGCTTTTATTTAATTTGTGAATTTGTTCTAGCACATCTTTTAATTCCTGTGTTTGACAAAACCTCCTCTATATTACATAACAGCAGGAAACTTGGTATATCTATTTTCCCAAAATTCTATGCAGAAATGCTAATGCAAAAAAAGACATTTACCTTCATTTCAGTGTCTCTGTATTCTCATTAGCTTTCTTACTCTTCTACCAAATAGCCCACTGGACTTACAAAATCTCTTGCAGGCTTGCTGCTTCTTAATACTTGAAAAAATCTTGTTTTCATGTCAGGCTATCTGCTCCTCAAATCCTCTGTCATCCTTCTAATCTCCACTGTGTATCTTAGCCACTTTATCCCTATTGACTTCACAAGTTAAATTCTACCTTCAGAAAAATACATGTTTGACTATACTAACTTCTTGAATCTTCCTGTAGCCCTATTGCTCATTTTTGCTTGTCAGCTTCCTTTTTTTGTTTAGGATTATGCATGCCTTCTGTTACACTGTTATGGTTGCTCAAGTAGCCTCCATGCTGAGTCTAAGGATTTTAATTTCCTCACTTTTGACTTTAGGGTCTTTTTAACTAGCTTCCTCATTTTTTGTACAATCTCTCCCCTGAGGATGTTGAAGTTAATTATATTGTGGTCACTATTACTTAGTGGTTCAACTTTATTTACTTTATAAACTAACTCCTGTGTATTACTTGAGAGGCCTTTCTTGACTTAATTCTTTATAGCTCTAAGATTAAAACAACTAACATATGTATCAAAACATTTTTTTAACATCCTAGCGAAACTAACTGGAAAGCCTAGAAGGCGGCACATACTTACAGGGGAATTAATAACAGGGACCAAGAGCATTACTCTAACACTGGTGAAATGTCACCTTAACCATAAGACTAGAACAAATCAAATCAATTAATGACGGCTCCACTTAGAGGCAGAAGTATAGGAGCATACTGATATCCCCACCATATAATTTTAAATAATATCACAAAAGAATCAGAACTAGAAGCAAAAGAGCATTTCCAGCAGGACATTATCCCCATTTTAGAGAAAGAGAACATATTTGCTGGCTTGCAATACTGTCTGCTGCAGTGTACTATTTGAAGTTCCTCCATTAAATACGGAAGAGGTTGGTATTTCCTAGCTCATGGTATTACCTCATTACATTTTGATGCTGTATAGTTGCAGTAATTACATAAATAAAATTGACTTTTTATGAAGTATAAAATGAGTAGCAATGTTTAGAGAAGTGCACTTTGGTTTGTGTTTTGGTTTTGGCTTTTTTTTCCCAATATGGAATGGAATCATTAGCATCAGAGAACTAATAGAAGTAACATCTAGAAATAAACTAGCACTCTTATTTTCCTTAAATAATACCCACAGTTTGGGAAGAAAGCTCTCCTGTACTGTGAACCTGCAGTCTGTCAAGAATAATGCTACATGTTTTAAAAAAATAAGTAAACAGACACTAATCAATGACAATAAGCAGACAATCCCCAGATTAGCCAGGAACCCCTAAATTCTTTATAAAATGAGCAGGCTTCTTCCCCAAACAGGTTTTGGACACAAGGCACATCTTATTTGAACTTCTCAGGCAAAAGGGGAGTACAAACAAGAATGGACAGATCTGGAACTTACTTACCCTTGTGTCAATCAGGGGTAACATTACTGATGTCTTCTGAACATCAGTGCAGGAAAATCAGTAAAAGAAATTTGTGGGCTATCAACTCCGTTTTATATATGCAAGTTCAGAACAGCTACTGGCTGTCTAGCACTAGCTGTTGCCAGAAAGGTAAGTTAGAATGTCATGCTTCAGCAACCATATGGAATTACACTAATATAAAATGAGTATAAATTACATAAGACTCAGGCCCATACTATTTAATCACTGTTACGCTGTTGAAGATTGTAGTAATTTGAATATTTCATCAATTTTCCCCATAGCAATGTGAATTAAATCTTGAATTTAACATTATGCGGTTACATTTTGATATAAACACATGCTTTCCCATTTTTTAAACAACCAGCTTATCTCACAGAAGTGCTATTTAATGTTTTCTTAACAACAATTTAAAAATAATAGTTTATGACAACATGTTGTCTGATGACATCTTAATAAGTAGTGGGCCATCAATAGTTATCATGTTACCCCATACTATGGCAGAAAGGATAAATAGAATCCCCCTTAGAAGGGCAGTGAAGCTGACACTCCTAGTGGTCTTTTAGTTTATGGTGATTGTAGTGATTATATGTGAAGCCTGGCTCAAAGCATGTTTTATTTTTATATAAAAAAGTTGTAATAATTCATATTGAAAACTCACAATGGACAAACCTGAAAAAAAATTAGGATCCCATCAACTCTGTGAGACAGGAAAAACTGAGGAAAATCATAGAGCTTACACCAATACCAAGATTTTATTATTTTTATTTGTAGAATGAGTGCAACAAAATATAAAAACATGTTTTAAATAATAAACATTACCAAGTTAGAAGCACTATATTTTATAAATTCCTTCGTTGCCTTGTTAGTTTGTTCATTCGTTCACTCCTTCCTCCCTTCCTTCCCTCCTCCTTTTTTTATCTCTTTCTTTTTCCTTCTCTTTCTTTCATGCTGAGTTCACCAGCGTAAGCTGGGCAGTCTACTGTACAAGAGTTTAGTATCATATGAAGTAAGTACTTCTCTCTGCTCCAACAACTTACGTCTTGCTGTTCTGGATTTCTCCTAAGTATCCTTGTTCTTCCAGGCTCATTAGTAACTTAGAGGGAATTGAATGTAGCAGTCTGATTTACATCAGTGATCTTATTCCTTTCAGCACAGGAGGGTTATCTTTTCTGTGACAAAGGCTATCGCAGATATGAATAACTATTTTCATACTGGGCTTTTTTTTTGTCTAGCTGGAATCACACCATCATAGATTTTGCCTCATAAATCTGACTTCGCTTTATAGAGCAATAATGGTACAGTCAGCACTCTGCCATCACAGCAAGGTGAATAGAGAAGAGTAACTTAGGTCAGTTGCTTCTTTATTATTGGCAGATGAAATAGTGTCTTCAACAGCTTCAGAGCAAGAACCAGCTAGGCAGTGTGTTTTCACTACGAAGGCAGTGCCATTCTGAGAAGCCATAGCAAGAGTTCTTTTGCTAGATGCAAGGAGGGATACATAACCCACAGAGTAAAGCAAACCACTAAGTAGGTAACCTACTGTTATTTTAAAGCTGCTTGGGTGAAAATTTGGAGATTGAAATACGTATAAGACATTATCAGGTAACAAAAATACAGGAGTTCTGTCAACTCTGGAAGACTGCAGGAAGAGGAGGATAAAGCCAATTTCATCCAGCTGGAACTGTATTCAAAAAGTCAGGACCAATGCTGCAGAACCTCAGATGTCCCTTGAAAAAAACAGGCATCTTTTTCAGAAGATTTGATTGTTTCTACTGTTTGACAGGGTATAATGCGTTATCTTTGTAGAAGTGCGTATTTGATATGGGCATTTTACAAATACCTGTTAGTCCTTGAGAAAGAGCGACTTGAAAAGGGTTTCTACACCCAGAGGCACGGTTCCACACACCCGCTGTGCAGCTCCGCTAGCGGCAGGGGAGGGGGGGCACGCGGG
>NW_009258673.1:444250-452003 GCF_000687185.1 Egretta garzetta
GTGAGGGGCGAGAATGGGGTGGCCCCCGGCCAGCCAATGGCAGCATGGCTGAGCCTGGAGTCCTGTGCTCATTGGCTCCCCTGCTGTCGCCCAACCAATGGGAGCAAAGCTGCCCCCTGGCGCAGGCATGGGGCGCAACCTGCCAGAAGGCCAGTGCAGAGTTGTCCCCAGACCTTTCCTCTATTGGAAATTCTGGGTTTATTTGTATTATTTATTTAATCTATGGAATCATGCTTTTTGTATAGCACTTAATACAATTATTGTTACTCATTATAGCTTTCCTCACCTTCTCCTCTGACCTTTTTCTCTAGTTCATCTCCTGGTATCTTTGGTAACACTCATACATGTATGTTTGTGGTCTGGCTTGATGTATGTGTGTTTTAGTCCCTCAGTTTTGCAATTCATATAGAAAGCTCTTGAGAGTGCTTCTGATTTTAATCTTAGAAGATTTGAATCATCTTCAGCAAATTAAAGTTGACCTGTGAAGAATATGGCGTATGGAAGATTTTGACACCTGAAAATCACATATGATTTCTGGAAAAAGCATAGTAGCAAACTATGATTCCTTTAAAAGTAGTTGCAGATTGTTTCCAAGGACGTGTAGAAGCAGTCATTAGTTGTTACCAATATTCGTATTTATGTTTTGGGGTATTGATAGTAATCACTTCTTCATAAAAATCTGTTCTTTTCCAGCAGCCTTAGTTGAATAATGATGGGCATTGATACTTGGAGACATGTAAACTATGTAAGAAAAATGTGTATCTCTACAAATAGGGATGCATTTCTGCTACAGTGGAGTATAAGAAACATTTTCAGGTATAGTATAATAATTGTCTGTAAGAAAAGAACTTGACAGCCTATAGAAAGCTTAGAAACTTAGAGTGTAGACTTTGAAAATGCCAGATAAAGTACTGATAAAGAAAATGTCTTCAATTTAAAAATACACTTATGAAAAAGCATTGCCATATACAGTTCTAATTTAATTTTACTTTGGTAGGTACCCGTCTCCTTATGAAGAAAATTTGAAGTTGCCATGCAGAAGCTGATCCAGAAATACTGCTCTTTAAGACAAAAATGGCTATTCTTGGCTGGAGAGTGCTCTGAGGTGAAGGTAAAGGTAAAAGCTTAAGAAATTTATAACAGAAGGAATTTCTCAGATGAGAAAAGAGCTGTGTTACATGATACAGGCACAAAGATTGAACAGGTGAGAACAAAAGTGAATGTGGGGAGGATGCTGACAGGACACAGTATAAAAATGGTGTCTACTGCAACGTGAGTGTGACAACCAACAAAGAGCACTGAGTCTCTTACCATATTACATTTCTAAGCACCAACTTCTTAACACTGAATTGGCTCTTATTCTAATATTTTTGACAGACCCACCACGTAAAATTTAAGTCTGTAGGCTTTTAAAAACATAAATACTACGAAAAGTTTGGGCTTTTTAGGATAAGAACTTAGTCAAACAAAACTTAGTTCTGAAAGCGTAAGATCCACAATAATTTTCATCACTCAAACAGTGAATTTCATAGCTGTTAAAATCCAGCTCCTACTAAAGATATCTTTTACCACCCCACAAGAGAACTTTGAATGACAAGTGTACTTTTAATTCAATCAGCACTGGCTATCCTGAGCAACAGAACAATGTGCTGACGATAACCTTTACTGAGAAGCATAAGCATGCCTGATTTTTGGACATATGACTTAATACACAGACTTCAGCAACTGTGGCAGACAAACCTAGAGATCAGCACATGAATACTGCCTTGCAGCCCCTAGGATAAGGTGTCTCGTTCTGATCACTCACAGATGTAAGTGGTAATTTTTACAATGCAAAGAATCCAAAGAAATTCCATGGCTATGAACTGAAGCACCACGTGATCTCCCCCAATGCGCAAGTCCTTCAGAGAGCTCAGTGCTTCCAGGATCCTGCAGTTCCTCAGCTTGGCTTCAGGTTGAACCATCCATTCACTTTACTCTGCTTTCAAAAGAGGTATACAGGCTAATCAGATCAATAATTCTTTGACCTGAGCTTTATCACTAGTTACAGGTATTGGGTGATGTGAGAGGCAGTACTGATTTTTTCAGTACTCCAAAATTAAGTCTACAGAATAGAGGAACTTTTTTTTAATAATCATCCTCTGATATTAGTTTGGATGTTTGGATTAGTTCCCTCGCAAAAAAGAGACGAAAAAGGTAAATTAAAAACAAACAAAAAATGTATTGGATTTTGTTTTTCTTTTAAAACAATACTTAATTTTTAGTCATTTTAACACCATTTTTTATGGTGGCAGACTTGTGAATCTTTAACTCTTTAGGTCAACAATATAAAAGCCAGCTTAAAGACCCCGAAACAGAAAAAGTGATCACTATTGTAAGTGACGCAAACAATGGAAATAATTAAAGCGAAAAAACCAGATCTTCTGACAGAAAAAACACTGCACCGTTAAGGAACAGATTGTTCTAGAAGATATTTTGCTAGTTTCCCCATAATACTAAGTAACCAATTTTTGTTAATCATAAGAGATTCTGATGGGGGAAAATGTAGTCTGTTGAGAGATAGTATCACGAGGAAATGTTTGCCATATTTAGATCTCCTTTCACTAAAAAATGAAAAGGTCATTTCAGGTCAATCATCCTGGGCTCTTTTCTTTAGGGGAATGAGTCTCCAGCATGGCTCTTTATATTAAAGGATTTCATGGGCCTGAGTTATAGCTATTGGTATAATCATAGGTTTCAGAAATAAGAATAGTTATTTCTTATTTCTTTGTGAATGGAGAATGAAAAGGTCATTCAGTGTATGGTACTTCAAACACTTAAAAGGAAAGGTATTTTACTGCTTACTTAGCTTTTTAAGTACTATATAGAAAGTACGCATAATATTGCCACACTGCTATGCAGAA
Organism: Egretta garzetta; assembly: GCF_000687185.1. Lineage (NCBI taxonomy): Eukaryota > Metazoa > Chordata > Aves > Pelecaniformes > Ardeidae > Egretta > Egretta garzetta. The sequence goes on from NW_009258673.1 coordinate 447,154, forward strand.
ATTGAAAGAAAGAGCCTTTTTCATTTTATGAGAAAACTTGAGATACATCTGCATTTCTTATTTTGACCGTAAAATCATAAAGTTTATGAAATCATGAAGGCATGAAGAAGATAAATAAGAAACAGCCCTTCCCTGACACTTCCAATACAATATTTAGTGAGAAGTCAAATGAAATTACTGCAGCAGGTTCAACACAAACAAAAGAAGGGTTTTGTTTCAGCTGGCATGTGATTAAGCTATGGAAACTCCATGCCATAGAAGGTAGTGGATTCTAAATTATACATAGATTTAAAAGCAACTGAACAAATTAACTGAAGAAAAATCCCTGAGAACTATTATATAGAAGCAGTACCTGTGGCTGAGAAAATACATGAATTTATTGGAGGCTGGGAGAGGATTCTACATGCTTCCAAGTTCTTACACTCTTCCTTAAACATCTGCCAGTGTCCAGTTTTGGAGACAGAATGCTTTTGATATAACTCACTGGTTACGTTCTTATGACTGGGGATTTTCTTCCTTTTTTTTTTTTTTTTGTCAGTTTTAATATCTTCTTCTGTATTTCCCAAAGATCAGTTGCACCCCGTGCAATTACAGATTATTGTTTCTTAACTTGTAATGGAAAAAAAAAGTAGATGTAGCCCATTTCCATCCATACCAGTAGGTACATATGCTGATTTAAACATCTCTCTTGTTTCGAGGCATAAACTAATGTCTTAGGAGGCTAACCAGCTATCCTAACAATGCCTGGCGAATCACAGTTTGGGAGCATTAAGAAGAAGCTTTTTTTCTAAAGCAACATATGTGAACAATTCTGGAGGCCGTTTGCACATAAGATGGGCCAATGACCTGATCCATAACTCAGGAGGCATATTGTTTGGTAACGACAAGAATTACAAGCTTGAGGTTGATAAAATAACCTGTGCTTCACATCTAAAAAAATATCTTTAATAAGCCTTCTATCATTTTATAAATGTTGGTAGAGATTTTCCTAATCTTCACTCACTGAGAAATTTGGACAGACATACATGAACATCACAATCAGTATTATTCAGGTAGCAGTATATTCTGTTTCAAGGCATAACCTTTTGGATGAAGCTTAACTATTGATCTATAAAGTCAGCATTTTGTTTCTTGCCATTGCCATTGGCTGAGATGTAGCAGAAAGAATTTCCCTAGCAAATTCAGATTAAAGCACACTTCAGAAGGGTTGGCACTGACTGAGAAGAAACAGTTAACTATGTTTTCATGTACATTTGCTGCTGTGGGTACATTACATATTAAAATATAGGTTTGGTCACATTCACCCAAATTCATCCTAGTGCACAGTGTAAAAGAACTCTATTTCTATGGTATTGAACTAAGGCTTTCTGGTCAATCTGGAAGTATCCTAAGGCTTTCACCAATCTTTTAATTCCTGGATTATTTTCTTTTGCCTGAAGTTTCCCTTCTGCTTCCCTTTTGTTTGCTGTTAATGCTTCATCTCTTCTGGGAGGGTGATTCACAGTTAATCAGCTCATCTATTCTGAGACATTCAAAAACATGGCTCTATGGGCAGGCCAGCAGGCATTGCTGTAGCCCTTGTGTGGTTAAACCCTTCTCTTTCCTTAGGGGCTTCACTGTCCCTGCTGCCCTGTGACTGCTACACAATTACCACCAAACCATTGGGCCAGCTGCAGACATTAGTAGCATCAACAGAATTGTAGATAATGTAATCTGGGTTACTTAATGAGCACCTTGTTTACATAAATACACCAGGTAAAGCAGAAAAAGTTCTACAGCTTGGAACAGAAATTAATATTGCACTTGAACAGGAACATCTACATCACCTTTAACATTTTTGTTTTCCCATTGTCTTTTAGCACTTTCCCACAGAAAACACAGTTTTCACAATTTGAACAAATATTTAAATATTCAGTCTCTAGCTAGCTGCAATTTTGAATGAAGTCTCCTATTTTATTATCACCATTTGGAGGATACAAGTCGTGTTCTGTATCCATGACCTGGATTCTGGAATATACCTGATTTGCTAGCTTCATATATACAAAATAAAGTTAGAGAATACCACACTAATTTCATATTGAGTGCCTGTTCTATCCTTTAACTAGAAGAAATTCTGGTCAATCATCCTCTCCTCACCTTTCTGGTTTCCTCTGTCTTAGCATTGCTAGATTTACAAGCTCACACTTGTTTTATTAGGCAGTCTTTTAAAGTAGAGTTTCCACAGGCTGGATTTGCAGTGCTCATGCTGCCAGACCCATTAGTGTGTCTTCTGTAGCAAGGACAGAACCTTACAATTCTCCATATACATTCCCATTTATTTTTATTAACTGAACTCCTCTTTATTAACTGTGAGCTTAAGGTAGGTCATACTCTTCTTGAAATACACTAACATATTGCTTTTCAGATTGATTCTCTCCTGCTTATCACATAACCTAGGTAACTATAATATTTCCTGCTCAAAAGTTTTAGCGTGCACCTGCACATTATCCAGGTTGAGAAACTGTTGATGAACAGGTACCAAGATGGGGTTGCTATTATAATTTCTTCCCCTAGGGGTAGGAAAATACGCTTATTACAAATCAGTCACCTACAAAATAGATGTTTCACTGAGACATTCTTAAAGATCATTACCAAACACTAATTGTGCAAGACATTTTTTCCTGGCATTTGTTAGTTACTAGCCACTCTCAGTTCATCCACCAGCTCAACTAGCCAGTCCTCTCAGTCTAGTTCTTGAAATCCAATTTTCATACCTTGTTTTCTCCACACTGGGGTGAATGCGTACTTCCTAGTCATTCATTTACTCTGTCAGAGGATTTACATTCCTCATTTGAATCACCTAGCATTTTATTCCTTAGTATGTCCGGTCTAAAAATTATCAAATGTAAATCCAGTCTACTATTCTTGCATACTACACTGTCCCCACTACATACTTACTAGATCTGTTCATATTAATAAAATTACCAAATATTTAAAAAGCACACTAAACGGAAAGAGCAAAACTAAAACTGTGAGTCTCTAGCTCTACCTCTTAAGTTTAATGTCAATCCATTTTCCAAAAAGGGTGATGACATTTAAGAAACTGTCTTAGCTACTCTTAAAATGTTGGTTGGTTTTTGTTTTCCGTATTGTTATTTTACACTGCACCAGCACTGTATTTACCAACTTCCTTATTTTTTTCCTCATTACTGACTGTGGGGTTTTTTGCTTTTGTAATGAATTTTAACAATATTTCTATAAACTTACCTTAGTTTGACAGTTACACACATAACCTTTAGTGTACCGGTTTATTTAAAGGGGAAGAATATCCCTGGTCTGAACACAGTAATTTTGGTTAAAAAGCTACTTTATATTGATATGGGCATTTCTGTATGAGACAGGGAACACCGATATAGATCACCTCTATATAATGCATGTCAGGGAGCAGCAAAGGCCACCTGCAGCCTAAAGAAGGCCAGTCAGGAGCTGAAGGTGACCACACTGCAGGCTGGGCAACGACCTCAGTCACCGGGCACAGCCCCACAGCCATGAGCTGGGCAAGCAGAGCAGGGGTGCTGACAGCAACAGATCCTCATGACAGTCCAGGGGCCATCAGAGAAAAACAAGGTAATGGGCCTAAGGTCAATCCAGGAAATCCAAACAATAATTCAGGATCAGGACTGGGTACAGATATTTCTACACCACAGCTCAAGCCATGACTGAATGCTGAGGCCTGAGCTTACATATGGCTCCTTGTGGCAGAGGGTGTGGGTGGAAGCCTGTGGTGGAAGTACTTCATCTCAAGTACTCAAATTAGTACTAGAAACACTCCTTCTCATCTACCCAAACATTTCTTAGACTTACTATAACCGCAAATAAATCTTCCAGGACTTTTTGCATAAATGTTTACCATATTTTCTATACATTACTTGAATGAGGATGGTACGATTTCTCCTACTCAGCCTCTCTGGGGAGCAAACGGGATATAAAAGTATGGTATATATTCTTTCTCTCTCCCATCTTTCTAGCTGACTAGATTCTTCAGCCAGGCATTTGGCTTCCACAGTGATCTGCAGTTTAGAGGTCTTTTTAAGCCAAATTTCCAATTTTTTTATTCTTCACTGCACATCATCAACTCTAAGAAGTTAGAAATTGTTAGATTAAGCTAGAAATTGCCCAAACCTTCCTCAAAACTACCGGTAAAACATGTTTAATAAAATTTTTGGGTACCTGTTCGATCCTGTTTGCCAACTCCAATAAGGCACGTTTCAAAATCTGTCTTACTGCAGTTTTGGAGTCAATGTAAAACTTTGTTTTCAGCAGACTCCAGTTCCTCTCTCCTTCACTTCTTGAGAAGTCTCCAGTGCCCCTTATGACCTTACTTGGGCTTGCAATTCTCTCTAGCCATCCTTTATTGCCTTTTCAGCAGCATTGGTTTCTGTCACCGACAGTGCAAAATGTTCTATCATAGCTCTGCAAGAGTACCAGCTCACAGCCCCTCTCTCTGCCTTTTTTTCTTTGACTTCTTCTGTAGTCCCCAGGCATCGGACACTTTTTCTTGCCACGCCGGGTGCTGTCCCCGTGGGGATGGCTCACCTCTCTACAGGGCTTTCCAGGATGGACAGTCCTGGTCCTCATCTGGTCTGGCTATCAGTCCCCAGTGGGTTGCTACGGGCTCTGGGTCGCGCCTGTAGCGCGTTTTGGCCCTCCCTGTTCAGGGGGTTCCTGAGGATTCGGTTCCCACTGACAGGACGTTGGGCGCCGTGCGGGCGGGAAGGCAGCTCTCCTCCACCAGCAGCTGCTGGAGACGAGCCCTGCCGGAGCTCAGCCCCCTTCCTGGCGCTCCTGCTCGGGAGGACTCTCAGCCGCTT
>NW_009258673.1:452268-487268 GCF_000687185.1 Egretta garzetta
GAGAGAGCGCAGCCCACCGAGCTCCGGCCCCCTCCCCCCTTTCTCTCTCTGGCCCGGGCCTATGCGGCCCCCCAGAGACCATGGGATCCAGGATCAAGTGAGTGCCCCCCGGAGCTCTCCAGCCCCGCTCGCAGGCCCTCAGGAAAGCGGGAGGGCTCTGGAGAGCGAGAAGGGGGCTTGCCCGCCCTCCTTCCAGCTCCCTGTGAGGCCGCGCGGGCGAGACCCCGGCCGAGCCTGCAGGCCTCGGGGGAGGGCGAGAAAGAGGGGGAGAAGGAAGTGCCCGCCAGCCCCAACTCAGCGGCAGGACCCGGGGCGGGGAGCTCCCCGTGCCCCCTGCCCTGAGGAGGGGAGGAGAGGAGAGCGTCGCTTCTCGCCCTCAGACCCACACCCGGTCTGTCGGGCTGCTCTCATGCTCCCTGCCTTCAGCCCTCACAGGGCCAGGCTGTGAGGGCAGTTCGAATTTTATCGGTGCAGGCCTCGAGGAGGCTTGGGGCTGCTGGAATGGGAAGGTCGCCATTGCCAGCACTGGTGACGTCTGTTTTGGGGGTGTGGTGGGGTCGAGAGAGTGCAAAGCCTCCTTGCCGAGGTTCAGGCATGCCAAAGGAAAGATAGATAGTCTAGCTATGATATCTTGAAAGTGCATTAGCAAGGGGATTTGGGGGAAGGAGAAGAGTGGTGCAAGTGATTATCGTGTTGGGCCTGCAGCTCCATGCCCTCAGTAGTTTTTAATTTTCATAACACTGGGGGTTGATTTGTTGGTAAGCCCTGTTGGTATGTTTGTTACTGTCCCATTAAAGATCTCAGTTCATTCATATGCCATTCCAGGCAAATTCAGTTCCTCTGAGACAGGTAGAGGTGTCATAAAGCTATTGCCAGGCAGGGAGTGCTGACATCGTTGTGCATGAAAGATGTGATAGAGTGGGGAGATCCGGTTAAATTGTATTTATTCAGCAGTTTCAGTAGGTGCTGTTAGGAAGTGCTTTTCCTTCTTGAAGGCAGTGCTCTTCAAGATTACATAGGACTTTAACTTTCCACCTCTTTTGTTTAACTTGAATATGAGGCTGGAGGAGACAGTTTGTGGTGTTCTTAGTGTGATGACACATCTTCATGTTCTCAAGCCTCTAGGCTGGAATTTGTGTGTCTGTCCAGCCAGGTGTATTAGGAAAAAGTAAGTGGGTAATAAGTGCTTGTAACGATAGCTCTGAGGTGATTGGTTGGTTCCAGAAAGAAACCTTCCTCCTCCAGGAGGTAACGTGGGGATAATTTTTGCACTCTTCTGGCATATGGGTTCTCAACTGTTGCTGCAAAAAATCAAAGTCTTAGAAGCTAGTTGAACTCTTAGCTTACATTCAAATACAGGTAGAATCTAAACTTGTTACTCTCTTGATAGCAGAGCAGGCTATATCTGTAACGTGCACCTTTAGATCTTGCAGTGCTCACTCTTGTTGGGTCACTTCAAGGTTATGATCTGAAATGACTTCTTATGATGACCTTATCTTAAATCTACTAAAGGCTACTACTAAAAGGCTCATGCTCACTTAAAATGTAGTTTCTTTTGTGTACATACTGAATCCACAAGCTGTGTTTACCATCTTTGGGTTTTTGATTGCTAATTTAACCTTTAATGGCTTTGCATACACTTTGCTGAATGTGGTCACTCAGATGAGACGGTTCAACTGGAAACGTCAGCAGTATCAGAAGTATTTATTACAGCCAGTGGACTTTAGGACTTTTTCTGTGCAAAGTCTTTTTTCAGTGTGAACATGTCTTTCAAGATTACAGACAAAGCCCGCGTCTTTCTCCATCACTAGGAAAACACAGGTGATAACCCCGTATAAGCATTACTTTTCATTCCTCTTGGACTTTGTCAGAAAGCATTTTGTTCATTTTGTGATTAAGCAACTTTGCCTTGAGCAACAATTAATAAATTGCTTTTTTTCTACTCTGGACAGAACACTGTGCCCAAGTAGAGTAGGGACAAGATTTCAAAACAATCTTGAAATACGTAAAGAATGAGAGAGCCTGAGTAAGAGGCTTTTCTGGTCTGCTCTTCTGAGCTGGATGTTTAATCCAGCAAAGATTTTCAAGTTGATAAGTAGCTCCCTTATTGGGGCAGGTGGCAGCGTGAATGAGAAAACTATTTTATAATTGGGTATACAGAGGCATGCCTCCTTTAGTGGTGTCGCCAATATGTGTTGGAGCCTTAGCAAAAATCCAGTAGTCAGGTCTCTTGCTTCCTGCTATAGATTGATAATTATGAGGGATATTAAACTCCTTGGCACATGATCACTTGCACACACTGTGATCTACTCTACATGAAACCTGGCCATATGTGTCAGTTATATTTTTGATGGATGTATAGTAATGAGTCATTTGAGTGAAAGATTGCTTAGAGGAAATTATCAGTTGCTGCATCAGACTGAAGTGAAAGAAATCAAGAAGTTGCCAGCAATCCTGTAAGCTTTTGGCTTGTGTATAGCTGCAGGCAGAAAAAAAGGTAAATTGAGTATTGGGTTACACTGTTGGGTTAAGCTTCTTGTTGGAGCATGTCGTACAGTACATGCAGGGCACTCTGTGCCACCGAGGCAATGTAAAATAGGAGTCTAGTTAACTGGGCTGCTATAAGAGAGAAAGGAATTTTTTTTTTCTTTTAATAGTGTGTAATATCAATCTGTTCAGCAGAATTGCATTGCACCGAAAAAAACTTGGCCTGTTGCTTTCCAGAGGTGTTTGTATTTCAGCGATGACAGAAGAGATCCCTAATATTAATCTCTGAGTGCTTTCAGATACTTAGCATAAAGTTTGCTATATACTGAAATGTAATATTATCTACCGAGGGAATACCAGGCAGAACAAGTTAAATATATGGAAATTAATCAGGGTTTGAGCTGTAATTTCCAAATTGAATTAGCAATTAAGAGATTTCTGCTAATAATTTTTTTTCTGTAAGAGTTGATCACTAAGTCTTGTTACAAGACTAGTTATCAAACAGTGTCAAGCGCCTCTTATGCCACAGTTTTTAAGTAGAATGATACTTTCTGTTACAAGTGTTATTAAATTTTCCTGTGTGTAGGAAAAAATGCTCCTGACAGAATTGAAATAGGCTTTAGATATGTAAGGTATGTAGTCCCATACATACAGCTTCGGAGAAGGACTTTATTTAATTTTATTCTGCACAAATCTCTTACAGTTTGATAAAAACTAATAATTTTGATTGTCAAAGGTACATAAATATCTTACTTAAAATATTATATTCAATGTAAAATTGGATTTCTTATGGATTGCTTTGATACTAAAGGTATTTTTACATCAGAGAGACTTGAAGTAAGTCATACAACTAGCATTTATCACAAAAGCATTCTTTTCTCATAGAGCTCCTTCCTAAATTTCTGTTTCCGAAAAAGTATTGCATTTCCTTCTGAAATTACCCAGTTATCAAATAAATGGGGTACTATGTATTTTTGTACATATATGTCCGATGTATCTTTTGAATTGCAGCTATGTATTTACTTGATAACTGACCATGGGTCTTTAAGTGATTATTGGGAGGAAAGAAAACTTTGTGTGTGTGTGTTTAAGGATATAATGCTGTGGATGATTTCAGTGGATGGAGGTTTCAATACAATGCACAGGTGGCTTTAGATGTCTGCAGGGTAGTTTAATAGTCATAAAAATGGACTGCAAAATATATATATTATGATGCATGTTTATGCTATATTTGCAAACTGTATGAAGTCTCAGGGACTTGTTTCCTTAATTCCACTGAAAAGTTATAAAATATTCAGAATTCAACAATGACTTCATTCTCATACTGAGGTGTTAGCTTGTTGAATGCAGCCTTTAATACTAAGTTTCTGACTTGGCAAAGCTACTTTAATTTCACTGTTCATAGAAATAAGTGGACGTTTGTCATGGAATATTAAAATACAAAATGTGATGTCTTTTTGTCTGAAAGTTTTGGCATACAGTATGTGCTTTTGCCAGCTGTGTTATACGGTGTTTTCACTAAAGAATTTGAGCACAGACTCTAACATAATACTAAAAAGGTGTTTGTTATTTTATCCATTAGCTGTAAAAATATTATGAAATTTATAAATTTTAATTAAGGAAACAGGGTGCTAAAAATAAAGACATAAACAAGGAGGGTAAGATAAGGCTGCCCAGCAATATATATATGAAAGGAAAAATATAATTTCTGGTGTTATGTGGATATCATTTCATCTTCATCCTGTACCATGATTGGAGGAATGTAGCTAAGAATCTCAGTATTTGAAGCAGATTATATGCAGGAACTCTAAGTAGCACAGAGAGAATTATGCAAGTTTGTTTTATACTGCAAAATAATAGTTGATTTGTTGATTTTGGATTTCTCATAACTTATTAATGTAGGTTTCTGAAAAACGGCTACTTAAGACAAACCATTTGGGAACTGGTGGCAAATTAAATTAACATTAATTGAATTGTGAACCATTGTTGCTCCTGAGAGGTGCTCTGTAAAACTGTAGAGTGTGATCCTGTGCTACTGAAACCAATGGTAGCTTTTCTGTTGATTTAAATAGGTGTGGGGTTTGGCTTAGAGCCACTTGAGTTACACTAAGTGGGCCTGTGGCGTGGTTAGAAATGTTTTGTTTAATCCCTTTTGGTGTTAAAGTAGGATTAAAAATAATAGAAATTCTCTGAAGAGTAGGCTGAACTCCTTGACATGTTTATATGTTTGGTTTGAGATGCTGGGTAAGATGAGGTTCATTTTTAAAATTATTATTCAGGTAGGAATTCTAGCGCATATATATATGGGTTTTGTCAGTATTTTCATCCTTAGCTGTAAGGGAGCTAACAAAATGCACAAGTTAATTATATCTCAACAATTTTCTAATGTTGGATAGTTTACATTAACACATAGGAGACAATATTATCACTATATAAGCAGCCCTAAATTTAGAGCAGTAATTATGCAATTTTGACTCTTGGTTTTAACCAGAAAGTCTAAGAATAAAATGTCACGTGTTCAGACTTACAGAATTCTTGTTTCAGTAAGTAAAAAATTACAGTCAAATAGATGATTCTCTTTAATCTCATAAAAATTTTGGCATAGCTAAAATTGTTTGAGACAGGAATTTAACTGAAAATATGCTTTCTTATATAATCACCTGATGCCTTTATGTGCTCCTTATGGAATGTAATTCCAGGGCTTTGTTTATGGAGTTATATTAGTAAGAACTGAAAATGTACACTAAAAGTTTGGATTTTTTTAAGTCTTGTATCATGAACTTTTTACTCTTATTACTGGTATGTTTATAACTCTGAGGCAGAATAAGTCTCTTTACTCAAGCTTCATTTACATTTTGTAGCTGTATTTGGTATTATTTTTGAATATTGCACCTGTTTCCTTACTTTGCATGCATCTGGCACCTTTCTGGATTAAGACTGGAGTCTCATGAGGTGAAACCTTGTGCATTTGTAATACTCTTCAGCACGGCCTTTTTTTTTTGACAAAGAGATAGAAATATTTTGACAGGTATTAAAGAGGGGAACTGTCTTCATGCTAAATACAGCCTCTTAAGTTTTCTAGTAATGTCTGCATAAAATGACTTTGCATCCTCTTGACTGCAGCTTCTTTTTTTTTTTTTTTGTTCTTTTTCCTGAGCAAATAGGTGTCATGAAGTTGAACTCAAGGAACATGGTAATGAAAATGTGAATCTGGGTTGTTTGTTCCATGTTGGACAGTGTGACTATTTTCAGTTCTGTGAAGGGAAAGGAGTATTCAGTTTTGGTTTGGGTTTTTTTTCTGAAAAAAATCCCTGTATTTAGCACATAGATGATTTACTTTCTCATTTGAAAGTAAGGTGAAATAAAAAGAACTCGCTTTTGCAAGTTGCACGTGTAATCAAAGTTACTATTGTGGCCAAGAACTGAAATAAGTGTTGCTTCTCTATCTGAGCAGCATTCTGAAAAGTGATATAAAAGGCATGGCTTTATTTTTCTGGCAAAGTTCTGAATGATAGGCCTGTGATATTTTAGTGTCTAGAAATGCAGACTAGTCACAACAGTTGAATTGACTTAAAGGTTCTGTGTGCTTGGTTTCTATTGTTTTGATTCTTTTTCTTTCTCTGTAGAAGTATGTTACACACCCTACTCATACTAACGCAGCTGAGCTTCAGTCATATCTTGTTACATACTGTAAGGCAGAAAGATCTAACGTGAAATCATCACAGACTATAAAACAAGAAACCTAGTTGATCAAGTTGTCATTGTAATGTGTGCATTCTTACAACCCTTTTTGACTGAATAATTGAAAGCACACTTGAAAAAACAATTCTCAATGTGCTAAATACTTTTTTTTTTCTTTCAGACAAAATCCGGACACTACCTTTGAAGTGTATGCCGAAGTAACCTATTCAGGAATCAGTTGCATTGGGAAAGGTACTGTTTTGTACTATAATTTTACCTATGTATTGGCTACAACTATTCTTAAGAACCATGTATTGTGAGCTAATGAAGTATATTTAATATTATGCTCTTCTAGCTTTTAAAGGTATCTTAATCACTGGTTCTGTGGAATCTTCTACAGTTAGGACTAGTAATGCGAAATTCTTGACTCTGTCCCTGATTATGGGCAATTTTCTGATTTCTTTCACTGTCTTGACTTTTTTGTCTTTTACAATAGTAATAACTTCATTAGGTTGAAAAAGTAAATGCATATTTGTATTTGTTTGCTGCTTATATAAGGAATGGGTAGTTTTCAAACAAAAACCACTCTAAAACTTCTTGTGTGGAATGTATTTTTACTTCCTCTTTCTTACTTGTCTACAGAAGTATTTTTATCTGTTCCCAGAATTCTTCCTTTGATCATATGATTTTATCTAGAAATAAGGCTTATGATTTGGTTAACTATTTTTACCAAACTTCATTATCAAGCTATAATTGTAATGTATTTTTCTATAATATTATTTCTGACAAGTATTCTTATGTTTATGCTAGAGAAGTCCCATAACTGCTGAAACCAGCCTGTAAGTGTATTTGTGAATTTTTTTATTGCATTTTGTTCTAAACCCAAGGCACTTGATTGAATAAGCAGGAAAAGCAAAGGTTGAAATTTGTAATCCCAGAATTTAGTTCAGTATATTTTTTTGTGAGGTCAGGCTGTAGAATGTTATGAAAAGGAGGGATGTCAAAATTAAATAATTATGATTAGTCAACATATACTGAAGGAATATTTCTTTTATCTTTTATGAAACGATCATGTTGTATTGTATATATGGTTTAATGAACCAACAGAAAGGATTTTTATATTTATTTACTGGAAAGACACTTATGTCCTTTTCTATCTCTATTTGTTTGTTACAATCAGCAAAAGTCAGATAGCTGCAACTCTTTCCTTTACTGCCAAAGCCTCCATAGGAGTTGTAACTGGAATACAGTTTTGGCTTGTCCTACTGCTATATGCCATCACGACTATTTGATGTAACTGCAGGAGCCCTTTTAATAACTAGTCTTTGTTTCTGCACATCTGACCTGGATTCTAGTGCCAGAAAATCTGAACAAATTTGACCATAAACATTACATTGTACAGTACTAGTGTCTGGGTATAATCTTCTCTTTGAAGTTTGTTTGCATCCCCCTGGAGGGATTAATTCCCTGCTGTGGGAAGGTGGGTTAAAAAGCACGGAAACGACTTTACAGGTTTTTAATTGGAGAATTTAGTATACATTTGTTCTATAAACCAACTGATTCTGTGGGAGTTTCACTTAGTTGTGTTTTTAGGTTTGCTGTATGCACTTGTAGGTGCAAAATCTTCAGAAATTGTTTTTAGTGAGTAAAAAAATACTTTAATAATTGGTTTTACAATTAGTCGATTCAGAAATTATTAATTCTCTCTGAAAAACCTTTTAAAATATTTTTCCCAGCCCATTTTTCTATATTTAAGAGATGCCCTTATTCTCAGAAATCTTAGATTTTTGTATCCCCAAATATTCTGTCCTGTTCTAAAAGAAGGTGGTTGGTTGGTTCTCTGCAGCGTCAACTGTATTTAACAGCTATCCCAGGCAAATCATCATTCTAGAAATATAGACCTAGAGACCTCCATGTAGTCTTTTCTACCTCTTGGCTAGATGTTCTATGCCAGAAAATCAAGAATAGATATCAACTTTTTTTTTTTTTTTTCAGTCAGGGAACGTATGTTTTATGGCAAGGAGCAGTCACTCTTAAGAAAAGCAAAATGTATGAAGAATAAATTATCAGGCATGTTTAAAAAAACTATTTCTTACCATGTAATGGATCACAAAATTAACTAAGACAACTGTTTTTGAAGTTCATGTCTAGTATAACAGTGCTATTGATCACTTAAAATGCTCTTAATTCTTATATCAGTCTTCTGGCATGGTCTTGAGGAAAATGAATTGCTCCAAAGATATAACAGTCCTAGTGTGGGAGATTGTCTGGCCTGTGGGATGGTAGAACATGCCTCTCTTTTGTTTTATTCAAAAGTTTGTGTAACAAAGGATATTTTCCACGTGACTGTTAAATGTCAACTGCAATGAAAAGCTTTAATATATTTCATAATTCACTTGTATCTTGCTGAAATGCAAGATACTGACTCGTGTTATTAACTACTGACAGACAATTGTATCTTCAAGTAGCTCATGTTAACAATCTTGCATTAAATGTTTATTTGGTTAATAACTTCTGAAATTAATGAAAGCAGTGTTATCCATTGACTATCATATAGAAGGCTCCCTCTTAGTTGCCAAGACAGTTGACTGCAGAAGGAAAAAATCTGTTCCGGGCTCCCAGACAGACATCAATAAACTGGAACATTTCAATGGAGAGCCAACATGGTGAGCGAGCTAGAGCACTTGCACTGTGAGGAGAGGTTGAGAGTGCTGCGCTTGTTTGGCCAGGAGAAGACTTAAGGGAACCTGAATAGCAGCCTTCCATACCTACGACGAGTTCATCAGGATGAGATATCCAGGCTCTTCACAGTGGTGCATGACAGGACGACAAGAGGCAATGACATAGACTGAACTAAGAGGCGTTCTAACTGACTATCACTCCATAAGGACGGTCAAGTATTGGATCAGGTCACTCGGAGAGGTTGTAAAATCTCCATGCCTGAAGGTTTTCAAGACCTGACTGGATCACAGCTTGCACAACCTGGTCTAACCTCATGCCTGGCCCTTCTTTGAGAAGAGGTTGGACTAGAGACCTCCCAGGGTCCCTTCCAGCCTGAATTATCCTATGATCCTAAGATTTGATTCCTAGAAATGTAAGCTTCGGGAGCATCTGGAGGATGTATTCTTAATAAGGTATGAAGAGAAAACTTAATTGAAACCAAAGTAGTTGAAAAAGCAAACATTGTTTTATTCCAATCCAGGCAGAACTCTGCCAAACCGCAATGAAATGTGTGAACTGAGAAAGGAAATGATTACTGGATCAGCTCAGCTCTGGTCCTTCTGTCCTTTGCCCTCTACATTTTTTAGAAATAATGATCATCTCTGCTCAGCACTGGTGATTTGTGTATTTCTGGTACATGAAGTCTTTGGTACGTTATACAATTCCACATTGAGTTGTATTTGTGAGTTGTGCTGTGTTTGTGCTTTTCTTTGTTATATTCGTAGATCTTATTTGGGGACTTACAGATTTTTCTTACTGGGTCACTTTATGTAAATGTGGTACTTTTGTTTTGAGAACTGTGAAGCACGATAGCTGCAACTGTGACTAAAAACATTAAGATGAATATTTGTTATTAAGGTATTTCCTTAAGAGAAGACAGTTACCAAGCCAGTTTTTTGCCTTATGATTGTGGTTTCTGTGGAAGCTGGGAATTCCCCTTCGCTAACTGAATCTAAGTTAGTGTGTGTAGTTTTTCTTTCTTATTTTTTTTTTTTAAAGAACTTTTGACTTCCTAAAATTGAATGAAAATACAAAACTGCTTTTATCTTAACTTCATTTCCACTCTTTTTTTTTAATTTTCCTTTCAATTTTTTATTTGGGCTATCTGGAATTCAGAATTGCTTCACTTAACACTTCAGTGATGCATTCATTTATGTTCTACTTTTCAGTTTCACCAGATAGCACTGTTCTCCTGTCCATACCCTCTTCTGATGAAATGTTGATGCCTGTTCACCAAAAGTGTAGGGCAGCAAAATAAAATAGAAAAAATGGAGTCTGCATCTTTACAGTGACAGTGCATGGGAGTTACCTAGTGAGAAATCTGTGTTTTGTGTGTCAAGTGTAAGTATGTCAAGCGTAGGAACTTTGCAAGTCTAGTGCTTCTCACCAACTCCCACGCGCTTACTTTCAGGAAGACAGGAGAAATAGTCATGGTTTTATTTTAAAAATGGAATATTATTACAGGGAAAATATTGACTAAAACTTGTAGTGCTAATACTTTGATTCTTTCCTTTGTAGTATCAGGTAAGTACTGGGTAATGACTGTGACTCAGAGGAAAAGGTGCAGTTCCAAGGCTGATAGAGAAGCCTGGCTAATAGGCTGACTTAGGTTAAATAATCTTAACAGGGGCCTTTTGTGCAGTGGTGTAATTGGGATGGAGTAAGATGCTAACACTGTACAGATACACAACCAAGTCAACTCTTTGACAAGTATGGCTGGTAACTTTGGCTTTCAACCATGTGAGGTGAATGGAGAGATTGTTAGGACTTAAAAAAAATTGATTCCTAAGACAAATTCCAATTCACATACAAGGCTTTAATAGCCTATGTGTGGGGTTTGTCTTTGCCTTTATGCATTTTAGTGCTGTGTAGTACACAGTAGACAGTAGGAGAATTTCTAACTTCCCTTATCACTTAGTTAGAAGGAGGCCATCTGCCTCACTAAATCCAGGTGTATTGCTTTTAAATAATTACAAACAAACAAAAAGTTTTTAGATTTATCATTATTATTTTAGAGGTTTCACTAATACAATTTAACCTTGCTTCAGGAATTAAATAAAATAGAGCTCAAAAATCATAGAGTGGAATAATAATAATAATGTAGATTATTGCCCAGCAGATACCAATAATATATTCTGGACGTCATCTATAGTTGCATTAGTTTTGCCTTTCTGCTGTGGTACTTAGTAATTATGACTTGGGAGAAATGAGTAGGTGTATGTTTCAGATGACACTAAAATAATTGTTATAGCACTTCTGAACACTACATGCAAGGTTTAAGGTCTACCGTGGTTTTTGTTAGCATACTGTTTTATGTTATGTTTCATTTTACTGTTCACCCTGATTTAAGAAAAATGTTCAAAACCCAACTTTGTTTTCAGTGCTTTTCATACTCGATGATACCAAAATCTTTGCAGCAGAGGGTGTCTGTGCTGTTTTTTTCATCACTTATGTAGTGGGTGCTTCTCAAATTCAAGAAGCTAAAAGGGTACCCATTTAAATCTTAGCTGGAAATGCTGAGTTCTCTCGTGTTAGGGCAGCGTGTGTTCCATAAAATAGCACATTCCTAAGCAAATAATGTTGGACATTCTAAACTGAAGCTACAGACTACAGTTTCAATGTACTTGAATAAGTTTTGATGTTAAGTCTTTGGTTCATGATCTTGTCTCCTTCATTGGAATTGTTGCATGCAGCGGATAAGTTGAGAGCAAAATAGACGCTTTGTATGAAATACTGCTATTTTACTGGATTTCTTTTCCCATTTTTAAATGTGCAAAGGGAGGGAAAATGCATTTTATGAGATTCTGAAGTCCTTCTAATGGAGGGCTTGCGTATTTGTCATGGCATCTCATAATAGTAAAACTTCACAGAAATTGAGGTAGTAAATTACAAAGAACTTGTACTGTTTCTTTTACAAATTATAACTGCTTAAATTAGCTTAAGCACTTCTAGAAGTTCAGTTCTATACTGTTGACACACTGGATGCTTGCAAGTAGAGTAAAGTGCCTTGGAGCAGCGTTTTCTTTATTTTTAAACCTCAGCTACAAGATTCTTTTGGGTTTTTTTGAAATGTAGAAGCAGAAAGAATCTACTGGCAATTTTACTTTAAAGACATATAAAGAAAGTGAAAGCATACTAACTGCTTAAGAAATCTTTCTTTTAATTTTCAAAGCACTTTATGATCTTAAAACTGCTGCAGATCATTCATCAGAAATATGATGTGACAAATTTAAGGATCTTGCTGGACCTCAGCCAAAGATCCTCTCTTGTTAGAAGGGGCTATGAGGAGCATTGTAGTCTAACTGTCAAACTGTTCATGTAGAAAAAGAGAATTTGTTAGTCTAAAGTAACCGATCAAAATAGTCTCTAAAGTATGAACATTTGAAAGTAAACGCTCACAAGAGTAAGACACCCCCCCTACACCCCTGTCTGGGAGGACGTAGCATGCTTTTGTATGGGGTTTTTGTGTTCTCGCCAAAGCAGACATTATAAAAGTATGTCAAATCTATAGCTTTACCATGTAGTGTGCCAAAAGGCCTTTCTCTCCAAGGACCTTATCTTTCATCTTTTTGTGAGTGTAGCATAAATTCTTGCTGTGTGTTCAAGGAAAAAGCTAAAATGGTTTAGTACAGCTAAAGGATTTCTTTCTTTTTTTAAAAAAAACCCCATGGTAAGTTAGAAGCTTAAATGCGATAGCATGGACAAAGTGTAAGTGTGCTAGAGTTTAACAAATGTTCACTGGATTAGTAAAGGAAATGTAGTTTATACTACTTCTTTTATGACAGAATTTAAAAGGTCTTGCTGTAAGACTTGCCATGTGCTGCTTTCTTTTCTCGAAAACATACCACTAAGTTGAAAAGGGAGATGAATCTTAGAAGGAAACTATTAACTCTGAGGGAGTTTATCATTGTTTGAGAGAAAGGATGGAATTTGCATTTGAATTGGCTCTGAGAGTAGCATGTACTACTAATCTTGTTCCTACTAGAAGCTTGTGAGTAGTTTAAGTACTTCCTTCTTTACTTTTCATGTTCTAGCCTTGTAGTAGATCACAAATGTTTTAAACTAATCGAAGTCCTTAACTCTACTGGGAGAAGTCAGATGTGCTTGGGCCCTAAAATTATTCTACAGTTGTCACTATGGTTTCCATGACAGGACTTTCACAGGTAGAGAGAACTAGCAGGTTTCTGTCTCTGCAAAATAGACATACTGCTACTCCCTATCATTACCTTTTTGTCATATGTTCTAATTTTAGATAATAGAGGAGTACCTCTCATAGGGATGAAGTATTTTCTTGAACATAAGTAAAGTTACTGGAGTAGGATTAAGTTAAGAGTTGGTCATTCAAAAGTTTGTAAACCTTGTCCATGCACGTCTTAGTGCATGGGTTAAACCTCTGTAAATATAAATATGTAAATATAAGAAAAGCTTAAACCTTTATTTTTTTTTTTTAAGGTGAAAACATTTTGTTGGTTGAAGTTTGCCTGTTTTGTATTGGGAAATAGATAATATACTGAAGGTTTAGGAATAACAAAGGAAGTGCAAAAATTCTGGTCCCTTTCCATTAAACAAGGGCTTTCTGTTGAACATGTGCTGTAATTCCGGGATCACAAGTTTTCCCATCCCATCTTTATGGTATTACGTTGCTACACCTAA
This sequence comes from Egretta garzetta, assembly GCF_000687185.1. Lineage (NCBI taxonomy): Eukaryota > Metazoa > Chordata > Aves > Pelecaniformes > Ardeidae > Egretta > Egretta garzetta. The sequence goes on from NW_009258673.1 coordinate 465,811, forward strand.
CTTCCTAAAGCAGGATTGGAAAAGTAACCAAATCTAAGTAGATAGGTAGTATTTGGGAATTCTAATTCTGCTAAGCTGCTGCTTTGTTTTTCTGTTTCCATTTGATTGCTTTTCTTCTAAGTATAAACAAGGTGGAAGATTTACACAAAGAACTTACTAGGACTGCAGTGTCCCTATCAGGTAAGCAGACTCTCTGAATGATTTTGTTTGAAGACAGTTCACAGTTTGGCTTTTACAGTATCAATGAAATATACAACTCAATTTGAAGAGAAACTCACTTTATGAAAAAATATTAGAATCTGTCATATTGCAAGTTACCATAACTCTATCTAACGCATTTTTTAGGTGTGCTCAAAATGATAATATCAAGTATAACTGAAAGCTCATCCATTTCTGTAATTTGTGGGAAGAGATTGGTTTGTCCTTTTTGCTTCACGCTTTAACTACTTCTGTCTACAGTCGCTTCTATTTCGCAAGTATTCGCTCGTCTGCACTATATTGCTGCTGCTGGCACTGTTTAACTAGACAGAAAAATTCAGCACAGAAAGTCTCACTCACAAGACTTTAAACTCTTTTGTTGATTTATATTTTTTTAAAGGAGCTTGACATCTTCATCAAGTTCACAGTGGGCCTGCTTTGTTTGCTTTCTCTTGAATGCTTGATAAGATTTTTCTTCTATTGTTTTCTGCAGCAAGGACAGAACTTGCCATGGCTGAGGTGGTTTTTTTGTAAATCCACAATATGGTCATTGTCTGCTGCTGAATAATTGTGACTGCTTTTTGTACAACCAGGACTAAGGCTTTGGCTGTGAACAGATTCCTTCTTAGCGTGAAAAGAGACTAATCCATGTAAATACAGCCCCAAAATAAAGCTTTACAGAAAAAGGGAAAGGCTGCTAAGCAGGAGGGCAGAGGTCAGCAATTTAACCTTTAACCTAACAAATAAGAAGCATGAAAGTTCCTGAATTGGTTTACAAAGGCAAGCTCCTGTGATCTGTCAGTTTTTCTTTTCATGATAGAGTTGGGTGAGAAAACTGACTGACAGCTAGTGCCTTTTTAACTGCAGGTTGAAATTAACTGCTAAACTGAAACTTTTTTTAGGGAGTTTTTTTCCTAGTGAGCTTAACAAATTATTTTCATTCTCTAGTTGTACTTACAGTTTTCCTTGAATTTATAGAGGAGTTTGAGTGGTTGTTCTTTTTAAAGAGTTCTTGAGACACTCGATTTAGATATCAAATACTACTGAAACATTTAATATTTCAGCATTTGAAGCATTTAAGAATTTGATGAAGCACTTGTTGCAAGTAACTCTCTGTTAATGTGCTACTTTAATAGGAGGGCTGTTATTCCAGTAACTGCAAAGAGCTTGTACTTTGAATAGTCAAAAAGTTGTTGTTAAAGGGTCTGTGCGTGTGACTTTAAGGGAGTAATTTTAACTTTAGTTCATTCTCAGTCACAAAATTTTCCAAGGTGGTTTGTTTTTGTTTGTCTTTATTTAATCACAACAGGTAATCTCATTAATGAGTGTTAATTTTTGCTTAAAGCTTAATGCATCTGCAATCAGCTGTTAATCTAGATATAGACATTTCTGTAACGAACTTTTAATTAGAGTGTCATTCAGATGAAAAAGAAACGAAGAAGTAATGACTTTAAAGTAGACTCCCCGTAGATTAAGAATAGTGATTTTTGTTGGTTGGATTGGGTTTTTTGTTTGGTTTTTTTTGCCTAATATTGTAAGCACTGTCCCAGAAATGACTGGCATTTGGTCCATCTGCAGTTGATGCTTCCTATGAGTGTCTTCCGTAGAAATATTGGAGCTTAGAAATTGTGTCCCTGCTTAGTCTGTTGACACGTAGGTCAGTAATTCTACTCAGAGCACTACTTTAAGTTTAACCTGCAAGCAGAGCAAATTTGGTAAAGCAAAAGGTGGATTAGATCTATTTTTATTACTGGTTCTTTTTGTTTTAGTTAATTCCTTGCAAGAAAAGAATGTAAATTCTAATTCAGAAAGAGGCCTATCGGAGTGCCCGAGGCAGTATCGGTCTGCTTCTCTTCGCTGTGATATTGTTTTGTTGTGAACAAAAAGAGACATTGTCAGGTTTTCTTGTGGGTTTCTGTTGGTGTACTTTTGGGGCTGGTTGGTTTGTTTGAGTTTTTTTAAGATTGAAATAGAGTTAGAAGGAAAGATGATTTGAGGTTAAATTATTATCAAATAAGTGTAAAATTAATTCAAGATGACTGTTTTACTTCAGCAATGGTTGTAAAAATCCAAACCCAAACCAAACCCCACCTTTTGTGCTACCAGAGGCAAGGCTGATCCTGCAGTTTTACATGAAATGCTGTAGCATGCTGATGCACAGTGAAGGGTCCCTGTAGCAGTGTTAGTGAATAACCATGGTAAGATACATTTTAATCATAAAGAACTGTATTATGTTCTGTTAACACCCTAACATTGTCATTATCTGTAAACAAGGTGTATCACCTGCGCTCCACTGGATTCCATTGTTGGAAAGGGGAGAAGGAATGCTAAGGGAATGCTGCTGAATCCTGACTGTGGAGTAAGGAGTTTTTTGGCCCTGCTGGGACTACCAAGTTTTGGTAAAGCATTTGTCAAAATTCCAGGTGCTGATAGATTATTGGCTCTTAGGAAGATAATTTTTATGTCTCTTTTTAGATAGAAACAGCTTTTGATATACTTTTAAATAGGACTTATTTCATGGAAGAGTGGGATAGAAACCGAGAAAGTTGAACTGCAATATTAAGGGTGACAACCTTGGATGGAAGCGTGAGAACAACTGATAATGATAATCTATTGTCTGGAATGGGTTATAGTCTGGAGAGTTCATTTGTTTATATTTAAAAAAAAAACCCAAACCAACCCAAACCCCCAATATTTAAGTTGGTTATGATTTTTCTGAACTCTTCCGTGACTGGCTCTTTGGAGAGTAATGTTTTCTAACTTGATGAACTAACTAGTAAAACCAAATGATGCGTACTCTAGATAGTCAAATAATAAAAGATTGTGTAAAAGTACCCTGTAGAACATCATAATCTGGGTAGAAGGCACCACAGTTAAAATATCAGGAGCAGGAGTGAAGGGTCCTATGTACTGTGCCAAAATGTGTGGTCTGCTCCAGCCTTCATCAACTATTACAGTACATATACCTAGAAAAGGAATGGGGGTGGGGGGGAAAAGACCTTTCAGTGAGTATTTTTAAAATAGAATCTTGGATATTGTAGCCAAAAGAATTTCCGCACTTAGAATTTGTGCTAGAATTTTAAGTGGTGGTGAAGGTGTGACTTACACTCACAACTCGCATTGCATTCTGCTGGGATTAACTGACTCCCATCTTCAGTTCCTCTGAAGAGTCATTTACGTTCAAACTACATAGTTATGAATGTAAGTAGTGGTAACATTACCTTTTTTTGAATTGATTCTTACATCATTTTTTCTCTTAAGTAAATAATTACTTTTCATTTATGTCTATTTGACCTGTAAGATACTTTTGAGATCCTTGGGATCTTCTGCTGCAAAGATTCTAAAACCAGATCATCACTGTGTGGAAAAACTTGTAGCAAAAATAATTAAATGCAGACTCAAATCGAATGCAAAAATGGGAAGACAAAATAGCTGAAACTTCAGTATCACAGAATCAGGCGTCTGACTTTTCATATTTGTAAGCTTCATATTTGACTTAATGTTTAAATCATATGCTTTATCTTTTTGTGAATATGAGTCAGAGTAGAAATTAGCTTATGCTGTCTCTTCAGTAGGCAGTTGAAGAGATGGTAGAACAGAACTGGCCTGTGGTGAAGGGCTGGATCAAACGGTAATAAAATATGGCATGGTAAAAAAACCCCCACCACCCTACCCCCTCAAAAAAACCCCAAAACAAAACACAAACCCCAACACTTTCTTTTGCATTAAGTATAAAGATTTTCTTCTGAATTTGCTCTTTACTTGCACCTAACGTAATGTCCGATTTTATCTGATACTTGCCTGTTGATCATTCACTCAGCTTAATTTGAAGAGTTTATCAAACGTTAAAAAGATTCAATAGGGTAAATAATTATCTTTAAAGCTATAACCTACATCCACAAATGCATTAAAATTTATACTTACAATTACCACAGACTAATATATTGATCTCATCTCATCCCATTTTATCTAGAGGTGATATTTGCACATGGAAAAATGTTATAGATATGTTTATTTTGCTTCATTGTGATTAATGTCCTTCTACACTAAAGATGTTATGTTTGTCCTGTATATTTGTTGCTTTTGCTTAATGGCTTAAATGCCTTATTTGTGTTCGTGATAATCTATCATCATCTTTTGTACGTAGTAGTGTTAAAAATTGTTTTGATTATGGTTTGAGAAAATTTACTTGTAAATTATTCACTAAAAATGCATACCGCTTTAGTGTATCATAGATTCCATCAGTACTATGTAATTAAATAGCTCTTAAAGATATTTTCTGCTGGAAAGAATTAGCATGCTAAACCAGAAGTATATAGCTTTGTGTGTACCTTGGCAGTATTCATAAACAAAAATAGATGTAGTGAGTAAATAGAATTATTTAACTTGTTCAATATTTTATTCTTTAATGAACTGTGGAGCTAAAAAGTAGCAGAATCTCACAATTTACTCTCTCTCTCTCTCTTGCATGGAGATTGCAAAAAGCATGCTTTGTTGCACTTAAAAATACCAAATGTGGTGTCCAGTAATACAGTAATTACAGTGCTTTACATTTTGATGTATTTCTTGATTGCTTTGCTTTACCCTGGATACGGGACTAGGTCCTTCGCTATATCATCTTGAAGCGATTCTGTATCTAGACTAAATCCTTAGAATACAGTGGGTATCACATGGACAATTAAAATTGAGTATTGACATGTTTTTAAAATAGTCATACATCTCGATTTTGTTTATCTCAAAGTTTTAAAAACCTAATGACCTCATTGCAGCTTGACTATAATTACCATGTTTAAACTTCTATGCATTTTTTAGTTTAAACAGCCTTTGTGTTTTTTTTTAAACCAAAAGAAAATTAATGAGAAGAGACAAAGAGACATCAAAGAGGTTTTCCCTCTGATTGCAGTGTTAGAAGTTTTGCCTGAAAATAGGTTACATTTCTTCTGTTTTCAGCTGAATCCTCATTAACTTTACATTTTAATGATGTCCAGAGCAAATTATACGATTATGGTAGATGCCTTAAAGGGAAGCTTAAAGGACACCTTTTTAATGTTTGTTTCTTTATTGGTGGCAGTATTTGCACCAGTATTATAAACAGTGTTAGAATACTAAAAGTAATCCCAAAACATACCAGAAATATCTTCCTCTTTTGCCATATATGTATTATAAGTATCGTTATTTAATATTTAACACAAGTGCAGCATGTTAGGGGGATATCTTCATCTCTGTAGCAGAAAAATGTAAATCATGTCCTTTGAAAGAGTTTACAAATTACTCCTGCGTCATATAATCAGTTTAATTTATAATGATAAAATAAAATGGAGACAGATGATGTAACAAAGCCTCTGAATTGTTTTATTTTCTTGAATCTTCAATGTTGAATGTTATTTTAAGTGATAGTTTGTATTTTTACAATGGCATAAAACGTTATTGGGGGAACTCAGGGAACACAATTGGCAGCAGTTCTGTGTTCTAAATGTACCTCTTCTACTAAAAAATAAGATTGTATAATTAACTTTTGAGATGAAGAATTGTGTTATATCAGAAGCAGCAACAAGAACTTGTATTTGGTATACATTAAACAAAGGTTAACTGATATTGGCAATGGCTTGAATGCAAGTTGAACAGTTGAGAATCCAGGTAGTTCAAGATAATCTTATAAAACATCTTAAAAAATAGAATAAAAATTGTACCTGCTCCCCAATAAAGTACAGAAATTCTATATTAACATTTTTTTTCTGCTGTCCTTCTTCCTGCTCACACCTTTGCCCCACGGAAGGATATGTCATTTCTGACTGTAGTTCAGTGAAAAGTTAGACCAGAAGGTATTGTGAAAAGTGAGGTCTTCTGTTTCCCTGTCCTGACACTTGGTGTCTGTGTTTTATGAACAGAACCTTTGATTTTCTTGTGCTGCACTCTAATCAGTAAACTAAATTTTTGGAAGGGGGGATTATGGCAAGAGGGTGGTAAGAGGAAGAAGTAAGAATGTCCCAAAGTTCAGCTATGAGGTAGGACTCAAAATCCGAATGACATAGTGAAATGTTATCATTTAAGATCTTAAAGGCTTCATGACTACATTGCCATAATAGAAGTGAATTTCTGGTTAATCTCCAATTATTTCTACAGATATGTCTCTGCTTGGCATATGATTTTATGAAGCTAATGTCCTGCATCTATATACTCAGTATTTCAGATCGGTGTTTCTGAAAATTTCTTTGTGATGGAAACAATCTGTAGAACTTGTTTTTAATAAATTCAACATCCTTGTATGTTCCAAACTCTTAATTCCTGAATGACTGGCTGTCTGCTGTAGTGTTACTCAAAGCTTGGTGTTGCTGTTCATCTGCAGGTCTGTGTGCTGTAGTTGAGTGGAACTGCAATTGCATCTGCTACAAGATGTTCTTGAGATCAAATTTGTAGTCATGGCTATCAAAATAATCCTTTTTGTCCTGAGAATTCTACCTTAAAAGTGCTACAGTTTTATGATCTACTCTTCCACTGAAATTTGTATATTGTTTTAGTGTCTTGGCATATAGCTCTTCTGTAAATGAAATTTCCCCTTTTATTTTGAACTCAAATAAATAAATGTTTGCTAAATCGTTCTTAGTTGACTGCTTCTTCGTTGATTTAGACTACTGTGGCTTGATAGAAGCATTTGATATGTCCAACGTTAATGAATAATTGAATAATGCAAGAGTCGTTAGACAAAAAGAAAACTGAACATAACCTTTCCATTTTGGTATGATTCTTATGTATTCTTTTTTATGTTAATAAATTTTCTGTAGAAACCGGTCAGTAATCTGAATTGTCATGATTGTCCTGGAGTTATGGCAGATCCAAACTATGTATCCTGATTGTTGTGCATGAGGTGATCTCGTGTTAGAAAATGGCTTTAAGGCTTTCAAATGTTTGGTGCTCCAAGCTTGAAAACAGCTCTCAGTAGTCGTGGGTTAAGTTCCTAGTTTAGCTTAAATCTTTTAGCTTTGATGCCTTCTAATGTAAGTTTAGTTTGAAGATCATATCACTGAAGAAGAAAAAGTTGAGTGCAATTTCCTGCCTCTTTCTCACCTTTATTTTGTAATTATCAGAGAATTTACAGTAACTTAATCTTTAGTTGAGGTGCATAATAAAAATACTGATTAACAAGCTCTAGCTGACAGAAAGATGTGTATGTTATTCTTATTTCCTTGGCATGCAAGATTTTGTATAGAATCGTATTAGCCCTAAAACCTGAAATGTTCTTCCTGGTGACTTATTCCGCAAGTATTTGCAGCGTGGCTATTTCCAGCCAGTTATGTGTTAATGATAGCGCAAGGTTGAAACATTCCAATCATTCATACGCCTGTCCTCCCTTTCTCATGTGTGTTTCTTTGCTCAGTGCTTTTTGCCTTATTTCTTTTGCTTTGTTGTGGTCAATTCAGTCAGTATAATAGCAAAGACAGTGGCTTTTTTTTTTCTTTAATAAAGAGTTATGTTAGAGATATACTATAACAGAGATAAGAGCTATTTATGTCCTAAGCTATTGATTTTTAATTAATGTTGCCTGGGCTCATGCATGTTGGCAGAATTGCTAACAGCTTGTGGCATTTTTTAATTCACATCTTCTTTTTTGGTATTTTGACAGTGTCATTCATATCTCATGAAAAAGTACCTCGTCAGGTTAAATGTGTTAAAACACCGAGCAGAAAAAAAAAAAAAAGAAGGAGAGAATGGAACATAGGGCTGCCTAGAAACCTTGATCCATTGCCAAAGTATTTAAACAATTTAGTGTTTTGGTTTTCTAGCTCCAAGCTGCTTCTCAAATCCCTTGCTAATTAATCCAGTTAATTCTTTGTAGACTAACTGTATGCAGGGCTTTTTCTTGTGCTTCTATCACTGAGAACCCTGTTTTGTTTGAAGCAAACCTAAGCTCTGTTATAAAGGTTGTAGTAATAAAGTGAGTACTTGCAGATGTAAATACAGTGTTTTGAGCCTTTTAAAAAGGAGTTATGTTTGTGTGTGTAACTTCTAATCTAATCTTTCATGTTTAAAAATTACACATATATCCTTGTACAAAAAGATGGAAAGAGCTTTGTCATTAGTTTGATCATTTAAGAAAAGGCTGTAGAGCCCCTATGGAACAATTATAGCATGAAGTATTAGTGTTGTGATATTACAGTTAGTGCTATATGTTTTATTTTTCAACGAGTGAATTACTGTAAATGCTATTCATTTCTGTACTCTGAAATGGATGATTGGACATAAGGGCAAGTAAGAGTTTAATGGAAAGGAGCATTTTTAGAAATGACTTGTTGATACTTTGAGTTCTCTTGATTAGAGTACAAAGGTGGTATGGATTCAGAACTGGAAAGAGCAGCTAAGGAGCAGAGAGCTTAGAAGCCCAATTAGACATGGGATGAGATAACGAGAAAAGAGCGTACGCTCCTCTGGGTGTGCTTGTCTGTGATAAAAGCTGCTACAGCTCTTGGGCTTACTTCTAGTTTTTACGATTTGTTGAAAACTGCTTCCCCTCATCATACGGCTTGTCAGTGCTAAGCGTACGATCACGTGCCGTAATGCAAGTGTAGCTTTAGCTATCGGTGATGTTTCCACCAGGCACTCTGGGAAAAATGTCCCTCTGAATGCTCTACTCCCATCAGCTTCCTCCGTTATTTTGAGAAGTTGCTTCTGAGGACTTAGTGTCTATAGGACACAGCTTTCCCTCCTATTCTGTGTAATAGTAGATGTTCTTGCAAATCAGTGGTGATGTGCAGATATTGGAGAGGACATTTGGGCTGCCAGCTGGCCATAACAAGTTAACACTACTCGTTTCCTTCGTCATCCTCAGTGGATTTGCATGTCAGCACAATGGGAGTTGATGACCAGCTGCGCTTCAGCACCTTGTGGATCAACCTGCACAGAAAAATTGTGCATGCAGATTAAAGTTGCATTTTTAGATTACCTTTGGAGTTGGTAGTGAAGGAAAAAATTGTTTCAGCAAATCTGCTGCTAAGGGTGGACAGATTGAAAAGAATTGGCAGAGCTCTTGAAAAAGTCTGAAAGTGTAGTTGGGAGTTTGTTGTGTAATAAAGCTGGGCAAGGAAAAGAGAAAGGAAATTAATGAAAATGCTAGTTTTATATATACCTGATTTCCAGGGCTAGCCATTAAATGAATGTAACATGATTATGAAATGTTCTTGCTCAGAACTAGACTAGTCCTCTGTATCAGGAGTATCTTGATAGCTGGATATGTGCTATCATATATCTTGGAAGTATCAAACATCTTAAACTGTTCCCAGTGCATTTCTATTTTGCAGTTAAAAATCCTTTTGATACCCTTGCCTTTTCTACAGTAACAAAAATGTTATAAAATTTTTTAGTGAGATGATAGATTTCCTGTCTAGTTGCATTGAATATCAGCAAGCTCCTCTTTATATGAAACAAATCTTTCTTCAGGCTGACAGTACTGCTTCAAATGTGCTAAACTTGCTTTCTCAGAGGCCTTCTTTTTATTATAGCATCACACATGGCGTAAAGTGAGCTTTGTAGCTGAAAGCATTGCAGATACGAAATAGGTCAATATTGCAAGTGTAAATATACCCATGATTCGGTTGCAGTGCTCGATGCTGTCCAGTTAATGAACTTTACTCCAAAAGAGAGAAGTAGTCATTCTGAGTAGCTGAACACCCCACGATTTTCTTTCTCTTTCATCTCATGGTCATTACCTAGATGAGGTGTATTTTTCCACGTTAGGACCTCTCTCCCCTCACCCCCACTAAGTTTTGAATACTGTTCAAGAAGTTCAACTTCTGTCATCAACACATCTGACTTCACAGAAACTTCTTGCAGGAGAGCATATTGAATGCTTTTCCTGTTTTTACAAACTTTCCTCTCATTTAATGCTTCAGTTTGTAGGCTTTCACAAGACCTCAGTGATGCTGCGGCCTTAGGTGAGGCTCACTGTGACCAATCTCTGATTATTTTTTTTTTGATTTTTTTTTTTTAATTTGCTTCCAGCTTACTGGCCCTGATGAATTTTCATTACCATTTTGATAGAATGGACAGCACAGATATGACTGCTAAGTTGAGATGAGCATGTTACAGAGTTCATGCTGAAACAAAAAGGTGAAATTGAGTACTGAAGGGTACGAGGCTAAGTTCTGAAATGAACTTACATGAATCAGTTTTATTGTATGGTAGATAGGCTATATTTTACTATACATTCCAAAAAGTTAACGTGTCCACTAAAGAAAACAGTAGAATTAAGAATGCGGTTTTCAGTTTCCTGCGTCACAATTTCATCTTTGATAGAGTCAGTTTTTTCTGTTTCAATGCCATTTGAATAACTAAAGCATCCTGAAATAAACAGAGGTGCAATAAGAGAAATTTTGAAGCCATCGAACTCCAAAATGATTCTGAAGAGCTTGTTTTCTATAAAATCTTGTATTGCTATGCAGGGAGATTCCCATAAGAGATGGTATTTGTGCAGATCAATAACACAGAGCAGTGTCATTGGGAGCTGGTGGTACTCTACTAAAGCAACACAAGATAACTTTGAAACTGAAAACAGTTTGAGACTATCAATATTGAAAGTATGAAAGTAAGGTCAGAGTTTTAAACATTTTAAAGTTACATAGCTTGAGGCTTAGAAATCAGTATTCACTGTTGCATGGTGAACAAAGAAGGTATTCTCTGTGTAGTTTAGGCAATTATACAATTGCTGAAGATTTTTTTAAATTTTCTTTTTTAGTACAATGCTTCAAGAACTTATGGCTGGCTAGAACACTTATGTTCCAAGTGCTTTTTGAGTCAGTTCAGATTAAACCTGAAATGCGATGGTCCATATAACAGTGAATATATTTCTGCAGTACTTGTGTGTATTTGCCTAATAATATGTCTATCTGAATTTATTATGGTTGGTGAATTTTGGGAAGAGAGAAATAGTTAGACAACTGTAAAGTGTTCTGTAATACATGGAAAATATAGCTTATTAGCAAATTAAAATCGTCATAATATCATTAAAACTAAAAGCAAAAATGGTGAAAATAAAGCAGTTTGGAAAATGTTTATAAAACTCAAAGTATTTTATAGTAATGAAAAGCCTGGCGGTATGTTGGAAAATACTATTTGTTTTCATTAGCAATTCCTTTAGGTTTTGTAATGTGGTTGATTGATTGCCATGGCCACGTTGTGGTTTTACATGAGTTCCTTGTAATATAGTATTTCTAAAAAGCAATGTGACATTAAAATGTTATTCCTGGCTTTCTTCAAAACAACAAACAGAATTAAAAATCATCTGGTTGACACAGGAAAGTAGAAAACGTGACATTATGTAAAAATTTCTCTTAAAATTAATTGAATAAGGAATTTTTTTTGAATGAAGGTGCTTATTAATATGCCAGTGTTAGGTATGAATTAAGTTGGCTATAAGCTCTCATTTTATCAAATGTAAATCTTTTATTTTGCTGTAAAAAGCTAGCTTAACGAAATTGGTTTGGGCTACATATGCTTGAACCTTCAGCAGAAGCAGTAATCTTGGGAAAGCAGATAGGCATACATAAGCAATTTGAAATACATGTCTTGTAAATATTAAAGAGGGTGACTGTTTCTTGTAAAAATGTCAAAACTCTAGTTGCTTTGGTCTTACCTTGTGTAACTTGAGAATTTGCATTCTGGAAATATAAGTTACATTGGCAGATTTACACAATCACTGCTTGTGTCTGGTATTGTTAAACTCTAGATGATGCGCTAACTCTGGATTAATTTTTGCAGCATGCTAGCTACATGTGATGAAGGTCTGTTTATTTTTCTTCCTTCATTGCTTCTGAGACTTAAGAAAAATCTTATCTTGTAAATCCTACCCTGTGTGGTATTGGCACTTCCAGATTGTCACATTTAAATCATAGCATGAAATATTAGTTAACTGTTTCTTTCATATTTTCAGGACAAGGAGGGCTTGCCAGCTGCTGCTGAAGTGAAGAGGCTGTCACCAGGCAGCTCTGCTGTCTCAGAATATAAATACAAAGAGGCAGGAGAGAAACGAATTCAGTATTCATGGCCTGAGCACTTGAAACACATCTCTATTAAATTTATAGAGTGGTGAAAAGGTTATGAGAAAAAAATATACTGATCAAACACAAATAAATTAAAAAAAATTATTAAAACCAAAAAAAGCGTGCTTCAGTAGGTGTTCCTATTCAATTTCTACATTTAAACTCTTTTGTATGATTATTACAGGCAGCCTGTAAAATGTTTCAAGATGCTTCGTGTTTGATTTTGCAAGCCAGGCTTTGTGGATTTCTTGCACATTGAAGTAGGATGTTACCTAGTTGTATTTTTTGCAAGTTTTAGCTGCTGTATAATTTGCTGACTGAAATTACAGGGGGAAAAAAGAATTAAAAACATAATCCATTCAAAATTTGCTCCTTGCAGGCCTCCTGGAGTTTGGCTTAGATTTCCAGTAATACTAAATTTCTGGGTTGGTTGAAGAACAGATGGTTATGAAGAGAAATATCCCCTTAAGTGCATAGTAAAGCAAACTCAAAAGATTCATCAACCGTGCTCTAATGTGGACTTGAGGTATCACCAAAGTAATTAACCATTGCATATAAAAGATCTGAAGACCTCAGATGAAGATGGGAGAAACATGTAACAAACAGGACTTGAAATAAGTACTTTTTTGTCTTCCGTTTTTAATCTCTTTTAGCTTTATCTTATGCATTGCATTTTTTTTTAGTTCTAGCTCTAGTTACATCAGTATCATCAGTTTAAAAATTATTGATCTGGACTGATGGTTTTCTGGTCTTCTTTGTAAAGAAGTAATTCTGAGTTTTCTGATCACTGAAGAAATTTTACACTTTCTAATGTCTCCTTATTCTTACAGTTCAGAATGTTAGTAGAAGATAAATTAATCTGTGCTGTTAAACAACCAAATTTTTTTTTTTTTTTAAACTGATTTCTTGGTATGGATGAAACAAAATGAGTTAAGGATTTAATATAAAGTTAATTCCCCAACTGTGTTTCATATATCGAATACTCTGTGCTTGCAACACAACTGTTTCACAACTTCCATTGAAAGAATTGGTAAAGTTTTGATTAAACCTGGCACCGTTCCATAAAAGAATCCAAGAGAGTGACTAGTAGCAGTTGAAGATGGAACATGCTATCTTATAAAAGGGTCTAATTAGTCTGATGCATAACTTTTCCAATATCCTTTTACTTATCATTTATCAGATCTTGACTCTGACACATGCACTTTCTTCAGTCCATTGCTTCTTGACCTGCTCCTATTACAACTTAATGCTGGGGAAGGGAAGAGCTGATCTTGTTCCTTGGGAGAGATGACTACAGAAGAGAGTTGAAATAAAATATAAACTGAATCAACTCCTCAGTTTTTGGGGTTATGTTTGTGTTAACATTTAGATCAGAGCTAACTTCAGTGTTGGGGTTTTTTTTTTTGGTTTTTAATTCTCCAGCATCTGTTTATTTCATGATACTTCAGTTCTTCAAATGGTATTGAAACAATACAACAGATTCTTTGAAAGTTGTAACTGTGCCAGAGGAAACTGGAAATACCATTCTTAACTCTACTACTTTTCTGTAGTGAAATGTCCGTGTGATGCTAAATACCTTTTAAGTGGCAAGCTGTACAGTTCAACAACTTGACGTGACACCAAAGAACTGAGTAAGACTTGCTAAGAGGAATAAAGTAGCCTTTCTGTAAAAGACAATTAATGCTTCTCCTGTCATCTTATCCAAGAAGTGATTGTTTCTCTTTTACAGTTACTGTAATTCAGTTTTTTAACAGGATTGTAAGATGAATTAACCAAGACCCCTTTAGATGGAAAGTTGGTTTGGATGCTAGAAGCAGTGAAAGTCTCATATGGGTCATAAAGCTGCTGATGGACGAATGTGTGCACTGGAAAACTGCTGTGAAGAGATCAGTGAGGAGCCCAGCCACCTCAGGTGTACTGAAACATAAGGGTGACTTTGACAACTTTTGCCAGTTCTTGTATTGTTAGGGCTATTATCTCTCCATAGTGTGCAGAATCATTTGAATTTTAAAGGTAATTCTCTTTATTCTGGAGAACTGTACATAGTCTTAAGTAAAAATGCACAAGGAAGTTGTAGCTTAACCTGCTTTAGTTTGAAAGGATTTTTTTTCTTTAAAAAAAAAAAAAGATACTGCTGAACACTGCCTACGAAAGTTTTTGCTCCTCACTGCCTCTCTGGGTCTTGATGTGTTAATAATATAAAACAATTATGGAAATCATGGTGATTTGCTTAATCTGTTCTGGTTTTCTCTCTTCCTTCCTGTTTCCTATGATGTATATTTTATGTTGCCTTTGCTCTCAGTCTTTCCTGCTTTTGAATCATTTTACTGAACTCTGAGCATCATTTCATGTGTGAGTTGCAAACCTTATATTCTGTCTTTAGATTAAACTGTTGTGAAAGCTGTTTTCATGTTACCAGTGAGCAGTGAGGTTTTTGGCACTGGCAAGGCAGACCCAAATGTCCTGCTAAGAGAGAGAGGCAAACTTGCAAGTCTTTTTTTTTTTTTTTTTTTTTTTTTCTTCCCCTGGATGCTTTTCCTATGTAATTTTTTACTTTCTTCTATTTTTTTTTTATGCCATTAATGTCAATGGACTCATTTGAACAGCAGCTGATGTATGTGGTATGTGCTGATTCACTCAACTGGTGATTGTACACTCACAAAACCCAGTAACCGAGAATGATAGGTCAGCAACCACAAAGATGTGGACTATATCTTAGAAGTGGAATACTTGCTTGAAATGTGATCTGCTAGGTGAACAGTTTCATTGCATACTACTCTCATGTGGGTTGTATTTTTGAATATTGAACCTGCTATGTATGCTTCCTATGCATATTGATACTTTGGGGTAACTTCAGTTGCATGCACTGCGGTGCTGGCAGGTTTGTGTGTGTGTGTGGTTGTTTTTTTTTTTTTTTTTTTTTTTAATAATACAGTTTGTAAAGACATTCTTATGGAATTTTCTTTCACATCTTGGTTGTTTTCTGACTTGTATATTTTTAGAATAAGGAGTACTTTAAGAAGAAAAGATTGAAGGCTTAAAGCCTCACATCCAGAAAAACATAATTTTTATTCCATACGTATTTTCTGCCAGAACTTGTGCGGAGGTTTCTTGTCTGTTGTCTTGTGCGTGTAGGTTTTTTTCTCTCCCACATTTCCACCACCCCCCACCCCCCTGCCTTTTCTCTCCTCCCCCTCTTCCCCCACTCTGAGATGGTATCTGCATGCTAAGTCTGCAGCAGTTTAGGGCAAACAGAAGTGTTCGGCTGTACTGAATACAGGACATCAAGGAGTTTGCAGAGGTTTGGAAAGAAGTTTACGTTACTTTTTAGTTGTGCTGCATAAGTACTATAATGTGTAGTGGGTCTTGAAATTAGATTTACTCTGGATGGAATTCCATTTCGTTTTAGAGGGATTGCAGCTATAAAGACCTTAACGAAGTGAATGAGTTAAATCATTTAGTTAAGGAGGAAAAATGAAATAATTTTCACTGTATTTTTCGATTTGGTATTAGTATATATGAATGATTTGCAGCCAGTGTGGATTAATTTGGCTGACTTTTATCAGAAGAAACAGGTTAGTATGTATTGGTTTTGTGTGGTGAACTGTGGGAAGTATTTTCTGATACTTTTTTGAAGAACTTCCCTGGTTTTATAATTTCCATGCACTTCAAATACAGACCAGTTTGAGTTGCGCTATTTTTAGAAGTAATTAAGCATGCTTCTTTTTAAAAGCAAACCTCTCCACTTCATGATGTAAGAAAAGTTGAGAGTAAAAGAGCAGCACAGTTACACTAATATGCCATTGTAGCATGTTCCCATCCTGTCATCTGGAAAATTAAATCAGGTTACAGCATGGATTAACATCTAGACTTGTGAGGAGGGAAGGTAGTGTCTTAAATGCCATGAAATTGAACAATGGGATTATGCAGTTCACAGCTGATTTCAATATTCTTCTGTATTTGGCTTTTTGTTGTACAAGATTAGAACTTGGAAACATTCACATATTTACTAAAATACTAACACTGGTGGCTTGAATACGGTTGAGTAATCAATACAATGCTCTACATAATGTGCGTAGATGTGAGGTAGAATCTTGACTACTAGTGGGAAAAACTAAACGTCGTAGCAATGAAAACTGTTCGCCTAGTGTGGAATCGATGGTGTGTGCTGTTTGGCACTCTGTAAGTGCATGGCAAGGAATTAAAATGTTTCTGTGTCAGTGCAGAGAAGTTTTACTCTTCTCTCACTGAGAAATAGCATTGTCTTTTCTTACCCCTTTTCAAAATAAAAATATGTTCAGTTAGAAAAACTTCACATATTGTTCATGTGAGAATTGATTCAGTAGTTTCCCTCAAAAGCACCTCTTAAAACAGTTGCAAAGGAAACTGCTTCAAAAACAACCATGTGATCCATTTCGTATGGGTTTTTCCTAGCTGGTCCTCCCTAGAACAGTCTGTCTGTTGTCAGTAATGAGGGCTTGCGGATCTCCAGGTCTCTGGCTAACCTAGATTTTATGGGCGGCAGCTGCTTGTATGGAGCTGTGCCCTCTGGGAAGAGGGCTTGCAATGATGGGCATCAGGTTGGTAAGTGAACCTGCATGGACTTCAGTGAAGTCACTCGTGAATCTTAGGACATTCATATGACACGCCATTGGTTTAAAAGCTTTTTGAACTTGAGTGTAAACATTAGGATTAAAATTGACTTTTTTCTTTGTACCAACAGGTTTAATTAAAATTTGTGACGTATATGTATTTCATTGCACTTGCACCCATACAAGAATGGGAGATTGCAGATAAGATGGTGTATTTTAGCTCTATTCAGAAGGATATTGTTTGTATGCTTCATGCTTCACACTTGTAACTTACGATTTCTGGTGCTGTATTTCAGCATGCTGTTAATACTAACATAGGGTCATTTTCCAGAGAAGTTCGTCAGCACTTGCTTTAGGCAGAAGCTGTGTGGATCTTGTCGTCTTTTGTGAACTGAAACTACAAAACCAGATGTAATGAAAGATAAACAGGAGATATTAAGTTGCCATCAGCATACAGGTTTAACCTGTAGCACAACTTGAGTTCATGTTTTGGGTTTCAGGAAAAGTTTGAGAAGCAGCTCCACAATTCATGTGCCTTTTTTCTTTCTGTTGTTAACTTGCACTTTGTTCATAGTTTTGCAATGTGTCCTTTTGCTACTGCAGCTGAGCTTTTAATGCTTTATAACTTTATAAATGACTGGTGCACTGGAAATCTTCAAGCTCTGTGCTTTGCTGTAACTATGTAAGAGGTTGGTTAGGACTTCAGTCTGTCTCTTCCCTTGTTCTGATGTCAGCAAATAGATTCCACCCTCCTGAACTTGAACAAAAGTATTTTACGTGTGTTTACTTTGCCTATGGAGTATTAAAGTAGAAAAATAGTTGAGCATCATTTCATTAGAAAGCCTGTTAAGTACCTAGAATAAAAGCGTTGATGGTGTCTTGAGCTGCAAAGGGTTTTCCGACTGTCTGGAGATACAGTGGAGCTACACCAAATTCTGTTTGCATGCAGTGTGCAGAACAAATTACCCTTAGTAAAAGTGTTTGAAGTTTTTGAGTTACTTCAGTTTTATAGGCAGAGTTGACAGTCAGTTATGTTCATGTCTTTTCCAAGTATTTCACATGAACGCTAAAGCATATGTTACTGATACTAGTGCTGGTTAAAGCTGAATCCTGAATGCTTGTTCGAGCTACCCTCCTGTATTCCTCCGTTTGTATGACCATTTGGATATTGTGTCCACTGTGATAATTAGGTGCCTTGTGCTTAGCCTTTCAGTGGAGAGCCTGGCCATACTGAGTAATAGAAATGTTTGGTTTGTAGATGTTTGTAGTTCATAAAGTCAGGTGTCTTGACAGCCACTATCTAAATGTATGTATTTAGGTAAATCCTCTTGGTTTCATGAGGATGCTCTGGCTTCGTGGAACTTCATGTAATGACCACGTAGAATTTAAATATAATTTTATTGTGTATGTAAGTAAGCATAATTAAAAACACCTTTCAAATGAACTGTAGATTAACAAGGAAAAATGGATAAAGGGGTGAAAGCTATAGTAAGATGTGATATCATGTGGTTGCTTTTTCCGTTGTGTACTGTTTTCCAAATAGAGATACTGAAAGTTTAATAAATATTGCCAGACCATTTAAAAGCTAAAGTGATGGAGCTGACGCAATGCTAATTATAAAGTACTTGTAAAAACATGAGGATGTGCACGTGTGTGGCTGCCAGGCATAATTTAGAGATGGTTTTCCTAACTGTAGGGTTCCGGGTTAGATGGATCAGCCATTCTGATGCTGTTACAAGATGTGGCATCAAAAGCAGACTGTATACAAACTAAATATCCCACTGTCTTAACAGGCATGGGACACCTGGTGCAATTCCACAAGGTGCTTTGCTCCTCCAGCTAAGTAAATATTGCTGTTACTGCCATTGAAATTGGTGGATGAGAAATTAAGTTAATTTCATGCATTGTGGATGAAATTAAATTTCTTATAATGTATACAGTTGATTAACATAGGAATTTTTATTTATATTAAACCAGCTTATGAATGTATCATAGCACTGTGAGATTAATTTGTCAGATAAAAATGTAATTGTAGACTGCATGCTTTGAGAACACGTTCACCTTGAACCTGTGGAAACTGACTCAGGTGGGGCCTCTAATCATGTAGATGGCTGTGAATAAGTCACCATCAAAACTTTTGCCAAATCCTGTTCAGTGTGTAGTCTAGTCAACTGATGCACAAAATGTGGTGGTCGTTGGAAGAGATGAGAGAATGGAAATCTTCTGGTACATGCACCAGCACGTATTTATTTGCCCATGATAACTTTCAGCTACCAGTGCTTATGAGCGAATCGCAGTATCTCGCAGAGGGGTGCACAATGCACCTCTGTCTTCAGGATGGTGATCTTGCTAGGAGCTTTCAGAGCTTACATAAATGCTGGCAAGCAGGTTCCTATAGGCCTTCCCCCATGCCAGTGAGCTCCTGAAACACAGAAGGACTTTCAAGATGCTAAGAAAACAGGAGAAATACATGCTTACACACACACGCTTACTTTGTATGACTAATCTGTTTTGTTGTATTTTTAGAGAATGGAAAATGTGGATGACGATCTGTGGAGGAATGTGTTTAGAGCAAACAAACTATGAATTTATGTCCCAATTTTATTCCTCATTTCTGTAAACAATGGTAAATGATAAAATGTTCTGTGTGTTGGTATGTGTATATCTATTTATATTAAGTTTGAGAGCAACGAATCAATGGGGGAGGGATGTCACTATCATGTTCCAGGCACTGTTACAGACTTCTTAAGTGATATTATGTACTTGGATTTACAAATTTATTTCTTTCATTGAATTGTCTAGCCTCAAATAATTAGTTTTTAAAATATTTAAGAATATGCATTATAATATATGTTGCATAGTTCCATCTCACCACTGATACTGTGCTTGTTTTGGTGAAACGTGAACTGGACTGTCCTGTTAATCGTTACGTGCGTATGACGGACTGCTCGTGCCAGCTCAGCTGTTCCCATTTGTTTGCATGTTTGGGCACTTAGCCTCGTACACTTATCTGCATATAGATGTAAGAATTTTCAAGCTAAGGCTTTAAAATGTGATCCCTTGCTTTCTATTGGTGTTAACGTAGAAGGGTTTGCTCACACGCACATGTAAAGTTTGATGTGTTAGGTATGTAACTGTATGTGTGTAATGGTGAAGTGTTAAAATGAAGCATCTGATTGTCTGGAAAAAGTTAAGCTAGGAAGTTTATTAATGTACAGTCTTGCTGTATTTCTAATGTAAAACCAGTACACCCTAATAAAGAGTTTGCATCTGCTAGCAATTGAATCACCAATCAACTGATTTATTACTAAAGTAAACTTTGCCAATGACAACGGTAGGGTGGGGCTATTCTGAAACAAGGGTGTATGGTGCACGTGCCCTGCCAGCGACTCTTCCCCTCAAGCCTCAGTGAAAATGCAGCATGGCAATAAGTGAGCAGCAGAGGTTGGGTGTGCGATGTCGCTCCCTGCCTAATAATCAAAATTTGTGGAAACTGGACAGAGAGTCAAGAATCTGGTAACAGAGTATCCAGTGAGGGCCTACAACACAACCCATCCGATTGCGCAATGGGTAGAAACCTTGCAGGACACCAGCTGGTTTTTTTCTATGCCTTTCCCTTTATTCTTAACTCTTGTGCAATTGTTGTGTGGTTTGTTTTTTGGTTTTTGTAATTAAAAAAATTCTTTGTAGAATAGAATCTGTTCTTCTCAGCCATGTTCCTTTGAAAAATGTATGGCTTTGAAGAGTTCTATTTCAAATAGATTGTCATATAAATAATTTCAATCATGATATTTTGTTGTTTTATGAACATCTCTAATTAAATTCAAGGAATACTACCATGTTATTTATTCTGACAAGCCAGAGGAAGAAGGATGTTGCATCAGTCTTGAATGCTTGCTAATCTGAAGCATTAGAGGTTCCAGGGCTACATTAATTACCTCTTTCAAATTCTGGATAAATATTTTTTGTTTTCTAGGAAGCATTAATATTAATATAACATTAATAAAATAACATCAATATAAAGTAGTTTTGAGAGATTTGTAATCTCGTATCACTGAAAACATCTGCAGAGGTTAATCAATGCAGTGTCTGTAGCTGGAGAAACTAGTTATCTGATTACAAACAAAATCTAAGTGCATGTGGTCACCATTTTCTGGTGACAAGCCTAGTTAGCAAATTGCAGCCAGGAAGATATTGCACAAGGTAACAGCCCAAAGTTCAGTGTAGCACCAGGGCATCTCTTCTAAAATAATTTGTGTATAAATATATTTTTACATACAGATTTGTGGGTGTATATGCATGCATATGTACACACAGATATTTATGGTTTCATGTGTTTTCTGTGTGTATGTTTTATATACAATTTTTATCTTTCTGGAGGAGGGTAAAGGGAGAGCCTTGAAAAGTCCTTCCCTGCTCTTATCAACATAGCAGCCTCAGCTGCCCTCCTTGGATCCCCTGCCAGGGTTGCTATCATCTTCTGATCAAATATTAATGTGTGATTCTCTGCTTGCTCACTAATCCAAAGCCAATTAATATTATCTGTCAATTATTTACAGATCCTGAGGTGCGGAGGCAATTCCCAGAGGACTACAGTGACCAGGTTTGGAATGCGTAATTAATTTTTTACATGACAAAA